>NC_085084.1:68396887-68715402 GCF_963662255.1 Cinclus cinclus
CTAAAAGCACTGCTGGGCTGGTGCTCAGAACTGAGATCAAAACAGGGAAGACACAGGGAATAGCTCCATGCATGTTACAGTTTTGCAATGACAGATGCCAAAAAAGACTGAAAAAACTAAACTGCAAACACATTCTTTATCAGATTGAGAAGAGCTGATTTTCAGCAGTTTGTGGCAGAGCTTCCTAAACATACAGCATTCTCAATCCCACTTTCACTCAGGGACAGAAATTCAGTCTTGTCTTTTTTTAACCCAACGTGCCTTAACACCAATCTCTAGGTACCTGTGAGATGCTCCCTTGGGCAGTACCTCCCAGTTCCTAAACACTGGCTTCCTCTAACAGACCATCTCTCCTGTGCTATTTTTATCTTTACTGGAAATTTACGAGTGGATTAAGGGATCCTGCCTCAGGAATCCTTCTGCCCTTAGCTGCGTGTATGCTCCTGTTACGCTTGCACTTCTCAGCTTCCTCTGTGCAGAGCTGACTTCTCTGTCACACTTCTGCCTCTATATCTGTTTTTACTGAGGTCTTCCAGGTAAGTAATATTTCTTAAGGATTATTTCCTGAGAGGTCTGACTTGCTTGTTGCCTGTTACATAGCCATGACTGGGCACAGAGAGGAGCCCCTAAGGCTGACCAGGCTGTACAAAGAGCTGACAAATGGCACTGACATGTGATGCACTGAGCAGAGCACACAGAGCTGACACACAGAGCCTGTCTATCCATGAGAGGGGACTGACAGCTCATACACATCACTCTGGGGTGCAGGTGCCAGTCAGGTTTAGTCCTTAGGTTCATACTGCTCTTGTGCTGCTCAGTAGTGCCTGATGTTTATAGTAGTTTTTGACTGTACATCTAATGCATTGCAAGTTCAATTTTTTTGTTAATTATTTTTTAAAACAAGCTTCTATTTCTCAGTACAGATGGTGTCATTATCTATTGACAACAGCTGTTGTTTCCTGAAAATGTGATGGTATGTTTGAAGCATGGACTGCCTCCACAGTTTCTAGTCAGTCTTCATTCTATCTTCTGACTACAGAGGTGCCTGCTATCTAGCAAGCTGTAAAAGTAACCTTCTTCTGGGCAATGCAATCTGGCATCAGGAAGACACATTTAGAAAACAGAATTAAAACAAAACAAGCCATCAGATTTTCAAGATAATTTTCTTGAATACTTGCCAAGTAGAAATAAACTCAGAAGACTCTTTCAAACTCTAAGTCAGTTGATCATACTCAGACAAAGTAGTCGCTTTCATATATCTGCTGTATCTTTTAATTACAGATTGCTAATTTCAAAAATTTATTCTAATCTCATTAGGGACCTCACAGCTGGTTCAGGCATTTCTATCCCAGTATGCTTATAATCCCATAATCATCTGAATTACCTCTTTCTGGATTGATTTATGCATTTCATAATTTATGTATAAAAGACTACAAGTAGGTTTAATGTAGTCACAATCCAATTCAAGGTGACACAGGTTTTTTCAAAGCAAGGAACCACAGAAATGTGAACACCAAAGCCTTTATTTAAAAAACAGCCATTATACAATAATACAATAGAAACTTATATACCCTAGCTACTCACAAAGATATATGTTGGATTTAATATATAAACAAGAGAGTTTCAGAGACTTCATTCTTATGAATTATTAATACATCTTTTGGTAAAAAGAAATAAACTTTTCCCTATTAACTCAATCTTACAACAACTTTATTTCAATTAAAAAACAAGCCTCTCTGCAGCCACATAGGAAATCAAGAGAGGAATCATTAGAACAGTAGCATTATCAATAAATGAAAAGATTAAATATTACTTTAATCACTCGTAATCACACATGTACTAAAAAGTAATAGTTATGAGTATTTCACTAACTATTAATTAACAAGTCCAGAGAAGAGCCATGAAGATAATTAGAAGGATGAAGCACTTCTCCAGTGAAGAAACACTGAGATAATTGCAATTATTCATCCTGGAGAAGGTTTTGGGGGTCACCTAATTGCTGCCTTCCAAGTACCTGAAGGAAGCCTACAAGAAAGATGGGGAGGAACTTTTTACAAGAGCGTGTAGTGACAGGACAAGGGAGAATGGCTTCAAAGTGGAAGAGGGTAGGTTCACATGAGTTGTTGGGAAGAAATTTTTTACCCAGAGGATAGTGACTAGATCTGGTTGCACAGAAGTTGTTGTTGCCCTGTCCCTGGAATTGTTCAAGGCCAGGTTGGGTAGGGCTTTGAGCAATGTGATCTAGTGGAAGGTGTCCCTGTCCATGACAGGGGAGTTGGAACAGAGGATATTTAAAGCCCCTTCCAATCCAAATGATTCTATGATTCTGTGATTTCCATTTAAGTGGAAAAATGGTACATGGTTGTTGGTTGATGTTATCTTGAAACAATCTAGAGGATGTTACCTATTAGGATGCACTGGTCAGTCTGTGTCAGGCTGTTACAACCAAAACTATAACAGATATTCTTTCAGCTCAGAAAGAATACCAGAAAACTGACACCAGAAAAAAACAAAAATGCTTTTTAAATAGATGCATGAAAGAGAGTGGACTTTGGATTAGTATGTGTGCAAAATCTGTGGCATATTCAAATGGCAGTGGACCACATTGACATTGATATAGTTTTCACTAGTTAAAATCTTGGGCATGCACATCCTCTGCCAAAAGCCACAGTCCTATCTGGACACTGGTCTTAATAGAGTTCTTGTAACAAATATTTGCACCGGGCTTACAATTATTCTCAAATCTTTGGGTATGCTGGTGGAGGACTGTGGAAAAACTTTAACTTCTCCCTTTTGCTGGTGGTTGTGAGAGGGTCTGTCTTTCAGGGTGGGACCAGCCAAACCTTGTCAACAAATTTCTATGTACAATCCACATCATAATGAAAAGAATAATGTGGAGGCAGCAGTTTTACCAGCATCACTGAAGATATTGTATAGGCAGAGAGAGAAGAGAAACTTGCTGGTACTCATGTGCTATTCCTTTTCTTTCTGCAATATTAGATGCCATCTAACCTAGTTTCCTTGGTGTGGCTCTACAGTAAAACATAGGTAGGTGAGAACATGAGGGTGCTGAAAAGGGTGATACAGGGTGCTGTGGTGCTCATGATTCTAGGTACATCAACTTCAGGGGCTACCACATTCACAGTGGAGTGGAATGGTGTTTGTGCTTGCCCAGGAGTGGAAATGGGTGGTTGGAATTAACTTGTCCTGTGAAATGAGACTCAGTTGCAACAACAATCAGCCAGGGACTGCCACAGTGAGATTTGACAGGGACTGCACATCAGAGCCCTGTATCATTAAAATCACCTTACTTTCTAACAGACTATTCTGTCTTAATAACAATGATGTTGATTTTGGCCTCATTGAGCAGAAATATTGAGAGTACCTGAACAAGGTGAGAGGACTGCTGGCTATAAGAAAGTGCAAAAGCTAGACTAAATTCTAAAGTGATATTTAAATTGTTTTTCTTCCAGACCTCTTTCCTTCCCCTTGTTTTTCCTGCACCCAATTACTGAAGTCAGGGTCACAGTAATGGTTACCTGTTTTGATATTTACATTTAGGACAGCAGTCTCCAGAAGGGTTTGTTAGCACTGGGAATAGCACTGGGATGGGTTTTTCCCTCCTCATGATGCTTGGTTGCAGCTTAGTCGTCCTGGGTAGCATCTGCCCAGACAAACACTTCCCAGTGACTTTGAAAAGCTTGCCATCTGCACAGACAGTGGTTTCCAAGTCCTGTTTCAGCCACTTATCGTAGGCAATAGACAAATTAAAACCCCCTTTCCCTTTATGCTGATTGTTGAAAATGGACTTTTTATTTTTACAGCCAGTACTTTATGAATAAGAAAACCCAAACATTTCTTCTTTTATAAAACAGAAAAAGTCATTATAGCCAGCATTGAAGGTACTCCACCCAGTTCTGGCTCAAGTGGCCTCATGGAATCCACATGAAGGAGCATCTTGTACACCACAGCTTTGGGGGCTGTTTCCTACTGTCAACAACTCTCTGCAGCTGAGACCTTCCTCTTTAATTCCCTTTGCAGCTTCTTTACATTCTGGGTGAGATACATTCTGAGTGGGATACCCAGCACCCAGCCAGCATTTATAGTCCAAAACATTATAGGCCAACCCCTGGCACAGGGAAAATAATCCATAATACAATGCAGGGCACAATTAAAATATAGGTTTGAGTAGCAGCTATCTGGTTTTAAATAAATCATCTAAGAAAGTCCATATGATTGTGAACTATTTCAGAAATGTTTCTGGCTTAAAAAGCTAATTCTATCATGGTCAGGAAACATCTAAAATAGCTCAAGTTCAGTCTATGACAATTCAGAAGACAAAGTAAAAGATAAGAATAATGTGCCATTATGGAGAAATCACATATTTAGTCTGTCAGATTCACATCTTGGAAAGATGGTTCTAGCTTTGTATATTTCACTTGATTTTTTTTTTCCCAGGTAGTTTTCTTAAAGAATAAATCTTCTGGGCATTTGGTTAAATGACTGAAAATTATGATCAAGTTTTGATCAAATAACTAAGGTGGATCAATGAACAAAATTTTTAAAAAAAGACTAGTTGTGTATTATATTTTATTCTCATATATGCTGAGTATATATAAATACATTAAATAAATGTATATAAATTATCACATTTTTGAGTAAAAATGCAAGGTTGAGTTCTGCATTTGTAATATTGCTAGTTATTACACCTTCTTTAGTAACATATTAAGAAAGCTGAAAATGGTGAAATGAAAACCAAAATAAATTTGGAAGTGATTAACCTCTTTTAGGTTTATAGCTTATAATTTCAAGCTTTCTAGAAGTTTTGTTTCTTAATGAGACCAAATTTGTCACAGGCAATATGAAGATGTTACTTCTCATTGCTTTCTGATTAGAGCTTGCTTATAAACATTCATTTCCACATTTTGAATAAAAACACACAGAGCAGAGATCATGAAACATTGAAAGCACCATGTGAAATCCCTGCTGAAATGACCCTGCTAAAATGAGTGACACAACACTTATGTCATTGGGGTCAGCATTCACCCATATGTATGCTCCAGGGAAAGAAAAAATAATAATATTTGCAAACAGAGCCATAGGAATTTTGGAGCAAAGGTAAAAGGATGTAGGAACCATGTGCATGAAAATCCTTTTGCCACACCAGGGAAACAAATGATCCCGTGTTAGGTCCCTGCAGCTGCATTGTTCTTGGAGACCCTGACTTGTGTCTCTTTTCATGGAAACCAAAATATTAATTCAGTTTATTTCCAAACTTGTTCACTGAAGTAGATATCAGTTCATATAACACAGAAATTCCTGAGGACAAGCTGTCAAAAGTCTCCTTTAACAAGGCTTTGCTCCAGTTAATCCTGTATCTCTGAGGCTTCAGCTGGCATAGACAAGATGGATGGAGTGTGAGGACTGTGAACAAGAGAAAGGGATAAAGATGGAATAAAGGAATATAGTCTGCTGAGCTTCTATATTCAGGGTGCTTTTTGTGTGTGGCATAAGCAAACTTGCACATAGACCAGAGAGAAAGTACAGTATAATAAAGGAGAGAAGCAGTATAATGAGGACTAGGGCTGGGCCAGAGAGACTGTGTGGCAGGGAGAAATAAGAATAAAACAGCCACTCATCCCAAGGAAAGAAAGTATGTGTAACACTGGAAAAAAATCTGAAAAACAGCTCCCATTGGTGTCCTTACTCCTTTCAGACCTTGTCTGGCTCTTCCCTGAAGTTGTGTTACTTGGGAAATGCGGGAGTCCTCCTTGGACCTTTCCAGGAACACCTAATTATTCTGGAAGACTTCTCTGTTTCAAAGATGAGTACTTATGAAAGGCAGAAATTTCTTCTTAAGGAAAAGTGATGGTTGATAAAAATTTGATATGCTTGCTTATCTAAGTTACTTCAAATTGACTTTTCTCTGCCTATGGAAGTTATCCCAGCTATATTGCAAAGAAAACCTAACCCTGACTTACACAACTCAACATTTCACACAGAGGACTACAGGTTTGCTCTTGTTAGGAACACATGGAGCACAAGAAGATAACAGGCTTTTAATAGGTTTGTCATTCATTACAAGAAATACCTACTTAGTCAAGTCAAAACTACATATAAAGCATAGCTAAAATACTTGCAGAAATGTTGTAAGACAATAGCACTACTTAACAGCAACAAAGTTTCAAAAGACACGTTTTAGTACAGAAAAGTAGAAATAACATTAATACTTAAGAAATGGTGTTATTCTCATAAAGGTCTATAGAGTTACTATTTTTTTATGCTAAAAAGCAGAGATCAAAATCAACTTGAGTTGTAAGAAAAAGTATACTTCCCAACCAATCCTAAAATATTTGATTCTAGTATTTATAGCTAGGAATTGAAAACCAAACAGCGAACTTTCAGATTCTGCACAGGTACAAAGAAAAAAAAAATCTATTCAATGGGAATTTGGCTTACTTATCAGGGACTGGTAGAATCAGAGTATAATCACATTTGGATTGTGTAGGGAAAAGATAAAATCCATAAGGTACTTGTAATTTTACTGACTGTTGTGTTATTGCTTATTTCCAGAAAAAATTGATGAAAATGCTTTTTCAAATATAATACATTTTATTCTAGTTCTGCAGAGACCTACTGAGAGCAGAGGCTTCATGACAACAGAGAAATGAGTGTGTGTTTCTACATCAGTTAACTATGTCAAAGAGTGAAGGACAAAATAGCCACATTATCTCAGTATTAAAGCTGTTAGCCATATGGACACCTAACTCTCTTAGCAGAACATGCAAAGAACCATCATTCACATCTTGGGTTTTTATATTGATGAAGAAACAGAATATTTGATGATCAGTCCTGAAAAGGTGTTTTTCTATACAGGCAGACTTTATTTCTCCCTAGGTATACATATGAGTTTTTTGGTGTGATTTAGATTTCTAGAACCAAGAAGTGTCACAAAAGAAACAAAAGTATTGACAAACGTATTGATAAGATGGGTGTGTGTGAAGGCAGAGTTTTGGGCTGTGGGTAACCAGTCACTGAATTCAGAGAAACAAATTTTCTGAAGTATAAAAAAGATATGTGACTTTCTTGTGCTGTTCAGAAATCCCCTGGTATATATCTTGCAGGTCTTGGGCACTGAAACATCTTTCCTTCTCTGGAGATGTAGATGTCTTGAAAGCATTAAAAAAAGTTTTCAGCATAACAGAATTGCCCACTATGGAAAAAGTTGACTGTTGCTACAATGCAGTAGAACTTTTACACCACTCTGTGACTTTTTTTGCCTCTTGAACACCTTCTCCAAGAATAGAAGAACTATTTGACTTGATTTGTAACTGAACTGAGAGAAAGCCAGAGGTTTCTACTGTGCAGATTATTACAGTGATCGTAAAATCCCTGGGAATACCCATTCTGTGAAGAGACACTGGGCAGAGGTCCTGCAGTCAGAGCCAGCCATGACTGGAGCCCATGGAAGAACAGGACTGTGTCACAAGGGCTCAGTGAGCAGCACAGACCTGACAGGGTCCAGCCCCATTTCAACGGCAAATGCATTTCAGAGCATAAATCATGTGCAGTAGGTTTGGCTAGCAGCTGCCAGGCTGGACATGCCACATATTTGCATGTGGGCATTTGGACAAGTATACCTTGCTGTGCTCTAAAGAAGCTGTGGCTCTCACTCCTCTGTGAGCCACTCCTCCTGTGGCTCTCTGCAGGTAACCCAGTATATCCAGCCATTTCTATGGTAGCTCCTGCAGTCTGTGTCTACCCTGCAGTTTGTTCTCTGCATAGCACCTGGTCTGCCTGGAGAACGCATGTAAACATCACTTACCTTCAGCAAGTAGGAAATACCCCAAAGCATCTATTTTTACCAGAGTGGAGTTGCTATGTTACAGCTGAAACAAAGAATAATTAGCAATTCATTGAAAAGATACAAGAAAAGAAATCATACAAAGGGGAGTCCTTGCTGCTATCTCACTTTCCTGATTCTTATCTCTTACTTCCTATTTCTGGCTTTTCATTTTGGACTTTGCAGCTCAGCTTCCTTTTGGTGTTTCTCTTTGAATTTTTGCTTCTCATATATCATTGTGCTTACAGCTTTTTGAAAAGGAGGCCTGGGAAAAGGTTGGATTGTTCAGGAATGTGCAGTAACATATTTTTAGTTTAGGGACTGTCTTTTGGAAATGAGCAACAAGGGTCATGCATTAAATATTTTCCTATGTTTAAAGAGATATTAGCGATTCCTGCTTATCCCAACTTTATGCATTCAAAAGACTGGATAGTAACAGTGGGCAGAATGCTTAAATTCAGAAGAGTGGAGGTGAATGTTTCTTTATCTAAAGAGTAAAATTAACAAAACCAATTAACCTAGTGAGGAGGCTGTAACCATATACCAATACAGATTAATAATATATGAAGTTTGCCATTTCATGGGGATTTTTAACTAGTGAGATCAGACTTTTTTAGATGGCATAAATACAACCTCAAGACCATACCATAGGCTACTTTTGCTTGAGAAACAGATTATTTATAAAAGAACTGGAAAAATGGTTTTCAGAAGTATTCAGCTGGAAACAAAACTCACTGATAATAGATTGTTAGTTCTCTGCAAAACATGAAACCTGAGGGTTGAAACCTTTTCTGCTTCTAGAAGGAGTGCCAAACATTATATATGGTGATGTAATTATGATGTAAGCTGGAAAAAAGACAATTTTTGCTGAAAATTTGGAAAAAAATAGCTCTGATCTGATCCCAGAAGGTCTTTCACCTTTGAAATGTATTTATACCACAAGTTAAATAATGGTGGCAAATTTTCTGCTGTTGATATCTGAGGAAGCTTCATTAATTCCCACTGCATCAATTTTCATGGAAGAGCTTCGTTCAGGGTTTTACAGGATTAAACTTTTCACTGGAAAGGAAAGCTTAATGGATTCAACAGGTAAAACAACGGAGAAACATTAAAACCAAAGAGAGTGACATTGGATTTATTTCACTATTTAATCAATGGACAGTGTGAAAAATTGTAGTATCCTTATTTCCTCTATGATACTCATGCATAATCCAGACATTTGTCTGTTCATATTGTTTTCTTCCATTACATGTATTTTTTTTAATCCATTGTAATAATTTACTTTGGCTTCTAGCTCCAAGCATAGGATATAGTTTCCATCTTATTCCAAATAATATTGGTTAGTTGCTAGGGGACTGTGCTGATTCCTTTCACAATTTCTTTTCCTCACCACATCTGTGTGTAATTTTTTTATTTATCATCTCTCTAGGACATTTTTCCTGTGAGAAACACAAATGTGAAATGTATCCCTTTCAGATCTTGTTTGGTGTATTAGATAAGGAGCATTTCCTATTAATATTTACAGAATAGGATTTTACCAGCTGGTAGTTACTACCAGGCATAAATATCTAAGTATATGTGTGGATGGGTCTGCACACTAGATACCATCTGTTATCTCCTCTGAGTGAGCAAGCAGGTATGATTTTGATGTGTGGGTGTGAATTAACTTAAAGGTGAACCTTCCTGCTCCTTACTGCTGCAGACCTGTGAAGTCACGTGCACCAAGTGTGCAAAGCTCTTTTTTTTTGGCTCCTTCACCCTTAGGAGCAGATCTGGCCAGAGTATTGAGAGGGTTACTGGTGTTGGCTGTGCTCCCTGGTTCTCTGATTGAACTTAACATCTCTCATTCAATGAGGGACTGCCTAATGGGATTTACACTGGCTCCTCAGCCCCACAGGTTACAGCCTGACCTATTAATATAAACGAATGTCAAGTTTAGTTGATGCTATGCCAGCAGACATGAGAACTATGGAATAAATTGTTGGTGGGTTTTTTAAAAAAAGATTTTTGCATTATTTTAGTTGTGATGGGGTCAGTGGTAAGGCATCAATTTCTAATTGACCTCCTCATTACAACTTTAAACATGTGTTCCTCCTCTGGTTTTAGCTGCAATTTTCTTTTCATCTTGGTAGTACTCCTTTCACTTCTTAGGGGATACTTGCTTTGTATTTTGAAGATAAAGCTGTCTACTACTAATTGAGCTAATTGTTCTCAGCTCATGCTTACCAATAGAACTTCCTTGGTTTATATGAGACCTCGATCTAACACTTTAATTTTTTCCTTTTTTTTTAACTTTGACAAGTCGAAATTTACTTAACTTACTTCGACTTCACTTAACTTCGACTTAACTTCGACAAGTGTTAAACATAATAGCCCTTCCCCTCCCCTCCCCTCCCCTCCCCTCCCCTCCCCTCCCCTCCCCTCCCCTCCCCTCCCCTCCCCTCCCCTCCCCTCCCCTCCCCTCCCCTCCCCTCCCCTCCCCTCCCCTCCCCTCCCCTCCCCTCCCCTCCCCTCCCCTCCCCTCTCCTCCTTCAAGAGCACCTCACCCAAATGTGACATACACTATGTTGGTTTACCCCATCTCCACAAGACAGAAGAGTTAAGCATTTTGGTTTTGGGTTTATCAATTCACATTTGCATTAATGAAGAAAAAGCTTTCCTGCTCTCCTGCATTTCTAGTCTAGTCCTTTGTTTCATTTGGCAGCATACTGGCAATGTCCTTAGCCCACTTGAGACACAGGATTCCCAAGTGACAAGCTGGTCATACACAGTTCAGTTTGCTTTGGTTCCCACTAACTTCACTGGCAACAACTTTTGATATTCGGAGGTTTATTTATGGCTAGCTTTATTCCTTTTTTCCTTTCCTGTAGATTTTTTTTCAAGTGCAGAAATTTTCATCTCTCCAGTGGCTCATCAGTTTCACTGGACTCCACTTGTTTGCTGTTTCTTGTCAAGGCTCTGGCAGGATAAATAAAGTCTAAGAGGGGAGACAGGGGAAACAGATTTGTTTTCTGTGTATTTACATTGTTTTCATTGAAGAGCAACATCAGAGCATCCCACAGAGTTTGTCAGAATAGAAGTTGTGTGAAAGGAGGAGAATCAGCCCCCTGGATCTATGTTAATGCTGTGCAGACAGTGCTGATGATGGATGGGGATTTCCCCTCTGGTAGTGAAGCTGGGGCAGCTCATTGCTCATTCTCCTGAAATTCCTGTTGAAGATGCCACAAAACGATGGGTCTTGTCCGACTTGTTTTAGTACTAGCAGTAATCTTTGAGTGAAATGTTTAATTCGTCTTCACTTAAATACTGATTAAAAAGTACTGTTTCAATGCAGGCAGAAAAATCTACTGAAAAATCTGAGCTTGGCTATTAAATGACATGATCTCATTTAATTCCCCAAAATAGTCATCCACATCCCCTAAAAGAGTATGGCAAAGATTTATTCAATGAAAGATCATTGTTTCAGCAGTAAGATGATTCAGTGTGATTTTCTTCTGGCCATACAAGCTGGGTCTCCTGTCAGCAGCGTGCCCAGCGTCAGAGCAATCCCTGTCCTGCAGGAAGGTATGCAACCTCCTCAGGGTTGATTGTTTTTTTACCTTTTTTTTTTTTTTTTTTTTTTTAACTCTTGGCAGACGTCCTTGAGCATTTGAAACGGATGTGAGAGAGTTTTTAGTCCTCATGCAAAACAACCAACTAAACATAACAGATTACATCAGCTCAGGCTTTTCAATTCCTGGATGGCAGCAGAGTGCTAATCCAACCTTCATCCTGGATTTCATAAACTGAAACAAGGGAGGCTGGCAGGAGCAGCGCTGCCGGATTGAGGAAGCTGACGACGGTGCAACATGTGGGCAACACACTTTATAAAGCTCATAAACTTGTAGGCTGATGTGTGCAGCTACCACTTTGGATTCGGTACCGCTGCTCCCCTCGGCAAGAGGCACCAGCAGGCTGAGCACTGAGACCTGCTCTCTGGGATGGAGCATTTAGCCCTGCAAGACATGAAAGGCTTCCTGTTCCTCACACTCCTCCTGATGCCCGTGCCCGCTGGAGCTGCTTGGAGTGCGAAATACGCAGTAGATTGTCCCGATCCCTGTGACAGTAACGCATGCAAAAGCACTGCGCGCTGTAAGCGGACGGTGCTGGACGACTGTGGCTGCTGCAGAGTGTGTGCAGCTGCTCTGGGGGAGACTTGCTACCGTACTGTCTCGGGTATGGATGGTGTCAAGTGTGGTCCTGGGCTGAAGTGCCAGTTTTACACTGAGGAGGATGACTTTGGTGATGAATTTGGTATCTGCAAAGGTAATGATATTCACTTTGTATGCACCCACTGTGGCAATTTGACAGCAACGTACAGCAATGTAGAGTTTGCCTCTTGCTTGAAAGGTCTAAAATGGGATTCTTCCAGCTCATCCCTTAGCCAAGAAAAAAGGGAAAAAAATACCTGTGGTCATTAGAAGGCATTACATGTAGTGGGGAAGGTTTATTTATGTGACGATATTGTTTACACCTAGGGACATGCGTGAGGAAATACAGACAGGGTGTGCTTAGAGATGAGATTTTTGACTGGGGCTTGAGAGACCCAGGCACTAGTCCTGTTCTTTCTGTTGATTTGATGGGTGGCTTTTTATCTATTATAAAGGCTTTAATCCTGCAAGTCCAGCCTTGTCACAGGGTTCCTGTTGCAGCTGTACACTCCTGGGTGTGATGATCCCCCCGGCACTGCCGGCTGCCTGCCCAGGGACCAGGTGGTCACCCTGGGGTCTGGGGGATGGAGAAAACACTGCCTGAGTGCTGGGAGATTTTGTCCTGTTAAATTCAGTTCTGCCTTTGAGGTGCTCAGTCATCCTAGGGATGTGGTCAGGGGAGGCAAACAGAAACCCTCCTGCCAGAAAGATGGCAGTAACAGAAGCTGACTGAGAGATGAGCAGCCAGGCACTACTTTCATTTATTCCAGGCATGTTGGATGCTGATTTCTTTAGTCAGAGGTTATACTCACATTTTTAATTTAGGAGGTGTTCTTACTCCATTTAAACAGGGAAATCTTTAAAAGATGGCAAGGTATTATGTTCATAAGATGTAGGGTGAATTTTTTTTAAAAATAAAATATTTTAAAAAGAGAGTTTGCAAAGCATGAATGCAGTGGGTCTTGCTGTGTTTGTGTACCACTTCAGTAAGTAGATATGATAAGCCTTAGAATAACTTCCTTAAAAGTGGGAATATCTTGGCAGTTATATATCAGGAGTATTAATAGACTCAGTTAAAGTAATGACTTGATGCTGCAAAAATCACTTAGGCTGATACACATAGAGCACACGCTTATTTACCTTATTCAGAATAAACTCATGTGCTTGGTTGAGTGTAAAACCCAAATAGTTTTGGATTGCAAAAGAGTAGAACTTACACATAAAGATTATATCTTTGGTGCACTCACCAGGAAAATATTTTACTGAGATAACTGACTGATCTTTAGTTTATTAAAAAGTACCACAGTGCAAGATACTACCTATAATTCCATTAACAATTCTTTTGAGTTAGTGTATACTTTTCATTTTCCTCACAGGAGTTTCTTTGCCATAGCATCTTTTGAATGGGAAAAAATAAATATTATGGGACTTGAGATCTGAATCCTTATAGCTGAATCTTGGATGTTCTGTAGAAAATGGAAGTAAAATGTTTGGGTTTTTTCCCCAGTCAGTCAGTGGAAAAACTCCCATTAATTTTAATAAAGCCATGTTTTGACTTAGAATTATAAATTGAGCTTTAAAGGACTTATTCCCCATATATTTATTTTCACTAAATATTATAGATGTAATTCTGAATTATTTTTCTTTCTTCATCTCAGCTTTGAATTACCACAATCTCTCTCTGGGGCCAGATATTGTTATTTTATATATCCATTTGCAGCTATGATACCAGGTCACTCACTCATTTTAATAACTTCCATGTTTGTAATAACTGACAGATGCAGGATGGCTAAATTCTCTCTGGCTTCCTGTTAACAATTTACTTTGAAGTTTTGTAGAAACAATCTGAACTCTCTGTTCTACAGTTTCTTATTTCTAAAACGGGCAGTATATATTCCAGAACAATTTTTTTGGGATACTTTTACTATTAGAAATATGATCATACTATTATCAATATCAATGTCATTATGGCCAGACACAAAATATTTTTTTGGTGCCCTTGTTTCCATTAAACCACTGGGAGCTATCTGCAATTTATTTAGGAGCAAGATCCTGTTGAACAAAAACATTCTAAAAGAAAAATTTACTCAGACCTCAGTTTCATG
Source organism: Cinclus cinclus (assembly GCF_963662255.1). Taxonomy (NCBI): domain Eukaryota; kingdom Metazoa; phylum Chordata; class Aves; order Passeriformes; family Cinclidae; genus Cinclus; species Cinclus cinclus. The sequence continues at coordinate 68,411,026 of NC_085084.1, forward strand.
AAGCCTGAAGGGCTGCATCTGTGTGGATTATTCCACAGAGAAGGAAGTGCTTTGAGCTGAGACTTGTTTCTGTGCTGTTGTGCCCAGCTTTGCATCCCACCTATCCAGGCTGAGCACCTGCAGCAGGCAGATTGATGCTCCATGTAGTGTGTGTTCTTTGCTTGTCTCCCAGGGAGGGCATGCAGACAAAAACAATTTTACTTGGGTGGGATTTTGTTTTTGTTTTTGTGAAGAAGCAGCAGATCAAAGAGTGTCCTTGGAGAGTGTACTGAGGCCTTGTAAGATTCTGCATGCTGGAGTGACTTGCTGTGCAGTCCATTTCAGGGAACTGATTGATCTTCTAGATATGCTAACATATCTTCTGGATATGCTGTTTTCATTTATAAAAGCATATCCATTTGATACACAGAGAATTGTAAAATGTTTGCTACACTACAGTGCATTAGCTCAATTTTCATATTGCCTAGGCTGTATGGCAAAGCTAAAAGTTTGCATTCATTCAAGAGGAGACTGGACAAACTGAAAAAGATAATTTTATTGTGGGGTGTTTTATGCACAGAAACTACGTCTGGGTCAGGAGGTCCTGTAGCTGAAAAGGAGAGACAAAATGAGGGGAGAGGTATCTTTTGAGTTTGCTATGGTCACTTCTCTTAAGTGTATTGTGGAAGCCTGGGCTAGGTGGTTCCTTGGTCCAGCCCTGATTAGTCATTCATCTGCCCTTAGGAGGTGAATCAGAAACTCTCCAGACCTTGTCATTTAAGGTGACCATATACCTTGGGTTGGTAAGGATAGTCTGAACATAAAGGCCTTTCTCCTGGGATGTCTCAAACCTTTCCTGGGAGTGATCACCTGTTTGTGGGTTTGGAAAGGATGAATGAATTTTTCCAGTCTCTGTCTCCTTAGCAATGATTTTGGGAAGGTATCCTGTTCAACAGCAAGGCAGAGGAAGACAAGGGCTGTAGACCCTAATTTAAACCCTTTGGGAAGTTATATGACCCAGCATGTCATATGTGTCAGCTATGGGATAGGGCAAATGTCCCTGACCTAATTTTCTTCAGAAAACATTTGTTTCCATCCCAGCAGCTGCTTTTTAGTGCTCCTCCCACAAGCTCAGGGATGTGAGGTTTGAACTGGGGCATTATGTGACCAGATGCATCATAACCAGGGAGTTGCCACAGTGCCAGAGAACCCTTCAGGGCATACTCACTCTTCAGGCTGGAAATACAGACGGGCTGTCTGCCATGGGAAGGCAGAACTTTGCTGTCTGAGAAGGTGTTATGTGGGAGGCTATGCCCTGGACTCAGTAGCATCTCCAGGTGGAGGGCGAGTTTGCTGGATAGCTCCTCAGGGTCAGGCTGCATCTTCCACCCAGACTGCTGGCCCTGGCCACAGCAGCCCTGCACCAGCATCAGATTGCAGCTCTAAATCTCAACAGTCATGAAAGTCAGATAATATCATAGAGAATCACGTAGTGAATTCAGGGAATTCCTGGATTAATCTTCCTTTCTAAATTTAATGCTAGTCCTTAAACTAAAGCTTCTATAACTCTATAGTTACATATTCATATTGCCTTTAACTGAGGCAATTTCATGTAAGAGTGCATTTATATGTAAAAATGTTTCAGAGAAGAATTACCAGTAGCACATTGTAAATAAATTACAGGAAATGAAATTATGTATGTTAAGTGCGTCAAGGTTTGTTAATACTGGAAAATACTTGTAAAAAAAGTCAATAGGCAGAAATCCTGCAGCTAAGGTCTAGCTGACTTCCACCCAAAGGTTTTCCACTTACAAGCAAACCAGCTATTAAGACAGTAGCTGGTTTGGATTGCTGAGAACTACTTTGCTATATTTTTTTGTTTTCCAGAGTGTCCCTACGGTAGCTATGGAATGGAATGCAGGAAAACTTGCAACTGTCCCTCTGGCATCTGTGACAGAGTAACAGGGAAGTGTTTGAAGTTCCCGTTTTTTCAACTGTCTGCTTCAAAGCCTCCAAATCGACGAAAAATATCTTCATACACAGGTAAGACTTTGTGGGACAGTTGATTTTAGCAGAAAACACCTTGCACATGATCTACTACCACTCTGTGGGTGCTTTGGTGGAGATGTGCAAACCCCTAACAGCACAAGGTGGGTTTATTTTTCTTATTGGCAGCTTCCTTAACATGTGGCAAGGAATTAGGTGAGCTACAACACATAGTAGGATCATTTTGAAATACTCTGTATCTGTTGCATGTGGTAGCAGTACATCACCCCTGCAGTGGGAGACAGGGCTAGCGTTGGGTCAGTCAGTTCAGGGTTTCACTACCTTGCATTTACTGCTGTCAGCTTATACATAGTAAAAACAACATTTCCCCCTTTCCCCCCTCCCCTCCCGTGAGGATAGAGCTTTATATGTTTTCAATTTTCAGTGAATGGTTTTATTAAATGTTTTGCTGCAGTCATTGGTCACAATACCTCTGGAATAAGTTATTTCCTTTACACTTATATCTGAAGGTCATAATAGATCTGTCCTGAATTAAAATAGAAAAAAAAAAAAAAAGAGTGTGACAAGCTGGAGTATTTTTGATGCACCAAGGAAATATCACTGAAGTTTTTAGAGGTGGAATTAAAAATTTTCCACTTTTTTTCCCACTGGAGCATACTGAAGTATGTTTGACTGAATGATGTTTACTCTAAATATAAACACAAACCAAAATAAATACAAATATGTAAAAGTCAAAAAAGGAAAAAGAAGTCAGAGATTTAGTCATAGACCTACCGGGATCCTTTACAGGGTTTCACCTAAAGGTCTTTGGATTTCATTTTTTCTCCAACTGCAATTTGTGCAATTTTAAATTTTCTTCAGTTATATTAAGCTGTATGGAGTTTGCTGTCTTAATACAAGATTTATATTTCCACTTTTCTCTGCTTAGAGAAAGTGAGATTGAAGCAAACTTCTGCAGCATATGTTTATATCACATTTAAAATAATCTCCAAAAAAACCTCTTACAAGATCAATCAGCCCTGATACTTCTGTTATCTTTCTACATGATTGTGCTCTTTTGCTTTTTTGTTCTATTTATTCTATTCTATTTTATTCTATTTGTTCTATTTTATCTTGTTCTATTTATTACCGAGGGTGCCAAAAGAAGGAGAGTGCTTGCTTTTTTCTGTATCTAGCCTATGTTCCAAACCTTCCCAGACAGCCTATTTGCATCAGTTTTCATGCCTCTTTTTTCCTCCCCATTTGCCTTTGGTCCCAAACTTTTTGCTGTCTCAATGTTTACCTGCTTGACTTATCCCAGCCAGGACAAGATATTCACTGCATGGAAACAAATGGTGTTTTTTATTCTTGCAAAAGTTTCCCAATGACTTCTGTCCTCAGAGGTCTGTCACTGTTAGCAGAGCAGGGACACTATGAGTAATACTCCATGGGGTGGCCACACAGGGTTTAATTTAAAAGTGATCTTCAGAAATAGCTATAGCTTCAAAGTGATCTTCAGTGAATTAGAACAGCTGCAAATGCTGCTGTTTTAAACAGGCAAGTTCCTAAGCCATATGTTTTATAAAGACCACTATGTCTACATATATCCTAGCAAACTTAAAGGTGTCAGAGCATGGTCCTGTACATTGCAATTTGACTCCTTTCATGGTCAAACAATAGAGCTGTGTACAGCACACTTTGTCCCAAGCCAGCTAGCTGTCCCAAACAACCTCAGCCACAGCTCAGGAATCAGCCTCAGCCAGGAACCATTTCCAGTTGACAAACTGAATATCTTTTACCTATTTTTGGAGAGTAAGAGAGCTTAGTGGCACGCACCAGGCTATTTCATGCCAGCTGGCCTCAGTCAGAGAAGAGCTGCAGGGGATTTTAATTTACTGCTGTAGTTATTGAGGATGTGTTGCTTGGTCCCATGTCACATTGGAGTGAGTGTTACAGTCAAAACTGGAAACTGAACTCAAATCAGCCTTATGCTTAAAGCATTAGAAAACAGATATGACTTGTACCTTAATTTCGTAGAAATTTTGCAACTAGGTAATTGGAGATAATTTACAGAGTTTTCTGCAAACTAGTAGGTTAAGTATTTTCCAAACTATTCCTAAAACCAAGGATATTGCTGCATGACAATATTTTAAAGCTCTCACATTCATAAAATTCACTTTTTTTTTTTTCCCCAGACAATGACATGGCATCAGGGGATGGAAATTCTGTAAAAGAGGAATTAATTAAAGAGAAAGTTCGCTCTCCAGTAATGAAATGGCTAAATCCTCGCTGATATTTACTTGCACTTGTAAGACTTTCAAGTGAATGCATTTCTCACAGATTAATGAATATGCAACAACACACTTTAAGAACAAAGTAGATCTCTAACATATGAATACGCAATCTCTGAAGCTCAAATGTGACCTGTTTTTAATGAGAAAAATGTTTACTTAAAAATAGACTGTACAGTGTATATGACTTTTGATATTTGTTTTGATAAGTATTTGAACAGAGAAATGTATTATGGATTTTTGAATGTATAGTAATACTGAAAACCCAACATGATCATTTAAATTATGCCAGAGGCTGACTCTTGCCAGCCTGAGGCTGGAAAAGCTCTCACTGAATGAAGGGGATGGTTTGGGTGAGTGATACTATTGATGTGGAAACATCATGAAAGGAACACACAAAAACAACACCTCAGATGGAAGGAACACCCCTGTTCAATAACAATAATAACAACAAAAGCACAACAGTGTAAATTAAATAAACTAACATTAGTTAACAATTTTCTAGTTTTTGGAAGCTTGGTGACAATTCCTCAGATATGAATATGCCTTTCTTCAGAGAGAAAACACCCAGCACTTCAGTTTATACATTGTGAATAATTTAGGCAAGACACTGCAGACATATATTGTATTTAGTTTAATTTCTAAAGTTAAATTTTGTACAGAGAAACAGCAGATTGGTAAATTCTACCAATTTGTAGAAGGGGATCTGAAACAAAAGAAGCTGCTTATCATTATTTAAATATATATGTTTTTATAAACCAGCTTGTTGGTATAATTACATCAGTATATGCATTTCTTTGGAAAGAGTGGTGAGAGGCCAGCAAAGAAACCTTCATGCTTTCCATCTTGACTGCTGGCTATGGCCCAGATATGACTCACAGGGAGTTTATTTCTTCCAGGGAAGACTTGGACCCTCAGCAAGTGACAGTGCAGCCACAGACTACAGTATTTTGGTACCCAGACCTTTGTTTCTCAATTGCATGAGCAAGTGGTCCCATTTCAGTGAGGAGAAAAGCTTATATGTGTTAGAGTGTTGCAGGAACAGACAGTCCTTCATTCAGTCTAAGATGGATGATATGCACGTAAGTCAAAAATCACCACTGAGAAGGGCTTGCTAATATGTCTGAAAACAACCAGATAAAAAATAAAAAAAAAATTGATGTTGCTGTGTCAGAATGAACCTGGATGCCATGAGTTTAGGAACAGCCTTGTAACACAGAGCAATCTCACTGGAAGTGTGGCTTGATTTTAACATTTCCTTTGAAATAATCTTGAGCTTTGAAAATGACTGCAGTGAAAGAAGGAACACACATTACAGCAGCCAGCATTTAATTCAGGATCTGAAAACATGCTTTAAAAACTATGAGCAACAGAAACCTTAATGTCCTTAAAGTGATCCAAAAATCAACATCTGTGAAAACAGATCACCTGAGAAAGCAGGCATGAATCATGCTGATCTGCAACAAGAGGATGATGACAGAAGAAGACATCCAATGTCAGGATGAACATACAGATTCTCTTGCTGTGATAATTGGAGACATACAAACATAGATCTCAAGCTAGCATAATACCACATTTTAACCTGTATTGAATGTTAGGGTCTGAGAGGGAATAATGTTATCTTGGGCTGTTTACTAGCAAGAATTGATTCTAATCTACTGATATCAAAAGTAATTTTTTTCTTGATTTCAGTGAGAGCAGGATCAAACCAGTCTTCCAGCAGACTGATGAGAAATATTTTAAGAATGTAGTAAATACTGCATACATTATTATTATTTTGCAACAGTGTCATAAATGACAAATTCTTGAATGTAAATCTAATAAATCTGTTGGTTTAAAAAGTGTAATATTATTATTGTTCAATAAAAAAAACAACAACTGAAAGCATCACTGCCTATTGTGTCTATTAATGACAGAGTAAGCCTGCTGGTGATGGTACAGCCATGATGTATGCAGATTAGGTATGCTTTTGCTCTCAAATCCACAAAAGCAGTTTCACAATGTCTGCACCTATTTCAGCAACTTTCTGGGATTGTTCATAATTGCAGAAAATGAATAGTGTCCCATGTATAGAAAGATTTGTTCCACACCATTCTGACCACCTTCATCTTCAAAAAAAGGTGACTTTATCCTAGCTGCCTACTTGGAACAGTTACTCTTTGGCCAACCCCAGTACAAGAAGGATTTGGAAGTTTTTTTTTCTTGTTGATCTGGTCATCACCATGACAGGGATTATTTAGCTCTGGAGCAGAGCCTGCAACTCCCTGATACTCTTCCTTCTTCATAAAGTAGTGACCTGTGAATCCATAACAAAGTCAGGAGAAAGGAGGAGGTGGAGAGGAATGCCTTGAAAGCATTTGTGGATGATTTTTACTCTTTTTCATCAAATTTATAAAATTCTTTTGCATCTCTTCAGCTGCTTCAGTGATAGTTTGTTTCACACACAACAGATTTCAAGATGAAATAACAGTACTTTATCCTTTTATCCTTATTCCATTGAAACATTTATCTGTTGCTGCCAGTGACAATGGGATTAGAGCAGAATGAGAAATAATGCAAATGGTCATAGAGCCATGGAATAGGAGAATTGTTTAGGTTGGAAAAGACCTTTAAGATTGTTTGAGTCCAACTGTTGAGATGAAAAATCCACTACTACTGCTGAAGTAAAAGCCGTGAGATGGTTCAGCATAGAATGTGGTCCTGTCAACTAGTATTTAATTTGTTTTTAGTGGGACCATATGTTACTTACAGCATGAACATGTTTAGCAAATAGGCCTCATCTCAGGAAGGTAGCTTTTATTTTCTTAGCTACTGAACTGTAAGAAATATAATATATGCAATGACTCCCACTTTTTGTCTAATGAGGGATGACACTGATAAAAACTGTGCTTCAATGCAGTTTGTATTACAGTCTCTATTATAGGGTGTTGCAGACACCATTACATTTCAAATAATATATAACCAACGTTTTAGAGCAGTAGCTAAAATACACAGAATAGAGAAGCATTAAATATATTCAGATGTATTTCACCCACAATTCAAATAATATGTAAGAAATATATTTCCAGTGTAGATCAACTTTTAATGAAGAACAATCTTATCAACATCAACTGTGAGAAACATTTTTAATGTACTCTAATGTATGATTTAATGATATAAAACATTCATACTTGCATTGTGAGATTTATCATTGTCTAATAACCATAGTGTGATTAAAAATATTAATTTGACACTCTGACCTGCTAGGACACAGATACTACAGCAAACAGATCAAAGTATGTATTTTTAATTAAAATATATTATTATCACCTCTGCACATGCTTGCTGTCTCTCTAAATGGACTGTCAGGTTACAGCACTTTGAATATATTTCCTGACACCTGCAAAATTAGTAAATATTTCCTGTTCTTGTTGTGTCTGTCAAAAATAGGAATTTCACAAATTGGACTGATAACTTCACAGACATCACGATCTTCACTTTGACCCACCTTAATGTGGTTTTCTCTAGGGTTTGTGAACATCCAAGGAAACTGAGGCTAACAAACTGGTGTATTCAGGCTTTTTTTCTCTTTCAAAAGTGGCACCATCTATCTTCTGGGTGGCCAGAAACCGTGCAGAACTCAACTACCTAGCTTAATTATTTCAGGACAGGTGAGTTTAGCAATCAAATAGGTGTTAAAATAGCAAGACATCCAAATGCTGAATGCTCTCTTTTGCAGCAGCTGCCCGTAACCCCTGTACATGTGTGGAGTATCTGTCCCAGCTAGGTGCTTGTGTGGCACCACAGCCTGGCTTTCCTGCAGGCGCCAGCAGGGATCCAGCCACAGTCCTGGCAGCCTCATGTAACCTGAGCTGCCTTCCTGGTCCAGCAAAATGCTTTGTATAAACAAACAAACTTGTGTTTGGATGAAGAAAAAGACAGAGATTTCCCTAACTTTATTAGTACCATGGTGCTCCTAATCTTCCCTGATCTCTTCCCATTCACTGTGCTTCCAAAGTTGTTGCACCTCAGATTCATGTGCTTGCTCCCTTCCTACTTCTGAAAGCTATCAAGTGAAAACTCAGCTGAAATTAAGGGCAACAGTTGATTATGCATGAACTTACCTTCATTATCTAAGGAGACACAGACTAATTTTTTCAAAAAATAACATAATCAATGCAGTTTTTCTGCTCTGCAAACACTGAGCCTAACTAAAGTGTTTTCTGATGAACTGGAACAACTGAAATCCTATGAACATTACTTGAAAATATCTTTCTTCCTCACAAGAGAAACATCTATTTTTGAAGAACAAATAATGGTTTGGAATGCCATTGAAATCCAAACACACTATTAGTATGTTCCTGAAAAAAAAAGGTACAATGCTGGGGGAGAATGCACCAGAGCCCTTGCATCTGTGTCACACTTTCCTGTTTGTTATTTTTAGTTTTCCATTCCTGCTCTTTATTTTGGGCTTTGCTTTGCTTCCTATGTAGTTTCCCCTTAACTCCTGTATCCCTCTGTCTTACATATTTCAGGCATTTGGCTCCCTCTCCATTTTTTCCTCCTTTTCTTTTTTTTTTTTTTTTCTTCAAAGGAAACCCAAGCAATGCTGTCCAGTTTCAGGAAGTCATGTTTCTCTTGGCAGTGGCTGAGTTCTTGGTTTTCTAAAGGCATTTAGGAAATTTGCATCGCTAGTTTTCAGCTTTTAACATACTCAGGCTTCATAAACATTAGAAAAGAGGAGAATGCAAAGAAAACTCAAGCCTATTCTATAGGCAAGTATGTCCTAATCTTTTCACCTGGGAAGCCACCAGTACCCAGTCTCACCTTAACTTCCCAGCCTGGCATTTAAAATTAAAAAAAAAAGGAATTAAAATGGGCTCTAGTGAAATATTGTATAATGAGGAAGTTTTGTGTCTTCCACCCTGCCCCCCGCCCCACCCTTTTTTAATACATTGAAATATTAGTAATCTTGTAGAGCCAAGTAACTTACCTACAGAACAGTGGATATCTTCACTTGTTAAAGATGTTCCACATTTGTGTAATGACTGAACTCTTTGCTAGCAGACTAGGGCCTATCTGCAAAGAATTAGTTAGGAATCTTATCTGATGTTTAAAAGCATACCAAGATTTTTGGGGAAAATTTTTGTTTACCCCACAATAAACTTCCTTACAGGGGAATGCACTTCCTTGCATGTGTGCACTCAGAGACTCAGAAACCAGCAGCCATGTGCTCAGTCTAAGAGATGGTGGTAAAAAGCCCGAACTAAATCCTTTATCACATTGAAATTGATGTCATGATTTTTTGGGAACTTGGGTGCCAACTGAGCTGTAAGCTTGGGACTGGCAATATTGACATTGTCCAACAGAAAGTACAAAACCAAAAATGAACAGGAAAAGTATCAGTTTCCCTCCCCCAGCTCTCTCACTTTTCTACTTTACGAAGTCTCTTCAAACTGCTTGAAATTTGGCCATGTCAAACAACATTTGGTTTCCCCTGGTCAGTATCATGGCTGGCACTGCCATCCACAGCACTTTACCACCACCACAACTGGCTTAAAGCAAGCAATAAAGCAATGTCTGATGAAAACAATGCAGAAATGCCCTGGGCTTTAGTTAAGCTAAGAAGATTGGCATAAATTATCTTAAATAATTATCAAGGCTTTACCAATAATTACTGAGATGCCAGGTACCCACTAAAGATGCTCTGTCACTCCCTTCCACAACTGGACAGTGGAGAGAAAATACAACAAAAGGCTCATAAGTAAAGGACAGGGAGAGATCACTCACTGAATACTGTCTTGGGCAAACCAGATTTGACATGGGGAAATTATTCAAATTTGCTACCAATAAAAAACCACAACAGGATCATGAAAGATAAAACAAATCTTAGAAAAACACCTTGTCCCCACCTCTCTCTCCTTCCTGGGTGCTGGCTCCTCTCTGCAGTGGTGCAGAGAGACAAAGAGTAGAGGTTATGCTCAGTTCATCACATGTTTTTCCTGTTACTGCTTAGGGAGAGGAGTCCTTTCCCTGCTCCAGTGTGGGGTCCCTCCCATGGGAGACAGTTATGCATGAACTTCCTCAGCCTGAGGTCTTCCATGGGCTATAGTTCTTCAGGAATTATTCCAGTATGGGTCCTTTCCACAGTGTGTAGTACTTCAAGCACAACCTGCTCCAGTGTGGGTTTCCTGCAGGGTCACAAGGAAATCTGCTCCAGCATGGGCTCCTCTCTCCATGTGTGGGCAGGTCCCTTCCAGCACCTGCTGCAGCACAGGCCTCCCACAGGGTCACAGCCCACTCTCAGGCATCCATCTGTTCTGACCTGGGTCTCTTCCAGGGGCTGCAGGTGGATCTCTGCATCCCCAGGGACCTCCATGGGCTGCAAGGGCACAGCTGCCTCACCAAGGGCTGCACCACAGGCTGCAGGGGAACCTCAGCTCTGGAGCCTTGGAACATCTCCTGTCTCTCCTTCTGCAATGACTTTGGTGTCTGCAGGGTTGGTCCTTTCATGTATTTTCACTCTGCTCTTCTGTGAGTGCAATTACATCTTCACAATAACTTTTTTCTTTCTTAAACAAGTTAATATTTCAATATGTTAATGAGGTGGTATTATCTTCTCTGATGTGCTTAGCCTTCGCCAGTGGTGGGTCCAATCATGCCTAGCTGACATCGGCTCTGTCAGACACTGGGGAAGCTTCTGTCAGCTTCTCACAGAAGCCATTCTTACAGTACCCCCACTCCATCAAAAGCTGGCCACACAAAAGCAATACAGAAACATGTACTATACCTGGGTCCAGATCTCTCCCTGGTCCTGAAGCTGTTCAAGTCTGTAAGTAGTTTTGTGTTGTCTTGGATAAATAGCTAAGCAGATAATCATAGTGTGGTAGCTGTTTTCTATTGATCTCCAGGGTGGGAACATAAAAAATAAAAGAAGATGAGATCAGCCTCAGCTGATTCAAGTGCACAAAAAAGGGACACCTGGAACTTGATGATTTCACATAGGAAGTATGTGGTAGCTGATTTCTACCCTTACACATGATAAGATAGAGTCATCATCCAGTGCTGCAGTAAGAATGTAACATAAGGAGGGAGAAAAGCCATATTGGTTCAGGCTGAAAATTCTTCTAGACCAGTATGTTCTTCATAATGACTCTTAGCTCCCTTACAGCTATCAAACTGACACTCTTTTTCTCACGACTCCCTTGGCATCTGACAGGACTTTCTAGTGACCTAGTCTATAATGACAACAGGACTGTTCTTCTGTACTTCTAATCATGCTGGCAGCAGAGATACTTGTGCTCTGTTCAAAGATTAGTCTGTGAACAGAGTTGTTGGGCAGACCCCAGAATAATCACAATTTGTTGTCCATATGCAACTTCCAGTTTCTTCCAGTCTGAAATAAGATGAATTCTTTGAAACCCATAGTTTTCTATTATATCAAGCAATTTTTAAAGAAGCACCATCCAATGTTAAGTGCTGGATCCACAGAGCTCATTATCTGACTTGAGCCATATGAGTCTCCCAGCTGTTCACAGCATGTTAACAAATTCAGCTGTGGAGTTCGCATCTTCTCTTTACATAGAATCATAGAATGGTTTGGGGTGAAAGAAGCCTTAAAGGCCACCCTGCTCCAACTCCCCTGCCAAGGGCAGGGACCTTATACTAGGCCACGATTCTCAGAGGCCCATCCAACCTGGCTTTTAATAGTTCCAGGGATGGGGCATCTACAGCTTCTCAAAGCAACTTGTCCCATGCCTAACCACTGTCACAGTAAAAATTTCTTCCTAATAGCCAATCTAAACCTGCATTGTTTCAGTTTAAAGCAGCTCACCTTTGTCCTATTACTACATGCCTTTTAAAAAGCCTGTCTCCATCTTTCTTGTAGGTTTCCTTCAGGTACTGGAAGGCTTTCATGCTCCCTTCATGTACTGAAGGGAGTTACCACCATTGCCAAGTGTCTGGGCAGACCACAGCCCGGCAGTACCTACCCTGCTCCAACCTCAGTTCCCTGGTTGCTTTCACAGAGTAGGAGGTATAAAACAGCCCTTTCCAATCACTTAAATTTAAACTATTTTTTAAAATTGCTTTTTTCCTGTTCCTTAGGCTTTTGACTTTTCAGTAGTCTTAGTAATGGAAGGAGATCAGGTCTGTTGAAAGGTTGCATTTCAGGGGCAGGCTGCACTGCTGCAACCACATGTGACATGGCAGTGGCTGGAATTAGCAGGAGAGGAGAGGCTGAAGACCTTATTTCTCCAGTTAAGCCTGAGCCTATAATCAGCTCATTGGCCATACACTGTCCTCTTTTACCGTGCACTGGAGATTTCTTCCTCAGGACACCTTAGTTTCTAATTGCCAAAAATAGCTCTCTTTGCTGAATGATGTGAATTACCTGGGTTCACGTGTAAGTTTCTGCCTGTTCCACGTGCTTTCATGCTGCAAAGTTCTGGTCTATAAAAGCTCAAGAACAGCTCATTTCTTTATTTATGTTTTCAAGCATTTAAATGGAGACACTAGTTCTTATCTTTGTGACATTTTCCCCCCTTTTTACATTGAGACAAGGAGAAGATAAAGAACTAAAAAGCAGTGAAGAAAGGTGAGAAGTATAGTATGTCATATTCAGGGACTTGTTTGTTTATTTGACCAGGACATGAAGTACTTCTGTATTACAGGTAGAACTTGGAGATAAAAATAGATACAATATAGTACATACAATACATACAATGCATTTTACTTCTATGCAGTATCTGCCATTTTCTTTTTCTGTTTGGGTTTGTGGAGCCCAAAAACTTTTGAGCAAATCCTGCTTCAAATGAAGGAAATAGTAAAGAATTTTGTGACTGGAAAATAAGTAATGGGAGCCATAGCATGCCTGCAGAGTATGAAACTGTGCAGGAAAGCATGAAACTTAATATTCTGTTTAGTAGCAGAGCAGGAGTCACTGCAAGGAAAACAAACATAAAACCAGGGTTAAGTATTCAATGGACAGAAATGCCATTGCATTCATCTGTATTTATTTGTGTTTATTAGTTGGATGTTCTTGACTTTCCTGCATGCATGTGAAAACCCTGACTGAACTTTCCCAATTTTTCATCCATTTCTGCTCTCTGGAATGCTTTGGATTTGCAGCCAGGTCTTTGTTGTGAGTAAGGAGTAAGGTCTGTCCATTATCTTGTGCAGGGAAAGGAGTTAGTGTTCTTTTTAATGAATCAAAATATGTGTTCTCTATTTAAAAAAACAATATATCCTCACTCCCTGTAAACAATCTGACCTTCAGGTGGAATGCAGCCAGAGGGACTATAAATAGCAGCCTAAGTTAGAGAGGAGACAGAGGCATTGAGAATTCAGATGGCAGTGCTCACATGGAGATATAGCAGATGAGCTACCTATAGATTTTATTCTCTGAAAAGCTCAGATGCAATGTCGGTAAGAACTGAGCTGAATCTTTACAAGGCAGGTAGGAATATTTTTCTTCTGTAAGCAACAAAAGGGAACCTTGTGTATTACAAATTTTTTTTGCCACTATGTGTTGCTTCCTCCACCATTTCACAAGTATTCTGCTGTTCTTAATGTATTCCCCTGGCTGCACTCACAGACAGAAAGTCACTACAGCCTGAAGGCAGCAAGTAAAGGCAAGAGGAGGCCAAGGTTGCCACCCAGGACCCAATTGGTATTCTGTGCCAAAACAAGGGCTCTTGCCAGCTGTAGTGGGTACCTGACAAGTGATCCACCTATTGTATCATCTTCTTTCATAAAGTGCTTTCTAAACACTTGAAAGACGCACCTTCAGGTATCTTATGGTTTAATATGAAGATGAATGTCAATTATCTCGATTTCTTATTGCTACAATTTGGTGTGGAAAATCTTGGTTACAGTGCTTGGTGTGTACTTTTTCTGTATCCTAGAGTCTAACAATTTTAATGAAGAAGCCCTGAGCATGAGACTGCTCCAATTTATTTACTCATCAGAGCTCTGCAAATTTATTCAACAGTCATGAACGCTTTCTCCATCTCTGGACAGATGTTTGCTTCCAGCAGGCTTGGGCATCTTTGCAACCATTTCTTCAGAAAGACTCGTGTGAAAATATTTTTATTCACACAGGTATTTTGGGAACCAGCATTTTTTCACACAAGTATGTTTGTATATAAGACAGATGGCAGACATAAATTATACGGACTGACTCTCATCTGCAATTAAATTTTATTAATTTCTCAAGGAATATAAATTAAATAATAGCAAGATCCTCTCCATAGCCCCTGCCCACATACCTCTTTGAACCTGCTGGGACTGTAGAAGCATATAAGTCCAGAAGGACAGATAACTCCAATATCAGTTCCTGTTAGAATTCTCAGACATCCTGTAAAAAAACTCTGTATGTCCTAGGTTTTATTTTATCTCCCAAACTCATTTCAGTGGCATGTAAATGTGGAAGTCCTGCTTCCCTCCTCAAAACCAGGCCTTCTTCTCTTACAATGCAAACAACATCCTCCACATCAGAATGAAACTGAATAGACAGACCATCAAAGCTGTGCAAAAGCACCAGCTGCCCGGACACAAATTAGGACAGCATAACTATTTACTCCAGCAGCCTTTTAGAGATTCAGGTCAATTCCATTGTATGTGGAGCTGACTCACGTAACTTTGAGACCCCATTGTCCCTTTCCCTCTCTGCTTCCCTCCTTTTGTTTCATGCCATTGTTTCTAGGTAGACATTAAAATGCTCTGGGACAAAGACCATTTCTTCCTGTGAGCTTACACAGAGTAAAGTACAAAGAAGTCCCAGTACTGTGTGGGACTGTGCAACCCCACACTGCTTTGAGAAAACCACACACATTTAGAGCCAGGCAGCTAAGCATGCACATGTGCAAACACCTCAACTTCAAGCGCTGGCTATAGTTAATATGCATAGTCACGTATCACACTTGTAATTCACAACATAGATTCAATATCCCTGATTTTTCCTCTATGACTATAAGTCTTAGGTTATACAGAAGGAGAACCAGACAAGCGGTATAATTTCATATGTGAACAACATGCAGGTTGCCCAGAGAAGCTGTGGATGCTGTACCCCTGGAAGTGTCCAAGACCAGGCTTCATGGGGCTTTGAAAGACATGATCCTTAGGTTGTCTTCAAACAAAAGCATTCTGTGATTCTATGACACACTGTATAATACTGCTGTCTCTATTAAAGTAGCTTTTTGCATTCTCTTCTTGAGTCCTGTTAAGCTAAAGCATATTCAGCCTCACTACTATGCTAATTTGTTTTTTTCCTGACTGCATTTTTTTCCAATTCTTATTATAAAAAGTTTTCTATATATTTTTATCACCACAGATATTTTCCCAGGCTGCAGTTAAAAGTTGTTTCTCAAACGAAGCATGTTTCATTCTCCAACTGTGGAAGAGAAAATTTCTTCTTATTCTAAAACTTGTTATCTATTCCCTTTCCCACACAACAGGTTTAAATAATTTTCTTTAATTATACTTATAATGTTTACTTCTTTATACTATTTCTGTCCAGTTCTTCTTGGAAGGGTAAGGTTCCTTCCATGATCTAGAACATGTAAGAAAGAAAACAGAAAAAAAAATAGAAGAAATACTGAGCCAGTGTTGAGAGCTGTGAAGCTTTTAGCACTACAGTGCAATGACTATGTTCTATACTTGTGATTTAAAAAATAGCCATATTTATTCCTTGTATAATGATCACATCCTTATCTGTAAAGCACATTTCCCTTTCCTGTTTAAAAAGGAAGAAAGTGAGACCCAATGTACCGATCTAATATAGCCAGGGTTACCCACCAGACAGGGAGAAGAAACAGACTCAGATCTCCAGCTAATCCTCAAGGTATTGAAAATCATTTGTCACTCTACAAACTAAGCTTATGCTTTAGGATTTTCCCCATGAGGATGAATGTTCTGTTTCTGCAGTGCCTCCCCAGTTAGTGCTTAGAGAAGGGCAAGTGTGATTTCATACATGAGATGTAAAGATTGCAAGAATGAATCCCTTGACCATAGTGCCAAATTTCCAAGCAACAGCTTAAAGTGTCTTCAGAATTTTTCCTTGCCATCATGCCCTCATGAAAGGTAAATATTTTTCTTTCTGATCTGTACATGTAGCACTTTCAAATGTTTTCATCAGCCACAGGGTGCTGTCTTCTTGCTTGAAAGAAATAGTTCAATCAAAAGTTATATTTGAGAAATAATCCATTACAAATAAAGTATGTTTCAAAAAAACCCAGTAATATTGTTTAAATTCATACACTTATAATCAGTGGTATAGGAAATCTCACTTTATGCTTGAGAATTTCATCTTTTTTTATTAAAATGAGGCATCATTTTCAGAAAAGAAGTTTATTTGTGCCTTGCAAGTTGGAATTTAAATTCCCAACACCGTAGAGTATTTCTGAGTTTGGGAGAAGGGGCCTTGCCATTGAATTCACACAGACACTCAAGCTTCTAGGGAGAAATAAAATCAAGAAAACATAAATCAAAAGGAAAGAGAAAACCATAAACCTACACACAGCAATGCTTGCTGCAAAGCAGTGGCTTGTCTTGCCTATCAGATTGTGCCCTACTCAGATCCTGTCCATCTCATTACTTCTCTCCACCTTGGTTTCCCTTTTTTCTTTCATACCCCAAGGTGTGATTTCTAGTGCTTTGGTCCTCTCCCTGGCTGTGTCTCCCTCATCTCAGGCACACTTCTTGCTGAGTGCTACATACTTCCAACTCCTTGTCCAGGCACCTCATTCGCAGCCTCCTGAAAATGCTTTGGCTAGAGCCAAAGCATAGGGTGTGGAGGTTACCCTTGAGAGCTGGCAATACAAACCTGCAGTCATGGTCATTCCTCGGCTGGAGATGTCACCTCTGAGGGCCAACACGAGCATAACTATTAATACTCTTGTGTACAGGTTAGGGGATCGAGGATCCATAGAAGCAGCCTGACAGCTGGCTGGCAAGCCCTTCTGAAGTCTATTCCTCTTGCTGCAAATCTGAATCCATTTCTTTAGACAGAGCAAGCAGTGGGGGGCAAGCAGGGCTCACTCATCACCTTGGCAGCTGTGCAGCACCAGCAGTGCGTGGTGTGCTCACACTGCTGGGCTGTCTGCATGCAGAAGACTTTCTGTTCTAGCAATACTGGCAACATCTCTTCACCAGAGCAAGAGAGCACTTTTGTTGGCACTGCCTAAACGAGTTCAGAGTGGAAGAAACTCCACTGACAGGTGACTCTTTTACGAGAATGAATTCATAGCCACTAAGCCTTTTCTTGGCAATTTTCTTCAGACTCACAGCCAACACTACCATGATGCACCAGCCTGCTGTTGACTGACAATTCGTTCAAATTGTAGTGTCAAAGAACCCTGATTCCAAGAGAAAGAGCCAAGTGCTCTGTTTGCTTCTTGTTAAGAAAGAAATAAGTTTTCTTCCTGTCTAAACTTTACTGGGATTCTGCTTGTAGTCAAACACCTGAAAAATTCACCATTGGCTGAAAAAGAGTTGCTTAGTTTTTGCTGATTTAAGTCTCTTATTTAAATACGATTTTACTGGATGGAATCCGTGGAGTTAAAAGTGCAGTGCAAGAAAGCAGGTGGAATCAAAGAAAGGATTGACAAATGATGCAACCTGAACATTTATTATTACGGTGTTGGGGTTTTTTTTCTTAAAGCAGTAGCAAAGTCCTTTGGGAACATTGCACATTTGGATATTGATGAATATTTGTTTCAAATTGTATCTTGGTATATTTTATGTAAAAATCCAGATAAAAAATAATGAAAACCATACATCTTAGTATCATTCTATAATCAACTATAACTGCAAATAAGCATTTCATACTTTAAAATTAAGTTCTCTAAGTAAAATCATTACTTATTACGCATCAAATATTATGAGTAAAATCTATAAGAAAAATTTTAATGATAACATAATATGTTGGTATTTTTTTAACTAAGAATTGTTTAGTGACATCTGTATTATTCTTCATTTGCTCCATAGTGTTGTTGGTAACCCCAATGAGTGATTTTTGGTTATCATAACAATAGATAACTATTTAATTCTGGTGGGAAAAAAAGACAACAGCTTTTCTGTTTCTCTTTTGTTTGTTTCATGTGGAGAAGAAGAGTTTAATAAGTTGTTTTCTGAGCCAAAATTTGTTGTAAAATGATATTGGCACCAATATCTGAAAAATCCCAGAGAAAAACATAGCTTAGGAAATGAAAGAATAAATATTTTTCAAGAGGAAAGATAGTGAGGTTTTGTGTTTTAAAAATGTACTCTCTGTGGTAGACCTCTCTGGCAGTGAGCTCAGTTCTCCCACGAGATCAGCTTTCTGACTGGTGCATTTAAATTAAGGAAAAAAGTAATGTTGTAAATTCTGTTCCATCATGCAGCTTTTAAAACACTTGGAAATTTCCCTACATGAGATGCAACTGAAATTCATAGGGTTCTGTAACCACCTGTGGAATAAATTGAGAGGCTGTCTGAACACAATCACTCCCATTTCTTGTCAGTCTCCTGATTGCTGTGACTCAGCTCTCATTAGTATGAGAGTGTATCAAGTATGCCCTCAGAGGATATAACCACAGTTGAAATGTCTTCAGGACCTAGACTCTACTACGACTGTGTTACATTTTCACAGCTAAAAGATCAAAACTGTTCAGAAATGACGTTTGAACACTCAAGACAATTCAGTCTCCTGGACACATTTTTGGGGACTTATGATTCTGCCACTGGAGTTCCCCTTCCCTCTTTAGTTATTGCATTTGAGCTGTGTCTCAGTGAGACCAGGCTGCATCCAAGGTGATGTTAGATAAAATCTTAAACTGCCTTTGCTAGGAAGATGGTAGCTCAAGTATTTACACTTGTCCAAGCCTAAATTTATCTTCCAATCAATCAGATTTTCATACTAAGGGATACTGCTCTCTGTTTGCAGACAAAACAGCAGGTAGGAGATGTGCACATTTCATCCATAGGCATTTTCATAACTAAAATCCCACCTGTGTAATTGACCTCTCAAGTAAAAAACATACGTTTTAATTGCAAAACTGATATCTTGTTTAGGAATCTAGGACAGTGTATAGGCTACCTAAGGCTGACCTGTGTTTGCATCGTGCCTCTTCAAAGGCAGAATTTATCTGCCCTTCCTTTTAACAGTGGCTGAGCCCTCAAAGCATTCATTGCAGAACTCGATGACAATCTGTGTACCCATTGTGTGCTGGGTGACTCTGTGAGCTTGAGTTCACTGGTAAACGACACCTAGACAATGAACAGTGTTAAAACCCCCCAGAAAGATAAAAAGCTGCCAAGGTGAGAAGGGGATGTGCATGCAGTACAAGAGTTCTGAGCGGGGCTTACCACATCAAAAGGAGATATGCTGCAAACACCACGAGTCTGGACTAAGAGACCTTAATGGCGTGGCCAGTTGGTGTGTGCTAGTGCCAAAGTGGCAGAGGGCTGTGTTGTCAGCCACAAAGCTGTGGTTGACCTCATGCAGCCTCGCCTGGAGGGGCAAGTTGGACTCCAGCCCTACAGTGTCCCCTCTAACTACCACCAGTATAATTCTTATTTAAAGTGCTCATATAGCTGTAGAGTAATTTTCTTTCCTTTTAAACCTCTACAATTGTAAACCCAGGTAATTCACAACAACTGTACACACTCATCTAACCTGCTATTGGTGTTCTCTAGAGGGTCAGAGGAATTCTCTCAAATGACTTATAATTCTCTATAAATTATGTAGGGAATCTAGGGAGAACAGATCACAGAGCCACAGAATCAGAGAATATTCTGGGTTGGAAGGGACCCAGAAAAAAACCAGTAGTTTTCTGCACTTCATTTGTGTGAATTAAGAACACTACCTCAATCTTACAGCTGATACAAATACCACAGCCTCCTTCTGGACCCTATGTTAAAATAGTATTTGTAGCTATATACATATTAGATATAATGAACCATTGCACAGTACTAAGGAAGTACATTATGTGGCAGTAGGTGAGTGGAAGTTTGGAATGGAATGGAATGGAATGGAATGGAATGGAATGGAATGGAATGGAATGGAATGGAATGGAATGGAATGGAATGGAATGGAACGGAGTGGGATAGATTGTTTTAACTGGAAGTTATTTCACCTACAAAAACCATCTCACCCAAACCTACAATGCAGTGGCAGGGAACTTTTTACTGCTACTTAACCAGTAGCAAGTAATAAGAAGAAAATAGTGTTGTCATGAGGGAAGTAGAGGAATATGTAAAATCGCTGCTGATTGAATAGATAAGCACACATTCTGCTTGGAAATAAAATTTTCCAATAACACATTGAACCTTGGAAACAGGAGAGACTTACAAACTTTTGAGAAAGTTTAGTTTTCCAGAACTTGGGTATTTCTGGAAGCAGGACAGGGTTTGTAAATAAGCTTTTCTTCCTAAAATTGACCTTTGAATATCTAGTTTTGACTGTTATCTTGAACATTTGTCCTCCTAATTGTCACAAATATGAAAGCAAGCTGTTAGTCAAACGAATAACAAATCAAAGTGGCCAAAGCATCCATGCAGAGGGAAAGGCACTCTGATTTGGGATCATAATTCTGTAATGACTATGACTGACACCTCTGTTTTCAAAAGGCACTTAACAGCAACAGAAATAACTTTTTCCTGTGGAGTGAAATAATAGTAATAGAAATATCTATATGAGAGAGAGGTTATACATATCAAGATCACTTTCTGAGATTCCAGAGAGATATAACAAAGTACAAGTGTCTCACCATGTTGTTGGAAATTACTCTTGAGGTAGTTACCAGAGAAC
Organism: Cinclus cinclus; assembly: GCF_963662255.1. NCBI lineage: Eukaryota > Metazoa > Chordata > Aves > Passeriformes > Cinclidae > Cinclus > Cinclus cinclus. Next base: position 68,432,050 of record NC_085084.1, read on the forward strand.
AAGAACTACAGAGAAACACCAGCAATAAAATATTCAGTGACTCAGAAAAATGACAGACCCTTTTTCTTCTTCTCTCCTGAGGAGTGATCTCAAATGCCAAACTGGTAGGAGTAAAGAATCTGAAATATTTTGGATAAAATGTAATTCTGACTACTTTCCATCCTGTGTGGTACTTAAATAGGAGATCCAGATTAATATCTTAAACCCTTACTGAGGAAGGAAGAACTGTGTTAAAACCGTGCATTCAGAGTGTAGCTGTGGATATGACTAGGGAACTAGGCATTTCCTAGATTTCCAAAACACTTTATCTGAGTTCATCTTCACCAGGTCATCTGGGTCTGGCAGTAGGTTAAAGAACACATCAGCTGTATGAGCGAAATATTAAGCCACAGTTGAATTCAGGCCACAAAATTGCTGAGGCCCAGCCAGGGCACAGCACACCATTGCACAGCTTGGAGTTGACACCCCAACAGGTGTTGCTAAAAAGGCAACATATTGGAAAAAACCTGAAGGAACTTTAGGTCGTTATGGATTCTAGAGGACTATATGCTGGGAGAGAACCCAGCACCCAGGGTCTTGAAGGGTGATATCAGAGAGTGGAGCTTGTTGTTGTGCTGGGGACTTAACCTGTTTGTCTTGAGCTTCTCTTGGAATGGAAAAACTCTACTTCAGGGAACAGCACACTTTCATGATTTGAGGGATACTTGGACTTAATGAAACAAATCAGATAGGAAACTTTGTTAGAGCCAGCTTAATAAATCATTAGTGGGTTTTGTAATTATTTTTTCCCCACAAAGAGAAAATTATTTTGCCTAGTTTGTGAATTCTTAAACTGATAGCTTTAGGAGGAAATACATCTGATACAGTAATGGAACCAGCAATTTGCTTTCAAGATGTGGAAGTCTAGAGGAAAAAATGTCACAACTAGAACAAGCTAATAACCTGAGATTTCTTAGAATTTCCTCATCTGAAAAGCATTGAGATCTCATTTGGCTAAGCTTACAGACGAGGACAAATTCACAGAAATTCAGTGGGAGCAGGATTGAAAAACTTTTTACACAGATGTTTGGATTACATGGTGTGCATGGAAATGAACAATTGAGTATTTTAAGAAATCATATAATATCTACATGTTATCCAGAAGTTAAATACTACAGTAGGAGAAGGTGGTTAAAAACCTCAGGATGAAGTTATATGACATGGAGAGAGACTGTTTACAAGAGCATGTAGTGACAGAACAAGGGGGAATAGATTCAAACTGAAAAAAGGTTTAGATCAGATATTAGGAAGAAATTCTTTATTGTGAGGATAGCAAGACACTGGAACAGGTTGCCCAGAGAAGCTGTGGATGCCCCATCCTGGAATTGTTCAGGGCCAGGCTGGATGGAGCTCTGAGCAACCTGGGATAGTGCAAAGTATCTCTGTCCATAGCACAGGGGGTAGTACTGGTTGACCTCTAAGATCCCTCCCAACTGAAGCCATCCTATGATTTCTTATTAATATTATATCTCATACAGCTTTTGTGAGCTTACTCTTAGTCCTTAATACTAGCAGCAGAAATGAAGGACAGCAAGTGTCACACACTCAATGCATCACTGAAGTACTAAGTACCAAATATAATAAATCTGCAGCCACAAATAGGTTGTGGACATGTAGGTTTGACTCTGAGATTTTTCTCTATATCTTACAGCACAGATGCTAAGAAAGATGCTATTTAATAATGAGGAAACAAAAGTATTAAATCCTGAGAATTTGGTAATGAATCTGAATAGCTACTACATTACTTGTGAGTTACTTTAATGATGTTTTTTAGCCAACAGATCTCTCGGTGGCCTTCCTGGTGTGGGCTCTCTAGGACACAATGTCATTTTGCCTATAACCACAATATTTCTACAATGCTTTGGAAGAAAAAAAAAATAAACCTCCAAAAGTTTGGTTTGTTATTAAATTTCTTGGTTGTTCTAGTCCTATTGTTTATTGCAAAATCAAGATATTTTGCAAAAGTTTTTTTGCTAGGAGTGTACCACATATCCATAGAGACAGACAGAAAGTAGGAGAGTCAAAACCACTGAAAATGATTTTAGGAGCTACATTTTAGGTAGCTACCCTGGTAATTTTACTGGTGACTTTTGACACACTGGTAAATACAATTTATAGAATATTTTTTCCAGAAAGAATATTGGCTTCATATATTCCTAAAGAAAATAACTTGGCAAACTGTCTTAAAGAAAACATTTTTGGCCATGTTTGATAGTATTTGCTGAAAGGACTCAGGATTTTTAAACTATCTCTGTATCTCTTATGTGATCCGTATTTTCTCTCAAATGAAAACTTGGCCCAATTCTGCAAATCTACACACAGGGATGCAAACCGTTGAAGTTTGTCTTCATAAACTTTTGAACCTTTTTGGCATCTAAAAAGGAACATAATCACAAAAGAATTTTAAAGAATTGTTGGAATAATTTATCAGAATAGGAGAGCAAGTACTAGCAAACAATAAGCTGTCATTGGTGTTTTTGAAAGATGCAAACCTAGTTCACAATTCCACATCGAAAGTATTTGTGAGACTTCCAATACGATACCCAAGGACTGTGATTAATGTCATGTGCCTGTTTATTTTTCCCCTGAGAACCTGAAAGAGTAAAAAAAAGATCACAACTAAACAAAAGCATATCAATAACAGGAAACTGTTGGTGAGAAATACCCCGATCTTCCTGTAAATTCACGTCACCACATTCCCCAGGGACAAAGGTGCGTGAACAGCATGGTAAATAATTATGATTTAATATGAGGCCTTGCTATGCTGTTTACAGTTTAACAACAAAAAGGAATTGTTTCTCAAGGCGCAAAATAAGCAAATAATAGAAACACATATCAATATAATCAGGAAATGATGATGTTATGTCTGGGTCAGCTGCTGAAAACAGATTGCAATCTATCAAAGTATCAACCTGATATCCCTGTGCAGCACAAAGAAACATCAGTGATGGGAGAGAGTCTTTCCCTGATTTTCATGCCAGTTATCTCATTTAGAATGTTTTATGAAAGTGCTGGGATCTCGCAGAGGATTTTCTAGGGCTGCTTCTGCTTTCTGAATTTTAGGGAATTTGACAATTGTATTTGCTGAAAGCATCCAGAAGGACTCTTACATTTTGCATAATAAAAACTGAAAATAAAACAGAGGAAGGATAGAATGGGAGGAAGAGTAATAGCTGGTCTCTTCCAAGAACATTATCTTGTTGAATATACCCAGCAATAACGAGAAAAAAATCATTGGAGAAGTAGAGAAGGGCCTTTCAGCAGACACCACTGAAGATTCTTAGGTCCTTATTAAAAATATATTTTAGTGAGAAATAAAAAAAAACATAGGATCTGGGATTTCAGTAATTTTTTCCTCCAGAAACATTTTTTAGGGCTGCTGAGAAAAAATCAGCAGTGTAAAACTCAAATAAAACAATTTATCTTTGATCAGAGGACCAATATTGATAGCAGAGGCCTAAAGCATTTAAATATGTGTTCGACTCTTAGATACAGAAAAAATAATTTCAGACCCTGCTGGTCAGATTTTAAAAGTTAAACAGGGTCAGGTCAGGTCAAAGCTTGAACTGGAAAACATAAAGAATTTTCTCAGTGTTGTCTGAAATAGGACTGATGACTGGAGAGACTTTCCTCTATCACTCAGAGCTGAAATAAAGCATCAACACTTGTGTCAGGTACCACCTTCTAGGACTGCAAACATTCCTTAAAGCTTCCAAGAACAATTAATATTTGAAGAACTCTGGGGAATTTTTGCCTTTATCCAAACTATTTTTCTTAGAAGTGCACTGCAGCTTACCCTCTAAGTAAATGTCAGCTCCTACGGAAGGAATCAGTACATGCATGCCAGCCATGAAGGAAGCCTAGGAAAGCCTAGGAAATAGGCAACAGGCTTTGCACAGCTGCTTTAATTCTCCTGGAATTAAAGCATATGTTTTATCATATCCACTGCAGACTGAAGACACAGTTAATTTTGTTTGGCTTGCCTGCCTGCCTTCCCAAGCAGATGATTTCTATGCTGTTATCAGAATAATGCCAGTCATCTTAACAGATGCTTACACTTTTATCTGTACTCTACATCACATTCCTTGAAGAGAAGGCTGCCAGAAACAAACAGATTTTCTGAGAGTACATAAGGGAACAATGGACAATAGGAGCTGTTTTATACTGCTGGGTGTAAACAAGAACAATCCAGTTCACATGAAATGAAAAACACTGTTTATCAAGATGTATGTCAACGGCTGGCAGGTGGCAGATGATATCTGGGATCTGAAAAAGCATTAAAGCAGGCCACAGGCATTGAGTTTGTTAAAAAAGGCGTTTCTAGGGTTGGATGGAGATAGCAGGACAGATCAGGTTACTCCTGTAAACAGTTTCAGAGCAAGAAATGGAGACCATTTATTTATTTCTAGAAAATTCAAGACATTCAATTCTAAAGTTCCCAAATAGTCTATTTCAAATGTTCTTTAGAAATGATACTTCAGGGCTATCAATTGGCATTACTGTTTTTGAAATACCAGGTAAAACTTTAAAAGACATTAAACTAGTTGGCAGATAGGGTGTCTTTTCCCCATAGGCAGACAGGATGCTTAGAAAGTATATAAGGAACAAGAGAGAACATCTCTGTCCTCTCCAGGCTTTTATCTTCTCTCTCCCCAGCTCCTGTCTCTCATCTGTATACTCTCAGTAAACCAGTCTCTGGTTCTGTTGGATGAAATGGCTGGATAAGAAGAGAAAGAGAGGAAGGAAAACATTTGCCAGAATTGGATGGGAAGGGGAGGTGGTGTCAGCAATAGAGCTGCTATTTTTGGCTGACAACTTCTTAAAAATATTCTTTCAATTGATTTCTAGGATAAAAACCAAAGTTAGAAGTCATGCTTAAGATGAAACTCAGCTAAATGAAATAAAAAAAAGTTGTAAGGATACTTCTTTTCCTTGCTATTCCTTGACAAATAAGAAATGCATTCTGTTGCAATAAAATGGGAAAACTTATTTGCACATGCCTATATACAAGCAAACTCTGTTTCACTGAGCTTGCTTTCCAGCACTGCTGAAAATGAAATAAACGTTATGGTAATGGATCAAATAAAATACTTAATTTCACCACATTTTCAGCACCTTTCTTTCCCAAAGTAGATACAAATTATTCAACATGAGTTAGCTTCCTAATTGAAAGATAAAATCATTCTCACCATCCTACAAGAATATAACTAGGACACTTCAGAGTTAACTGCTTATTTGACTATTCTCAGTGTTCCCAGAAAATTGATAGCAAAGATGCCATAACTTTAACCCAAACATTATTTGCATCTTGCAACATTGTTGCAAGAACAATGTGACTGCTTTGCATGTTTCCTAAGAATTTATTAAAAAACATAGTCACTTAAAACACATATATTTTACCTATGTACCAAAACAGGCCTTAGGCTGCATATACTTTCCCATTTACATTTGAAGAAGACAAGGTAAGAACAGGGGATGACTCACCCAAAACATCAGGAATGAATCACATTCACACTGGAAAATGAATCTAAGATTTTGATCTCTTGACAAGAAGAGTGGGTAGTATTTCCAAATTTAACAAAATATTTAACAGGCAAACTTACAAACTTACTGTGTCCCTATTTCAGCAAGTTATAAAATTAATAAGACAAACTGAGGAATTAGAAACAGAAAAATAATTAAACTCCAGCATTCTATGTTACTCAGCTCAGTGGAATATACCTTTCTCACTATGGTTACACACAGCAACATGAACTTAAATGCTCAGATGGTATAAATCATCATTGCAGCAATCACTGAAGCAGAACTGAGGCAATTTCTATCTCAGCTGGACTTGGGGTCCAGTTAGTATGTTGAAAGTTTTCACAAGTTCTCTGTGGAAAAGCAAATTACTGTAATGTTCAAATTCCACCGATTAATTAATGGACATCTGTTCCTAAGTCTCAGTGGTCTCCAAGGTATCTCCTTTCACAATTCAGAAGTCTTCTCTGCCTAATACGGCAGTGGTGTCTGTCATATTGGTGCTAGCATGTGCCTATTCTCACTAGCCAGCATAGACAAGATTATATGATTACTCTGTAATTTCACAGACAGAAATAACTGGTGACTTTGTGGTTTCTTTGGCACCACTGATGTTTAATTGCAAGTATTTCCACTGAAAATGAACATAATGAAGGAAGTGTTAAACATTTAGTTTGATTATCCAAAACAGCAGTAACTGGGGAATATTAAGTTTTGAGACAGGGACAAGATGTTAAACTCATTGGCTAAGATGTGTACAACTTGTAACTCCATTTTCTAGACAGGTGAACAAGATGTCAGCTTTTTGAAAACAATTGGCCATGAAGCAGTTTGTCTTGGAACTGGGAGGTGCTAAAGGCTCAACACTTTCAGGTAAGAGGACTGGAAGCACAAAGGAAATTCTTTCTGCTGGGGGATGGAGAGCTCAGCCATGCATTGTGATTCTTTCAAAGGAGGAGAGTTACAGAAGTAAATTTCTCCCTTTGTTATTACTTCCCTTTTGATGACTGCTAAACAGATGGGGGAATATTCTATAAAGAAGATTAAATATCAGGGAAAGTAGTGCTCTCAATGGATCTATTTCTGAAGTCATGCTGCATTCAAAGAATGCTGAGCATTGTGAAATACAGTTCCTAGGCTACCCATACCAGAAGAAATCCTGTTTGACTCTCAGGCAGAGGATTAAAGCTACCTCTTCAAACAAACCCAAGTGTTAAGAACATTTTTACAATAGGTGGATTTTGATTGTCAGAGCAACAGGTACTTGTGTAGCATTGTGTTTAAGAGAAAAAGACTGCAACATAACATGACTCAAATGTCAGCTATCAAATGACTAATCCTGGTTTTTCTATATGAAAAATGGTATTCACACAAAGGAAGGCAACTGATTGCTTTCTTTCAAAACTCTAAATTATTTAATAACTGCAACAACAACAAAAAAATCTATCTTGATCTATGAAACAGTACGCTTTATGAGCATCAGTGGTACAGACCTGAAAACAAAGTCAGGTGTGGGATGGGAAAAATTAGACACATGTAAAACACACAGAGTTAGGTGGGTCTGATGCTGCTCTCATTGTCAGCAGTTTTTAAACACTGGAGTTTAACTGGATTCAGTGGTGTCACATTTCTAGGACTGAGGATGGAGCAGGAGTCTCTGCAGGCAGGCTGCTCTTCACAAAACAACTATGTAAGTGTTTAGGCCTGAGATCTCATCACAAGAATTGACTTAGATTTGGCTCTGCCACTTTTAATAAGAAAATTTGGATAATACTGGGAAAACAAAGCTTTCGTAGTTTTAGAGGGTTTTGGTCAATGTCTGCCACAAAGGTTTCTCAATAACCACATGAGATCAACAGTGGCAGAAGATGCAAAATGGCACAGATTAGTGTGCTGTGAATACAGAGTGCAATGGAGATACGTCTGTTTTTCTAATATGTTGGGTAAAAACAGAAAGGAAGCCAAAATAAACCAGACATGCTGTGTTTAAAAGCTAAAGTGTTTGCAGAAGAAGCATGGCCAGAGTATGTAACAATAAAAGTATTGTTCTGTGCAAAGAATAGTAAGGGAGAGCCATGGAAAATCACACTTCATTGTAAGCATAAGAAAGAGGGGAGAGAATCTCTCTTTTGAAGGGGGACAGAACTGCAATCAGCACCTTGGGGATCTGACTATGAAGTAATTTTAAGGTCTCTGGGTTACCCTAGCTTTATGGGAAACACTGACAGACTGTAAAAATAAATGGTCAGTGAAACTCTCCTGTAATTTGTTATGACACTGTTCTTTCTAGTATCTCTATCCCAGTCACATACCTACCACTTGCAGAGCAGACAGCAAGGGAGAGAGTCAGTCTTTCCCTTCTTTCTCCTTTGCACATTTTTTTCCTCTTATGCCAACATTCCTTCGTCTGTCTTCTTTACCCACCTTGCACAATCCTTTCTAGGTCTCCCAGATAGAAGTTGGTCTGACCACCAGAATCCAGGCTAACTCTGTTTTGAAGCAACTCATCTCTGTTTCCTTTTGACTCCAGTGATGCTGCAGTTAAGAATTTCTATTTTGAAACTCCCTGTGGAGTGGATGTATCTTCAAAGAAGCCTAAGGCAGCCTGGATATAATTTGGAAAGTAATACCAGTTCCCCACATACGTGGCACTATTTTTGCTCTCAGAGCCAACTCAGATGCACTTGTATGATGGCAGCAAAGGTCGGCCTCCAGGCCCAGCTACTGCTTACAACTACCACATCACTAGACCCAGTCTTCAAAAAGAGCAGAAGTTTTATTAGTGCTGATTTTCCCAGGGGCAGTGGGAAAGCATGGAGGTAGCATGCCCAGATGAGATCTGCCATTTTTAAACTGTTGAAGAGAAAAGTAATTCCCATTCCAGCCTGAAGCACCAGGTGAAGAACAACAGCACTGCACAGATATACACAGAGATGACCAGCAAAGCTTCTCTGGAAGGAGAAACTAACTCTCCCAACAGTTCCTTTTAAAATTTTGCACTGAAAAACATTGCAGATGAACCCTGCTGTCACCTGTGATTCCTCAGGGTCTAAATGGATATTTCTTGTTCTGCAAGCAGTCCTTGGCGAATACAAGCTGTCAAGATCTTTAGATGGTTGTTGCCATCTGTGTCTTTTGTACTGAGTCTTCCTACCTAAATAACACAAGAAAACAATCTTTCATCAGCGGTCAGTCTAAAAGAGGTATACAGGATTAGCACATGGACTGACAGCTGGGAAAAAAAACACAGGATGGCTGGGTTACCAATATTGGAGCTGTCTGAAGAGGTGTCTGGGTACACGTGCAATGAACTGTGGGACTAAGTGCAGTGCCAATGGCTGGGCAACTGTCAGTTTAATGGACTTACTGTACACCAGGTAGAGAAGAGAGTAGAAGTCCAGTACCTCCCATGTAGTAGTCTACAGGCACATGACCTGGAGTAATGAAGACGCTCTATAAAATGGAGTAGATACCATGGACACCATTTACAGCTGGGGAGGTCTGTAGCTCATGCTGGTTTCAGATTACATCTTTCTCTCTCCCAGCTGTCACAGGGCCACCCAAACCCCTGAAACATTCTTTGGTAGTAACAGCACAGAGTGAACTGTCTCCAGTTCAGTTGATCAGGACAATAGAGTGGGATACAGGACTGCTTCCAAAATGTAATCTCAGAGCTGAAATACCACACACCAAAACAGTGTTCACACCAGGTTTGTTATGGCAGTGAGTGCAAAAATTATAGCCATTAGGAATCCATTTTTACTGGTGATCAAGTAACCTCCAGACCTCCCATATCTCCATGTTTCTATGAGTATTAAATTAATTTTTTAAATTAAATCCCAGCCCTGTGAAGCTCAACAGAAATGTTTTTGATAGTGCTAGCAGGCCTTTAGGTCAGTAATATTATTTGTCTTTCTGCCCAAGGCCATACATCACTGAATTTGTGTCATCCACTTCATCAAGGACACTAGCTTTGATGTTTTATATATTCTCTTCACTCAGAATCTCTCCTGTACTTTTTAAGAAACTCTTATCTGATGCAATGATACAAAGCACCAGAGCATCAAATTAACAGCCTAGCCTTAAAATCCTTCTCTTCCAAACTCTACAGCAAAACTTACATAATATATAAAATATTAACCCTGTTAATAGGGTTAATTACATTAACCCATTAGTAATTTCTGTAATTCCCATTACAGTAACATTTTAACAAAATATTTAAAACCTACAGGCTCTCCTTTGAGTTCTGGTCATCACATCACACCTAAGTCCACCATTTCACTCTTTCCTCATTATTTATCAGTTGCATTTCCTATATTGGTCTGTGACTGTTTTTAAATTGTCCATGCAGGGAGGAGTGCAGCACTTCTATTACCCCAGACAAATAAGTGACAATGATGCAGCAAAAGAGAATTGGCAGAGAGGTCTCAAGAAAATGAGGCCACTTGTTTAGATATGAGAAAACCAAAAGAACACAATTTCTAAAAGGTGCATGGAATTAATAACATTCAAATTATAGGGCTTAAAGATCTACAGTAGTAAATCTAATACACTGTGTACACAGGCTCCAGGCTGGGACAAATGTAGTAAACCCTGCTGAGACACAATGCCAATACCAATGCCAATGCCAGCTGTGCTCCTTGCGTGTAGCACAGGGAGCATAGGTATTAATCCAATGTTTCAATTGGTCTGATCCATCACTGAGATGTTGTTATGAAAAAGAAAAACCAGAGAAATCTGGAGCCTCTGGAGAGCAGCATGGTGGCAGCCATCTCCTGTGTCAGATGTTGTAACTGTGTCCTCTTTTGCCAGGTTTGAAGTGAATGGGTTTCTCTTGGATTTGACAATCTGGTCCACAGTCTAAGGCTGAGCCAGACAATCTGAAGCAGTGAGAGGAAAGAGTGGGATAAAGCCTTTCTGTGACCAAGTCTGAGCTGCTGTATATTATTCTGCTCACCTGTGTTTTTGAAAGGTGGTTTCAAACCAGCAATGGAGGATGAGAAGGCTGAAAACAATAGTGAAGGTACTGAGAACTTAATTTATGAGAGGAGGCTAGATAGACAAGGCAGGCTTGTTCAGCCAGAGCTGATGGGAAAAAGAGTGCCAGCTACAAATACTTTGAGGAAAATGTCAGCACATAGAGTTTGCTAATTGTTTATATTCAAAAGTAATGTTGCCACAAATGAGATAGCAGCTGCCCATAAAGAGCTTCAGCTGAAAGCCACTAGTTTCCAATCATGTTCAGGGGAAGTTTTGCAAAAATTGAATTAGATAAAGGACAGGGATGAGTTCAAGCCACCTGAATGCTTTTAAGATAGAGTTCAATACATGAATAAAAGTGATAATTACATGAGGTGATGTTTGCAGTAGCTGGAAGGTCTCATGTAATGATACAGGTGGTTCCTTCCATCCTATGTTATTATGCACCCATAGCCAACGCTGTTCTGTAACCATGGCTAACAGGGAAAAAAAAAAAGACAGGAACACATAACTCCTAATGCAAGTGCTTTAGAAAGAGCATAACAGTCAAAATCATAAAGGCTGTGAAAATAGCTACATGAGTCAGAGGTGATTTAGCCAGTGCAGCAGCATCTCCGTGAGATTGATGCAAGGAATCCCATCCAGGTATCAACAGAGGGTATTTATTTAGACAAAGAGACAGTTTTCTGCATAGCAATGGTATGAACTTACTACAACTGCAATTTGATAAGTAATAAAAAAAAGTAATACAAAATACATTTGCAAATGCACTTTTTAATACAGGCAGCAGGAATGAGAACCATGGGAGTATCAGAGCAGGAGGGCCATAAAGACACCACTCACTTCTAGTGATGTTAAAGACAGCATATGAAAAAGTATGAGATCCTCCACCAGAACAATAACAGTGACACTGAGGACAGCTCTCACTGATGCAGTATGAATTACTTTTGTTGGAAGAATCCCAACCATTTGCATAGGGAATTGCGAAAAACAGACTTGTGTGGAGGAATATAAATGGTTTTCATAAAGAAAAAGTGTCTAACCAAAGAAGACTGAGTTACTAACAACACTCATGAAGGTTCTGATCTGCAGGAGTGGCATAAATAACTGCTAAAGCCAAAAAGTATCAGTGAACTGCACAAACCAGTGCAGCAATAAAACCCCCAAATTCAAAACTGTAGGAATGTGCTTGTTTTTTCTTTTTTTTTCCTACTTAACTACTTTTATTCAGCATTCTGACATATTTCTTTTAAATGAACTGCTGCACTCTCTGATCCTTATACAGTCTCTAACTCAGCCATTTAATGGAATGAGACATTTTTCACTAAAAACTAAGAATTTAAATTCTTCAAATATGTTTAGAAAGAGTATACACAACTGCCCTGGAAGTGAAGCCCTCTCCAGGGAGTTTCTTTATCTCTTTCTGGGTACTAAAGGCAGGGGTACGAAAGCATTTTCTTTAGCAGCATCCCTTTGAGTTCCTATGCCTCCTTTGACCTGTACAAAAGCTGAATTTTAGTCTCCTCCCTGTGCAAAGATAACTTGCATAGTTTTGCTGTAGTTGTGTTTCTGTTTTTTCTTTACTGGACTTTTGGCTGACTGACAGTTGCATTGCTCTGGCAGATAGGAAGTGAAGATCTGTTTCAAGACTCCTAATTTTGAAAGATCATCTCTGAAGAAAGATTATCTCTTTTGGAGCTGGATGTTTTAAATAGGCACCCAAGAAATAAATGACCTGAGATTTTTGAACAGATTTTCAGAAGAAAGGACACTAAACTGCAAAACTTAACACTGAACTTCAGGTAAAGGAAGGTTCCTTTTAAGGCCAGAGTGAAATTTCAGAATCTTTCATATATGTAAATTGGTAAACACCTGGGATAAAGAACCACATTTTTCACATAGTGAAGCAGAACAAGCAAACAAAAATAATATCAGATAAGGCTTCTGCCTTATTTGCTGCACTTCCCTAATCTGTTTTAAAAACAACAGATTGATTTCAATAATACTTAATATTGAAGACACTATACTACTTATTTTATTCTGTAAATTAAGAAATTGTGTTGCTAGACAATCATAACAGTTTGATCTGTGACTAGGAGAGATCACTGGGTGAGTGTCCTGTGTTTGCTAGCACTTACCCTGCAGGGGATAAGGCAGGCTGTATGCCATGGCAGCATCATAACATATGTTCATGCTTCTTTGTGGTACGCCTCTTCTAAAACTGTATTGCTTTAGCAGAAAGAGCAGCCTTTATTAGACTGGTTGAACAGCCATGACAATTCTAGCATGAATATGAGGACAGCAAGTGAGAACAGCAGATTCTCCACTACACAGCCTGAAGATGTGCTCAGCTGCAAACTGATGTAATTGAGCCTTACCACCCACAGAAGAAAACAGGAGGATGAGTGAATCTTTACTCCATGAGTAGCCTAAGGGAGAAAAGTCTGCTATGTGGCCTGCCCTTCCCTTGCCTTGGTAACATTACTACAGTGATGATCTCCATTGGGCTGGTCATTTAACAGCTTGGTCTCAAAGGCACAATACCATCATGCAGGTAAAGGGCACCATTACCCACCAGGGTCATTCCACCAATTTATTCTCTGGGTTCTCCAAACCTCTTCCTCCCAGTAAGAGCTGCAGTCTCCTCCACTGACTTCTGTTCTGAGCTTCTCAGACTTTGCCATTGCAGCAGAAAAAGAGAATTTTATTTCCCTGGATGACCTATGCCTGAGTCAATCTCAGAGCTCTCCAATATTGCTCACTCAACATCAGGAGAGCAGCAAGAGGTGAGCATTCATTCTGTGAGATCCTGGAAGGGATGAGAATATGGTGAATACCTGAGTCAGGCTAAGAGGTACTGGTTTGAGACATGAAAGAAAGCCTTTGTTGTCTAGCGAATGCCTGTGTCTTCCTTCTGCTTCATTCAGTGCTTTCAGAGCTTTGTCTTGCTTTAGACTTATAACTCCCACATCACAATAGATATTCCCAATCCCAGTGGCACAGGATAAAATACAATTGTGAGCTACTGAGGACTTCCAGTCCTGCATGCATGTGAATTTCTCTTTCAGATACCTACAATTTTCAGAATTATTAATGTGGTTTAGGAGCATGCATGGACCAGTATACCACAGTGACCTGCAGGATGCAACAAGGGACTTTTGGGAAACCTTTTTTTATTGCAAATGTGATGCTGAGAGCTGACAACTGTCATTGACTTCAGTAAAATTCTTCAGTCTAACTTGAAAACTTAGAGCCTATTGACCTTAAGTCTTCAGTTAGGTATCAGGAGAAGAGCATAGCTTTGTAGAACCTTCCTTTATAACTGAAATTACCAGAACAATAATGTGAGAGATTATTTTTGAATACTGACTTTAAATGCACTCTTTACTGAAGAAAAAAATCAAGCTACTATTAAAATACGCCCTTTTGAAAATTCACTTGTATTAATGAATCTTTGCCATCTTAGAATTTAGAAGTTAAATACCATTTGATCCCATCCAAATTAATGGTTCCTTCATTTTTTCCCAGAAACTCTGTTTCAACATTTTCTTTCATTTACAAGGCATGATTTACTTAAGGAATTGTTACAAGAAAAATATTCTCTTGCAGCATCAGGGCTCCCTCTAGTGTCACTCCAGACAGAATTTGGGGATCTACATGTATGCGCCACTGAAAGTTTGTTTGTTTTTGAGGAGACAACAGAGCATACCCCCACAACTACTTTGTATCTGTGATATTAAGGAACTTTGGTCCACTGCTCCGCACCTCAATTCAGGAAATCCAACTTCACTATTTGCCATCTAACACAGTCCCATCAGTGTTCAATCCTTCCCATTAGATTTATCCAGGGGTGTCTGCTAAGTGTTTGTTACTTACCCAAACTGCAATTTCAACAAAATTTAACCAAATTCAAAGAAATAGGATAGAAGTTGTTTCAAAACATGTTGAGACTTTTGGTAGTGGATTTTTGCTTGTTTGTTTTTGGTTTTATATTCCCCCCACCCTTCCCAGCTGTCTGAAAGCCTATGGGAACCCTAAGGAAACCTGCATCAGCAATTTGCAGAGTATTGTTAGTTGAAAATCAGATAGAAACTAATCTTTAAAGTGGATTCTAGTACCACGTGAAAATCCTGTCTTCTCAGTGCAACCTTTCCCCTACCAAATAGAATAAAAAGAAACTATTAAACTGATAGCCTATGAGATGCACACAAGCAGATCTCCATCATTAGTAGGAAATAATATGTAAATTAGTTTCATGATTTCTAACATGAACTGTTCAGCACTGAGATCAACTACTGGTTATGCAGCTGGCATATAGGAACCATTCCACTACTGGAATTTTTTTGTGGGGAACAAATCCTGTTGTGCTTTCAAGACATATTAAATCCTGGAATAATATATGCCAAAGATTATAAAAAGGACAAAACAAACAAACAAACAAACCAAATCAGAGACATATGGGAAATGCAGAAATAAAAAAAAAAAAGTAAGTAGATAGGTGTTGCATAACAATGATGAAGTATGGTTTAACAGGAATACTATTTATCCAAATCTTCAACACATTTCTTTAGAAACCTATGTTCCACTAAAAGCAAGTAGGATCCACGGTTTGAAAATCTTAAATGGCTTAAGAAAAAGTGCCTTAAATTATAGCCTTGCAGACATTTCTAAATAAAATTTTCAAAATAAAAAATTATTTTTAAGGAAAATATTAGTTCAGTGATTACTGCCGTTACTCACTAGAGACTAATTACATTTTTGTGACTGTACTGGTAGCTATAATGTGAAATAGCTTACCTAAAATTACAAATTACTGCATCATATTCCCAAATTTCATCCTATACCACAAATCATGAGGTATTTAAAACAATATGGCTTGTTCTTTTTCACAAAATTTTGCTAATTCAGCATCCAGCGTCATACCTTAAGCAACATTTCTTAATTCTTTTCCCTTCTCTGAACTCAGACCTCCAGGGGTGATCTTGTCCAGTACAGATGTGCCCCATGCTTGCAGGGAATCCTCCTGCATGTGCCTCACCAGGTATGCATGTGGTACCAGGGCTGTTGTACTCTCTTATCTCTCTGTCCTTGTGTTAAGCCCCAAAACCCCTCCCATGTATGGGATAATCCTTTACCTACCTTGTGCCCTTCATTCAGGTGCCTTGCTGCACTATTTTTTGACTACTACTTCTCAGAGCCCACAGTGAAAGTGATGCTGTCCCTTCTGAGGTATAATCCAAGGGCTTTCCCTGCAAACTTCTCTGCACAGGGTAGGAATACGTTAAGTGAGACCTGTGTAACTCATGAATGGTGCAAAGGCAAAACTTTTCCCCAGGCTTCCCTGCTACAGCACAGGAGTTTGTCAACACACATCTGGCGATCTGCTTTTCCAGTATTAGTAATGCTATAAACTATTATTCCACACTAAATCCTCTTTTTGACTTTCTTGTTCACATTTTAAATAGAGGCCTTTTTGCAACACCTTTTCCAGGTTTTCACAAATCTTCTTTGAGTGCCAGTCTGAAGTGAATGAAGTTTATTAGGCCTCTGCCTTGGAGATCTTTAATAACGTTTTTAAGTGATATTTAGTGGAAGATCCCTCCCCATGACTTCCATCTGGGCGCAGATTCCTCTTGCTGTCACATACATTATTCTAAAAATGTAAACATAACAAAATCTGCCAAAATGGTAAGGAAAATCCAGACTAAATGATGACTGCAAACCTCAAAGGAAGAGAAGAAGCAGACAGCTGACCCAGAAAAGATATTCATGCCATCACCAATTTTCTTCTTTTTTTCAGTTTTGGTATCTCACTCTGCTTGCTTAGTGTCAGATTTCAAGGCACAGATTCCAGTCCTATGTGTAAGGGAGTAACAAGTTAAAAAAATAACCAACCTGTTGAGACACATTGCAGCGCACCCTGCCGTCTGATAAAATCACAGAAAATTTTATGACTGCAAGGCAATTCCTGGCACAGATGATTTCTATAAATCAAGGCATGTCTGCATGTTTGAATTAAGTGTGGTAAAGGCTTATAAATGACTGGTGCAAATGTGCTCTTTAAAAACATTTTCTAAGCTGACGCTTCATCCCTTTAAGCACAGGACACCAGTGAGGAGGTGTGAACTGTGCAATTTTTCTAATTTAGGACCTGTTATAATGAGACCTTATCACTATACGTAGCTTGGAGGATGTTGTAGCCAGCTGGGGATCAGCCTTTTCTTCCAGAAAATGGTGAGAGGACATGGTTTTAAACTGTGTCAGGGGAGGTTCACGATCAACATCAGGAGGAATTTCTTCACAGAAAGGGTGATTAGACATAGGAATGGGGTGCCCAAGGAGATGAAGTCACCTTCTCTGAAGGTTTTTAATGAAAGGGCGGATATGGTCTCAGTGGCATGGTAGGGTTGAAATGGCAGTGTTCAGTCATAGGCTGGGTTCGATTTCAGAGGTTTTTTCCAGCCTAATTGATTCTGTGATCATCTGTTTCTGAAACCATCGTTTAGTCTACCTGTAACACGTTTCTTCCCTAAAGCAGCGTGATGTGTTTCTTTATGGACACCATGCAAACACTCTTAGGGATGAAGATGCTCCAGCCAGGAGAGGGGAAGGTTTGGGGTACCTCAGAGCAGCCTCCCACTGCGACAGGCAGGCCACGGAGACAAGAGGGTGTGAGTGCGTGAAGGACCGACAACAGCTGTAACCCACACGTGGGCAGGTCGCAGCCGAAGCACACCCCACCGCACAGCGGAGAAGGGGGCCCGGGGCTGTGGGACGGCCCTGCCCCGTCTCCCGTCCCAGGCCGCTGCTCCGGGCGCGAGGGCGGGGCGGCGAGGGGCTGCGCTCTGAGGAGGGAGGGAAACAGGGGAGGAGGGCGGAGGCCATCCCGGGACCGCGGGCGGGGAGCACGGGCCGGGGCGGTGACGCTCCCCGCCGCTCCTCGGGGCTGCGCTGCGGCTCCGCCGCCGCCCGCGCCGGGGGAGCGTGGCCAGGCCGCGGCTCCGGCATGGCCGGCGCGCCCGCCGCGCTGCTGCGGCCGGCGCTGCTGGTGCTGCTGCTGCTGGTGCTGCTGTTGGCCTCCGGCCGGCCCGCTCTCGCAGGTAGGGCCGTGGCGGGGCCGGAAGGCACCTGCGCCCGCGGGGGAAGGGGCGGCCCGACGGCGCTCGGGCTGCTTGGAGCGCTGCAGCGACTTGTAGCCGGTGTTCCCGCGGAAGCAGCGGCCCCACGGGGAGTGCCCCGGCCCGGACCCCGTGCCTGGGCCGACAGCCGCCTCAGCCCCTCGGCCGGGAGCGAGGGCGGGCAGGCGGCCGCACAGGTGGTGGGACAGTGGGCATTTTGTGAAGGCGTGGTGTTCTCTTGCCTTGGAGCGAAGGCCGAGTTGTCTGCTCGGGCGTGAGCCCGCCTTGTGCCTGCTTCCCCTCCTAATACCTAGACGCTGAGACTTGACATAGCTAGTCTAGGAATGGAATCGTGGATGCTTTGCAAGCAAAGCAGATGTAAACCTTTTCCCTCCACCTCTTATCATAACTGTAAGTATGTCGTGAGGAAAAATGCTGAGGCATAAACAAGAATATTCCCTGCAATTCCTTCCCCTGCTCTGGTGTGTGTGTGAACTAGTAGCCCCCATAATAAGTGTCAGCCAGAAACTGCAGGTATCTGGGTTTTAGCATGCAGCTTCAGCTGTCTTGTGCCTGGCTTTTCAAGACATGCCAGTCACCTCACCAGCAGTGATCCACGTTAAGGTGCAGGTCTTGGGCAGTCATCAAGACCATTGAAACAGGCAAAAACTTGAGTGCAAATTCTGTTTATTCTTGAGATGAAGTTTATGATTTAAAAATATTTTAAAAACTATTGGATCAACACACAGTTGAAGAAGTGTGGTTTTTCATTCACATTCACCCACCTTCTATCCCTCACTGCAATCCCGTGTGAAACAAACCAATCTCTAATGTTCTTTATAGATGTTGGGTGGCCAGTTTCTGTGATGGTGCGAAATCGGTTTCTCTAGCAGAGAAGACTGGTTAGAAATTAACTAATATTTAATTGTAACCTTTAAAAAGTAATTTTTACTTCAGAATTAATGAAGAGATTAATGAAAGGACTAAGTTCAGATACTGTAAATGAAATACACCAATCTTTTCTTTTCATGAGAGGATCTCAGTGCGTGGAGCTCTTAAGTGATGTTTTTGCAGTTTTGTGAATGAAGACCCGGAGCGGATGGAGGGAGTTCTTTATTCCTTATAGAGATGTCTCAGACATATCAGGGATTGTCAGAAGATATGAGTGCCACTGAAATGGCAATCTCTAGCAGTAGTAGCATTGTCATAAATGACACGACAGAGGGTTTTGTGGATATTACTAATAGTGGTGTTAGGCCAACCAGTGCTTTATGACTTGCTGTTAGTGTCCTCTGTCCCTGGCACTGCAGGCAGTGCAAGGCAAAGCCAGATGATACATTTCCAAACCAGCTGGTAGGGACACAAGCCTGCTTCTTGTAGGTGCTGTGATGCTCTGCGTGAGCTGCCTTCAAGTTGGGTTTTGCTAGGCAATATGGATTGACATCACTACCAGGAGGGCTTGTCAAAATCCAGCTTTCTTCATTTACTCCAGGTGCTATTAAAGCTATAACCTCCCCCAGAGGTAATCTAGCAAAAGGGAATAAAACAGCCAAGGGCTGGGAAGGAAAAACACCCACAAGCTTTTTATAGGCAGTGCACTGAAATTAGGTCTGAACTGGCTTTCTCAACTCTTTAGTTTTCAGTGAGTTTCTGTGATAGAACCAGAAAATAACATCAGCACTTTCATTTCATGTTCAATGCTTTAACTACAGGATTGTCTTTCATCTGGAAGTCACAGAATGCTGTGGTGTGGAAGGGACCTTTAGACATTGTTTCTAGTGTGTAGATGTAAGGTGGGGATATTCTTCATTGTGTTACATTAAAGGTGAATATAAGAGGCTTTTACACTGTTGTAGTGTTTGATTTACCCTCAAAATCTCACTGAATTTTACACTGAGAAAGTGTGAATCAACCCTGAGAATTCCCTTTTGAATAATTGCTATTATTTAGCTTTAAAAGTCATTCCCAGTGAATCTGGCAGCTTTGTTTTCTACTTCCATTTTCCCTGTGTCTCTTATATGCTGTCGGTATCATCTGCTACCAGCTTAGATAAGCTGACAAAAATGGAGGAATATTTCCTCATTATGAAGTGTCCTATTTTGATTCTTTGGAGGGTTTTTTTCCCCCCTCTCATTCTGCTGCATTACTTTTGCTATTTGTCCTTGTAGCAAAGCTTCATTAACCCAACTCCTGTTTATGAAATACCATCACCATGTTTTGGAGAGTGTAAGATTTATAAGCAAACCATATTATGTATTCTGTGGTAGTGGTGATGTTTTTCAGTCTCAGCAGTTGAATTTGATCTTATCTGTGATGGAGCAAGAAATGTGTCAAAAAAAAAGTTAAAAATATGGTTGTGTCTGGCTGTAAAAGAAATCGTGCCAAGGCACTGTAAGTGGTCCAAAAATCTTGTTTACTGATGGATCAGTGCCTTCCTGTTCCACCTTCAGTGAAGGATTCTGACTCTGAAGAGTTTTATGGAAGGCAGAAGGTTTAACTTAGGTTTTCTTTTTTCTTTCCAGATCATAAATGGTATTAATACCAAACTGTTTCCCAGTGGTGCTCTGCTCAAAATATTGACTTTACAGCTTCGTTCTAGTTATTCTAAATGGCTCTGAGTAATCCATAATCTCTCTGCTTAATTTCTTCCCCCAAAATCCAATGTATGAATTAAGCATAATATTAAAAAAATCATAATTATTTAGCCTCTTCTTTCCTGTCTTATTAGTTAGTCCTGGCTTATTTTGGGGATTTGCCTCTGGTTGTGTTATTCCAATACTTGCTTTAAAGAGGAGATCTTTATTTACCCCACGGAATAACATTTTTATGCACAACAAAGGGCATAGGTCTTCTCAGTGTATAAATTTAATGTAAAACCTACAAGGTGTATTTGAGCTGTTTGATGAAAGCTTCTTTTGAGCTAGAAGCAAACTGCTGGCAAAGAATTCCTTTTTGTTCCATTTGTGATCAATTTTTCTAGGCACAGTGGTAACTCTTTCTTTGGAAGAAATATGTGTATTTCAGTAATGTAAGGATCTTTCCTGTGTTTCTCTGGGTACTTAATATTACATAGTTGTTGGCTGTGGGGTTTGCTGAAATCTTGTTCTTGGGAAAGCTACCTAGAATTCTTATATATCCTATAGCAAATTTTTAGAAACTATTACGGATTGTTATTTTCTGAATGAGCTGCTAAATGTGGTCTTTGATTTGGTAGTCTGTACAGAATCCAGTTCAGAGTCAGAGTTAAAGCCACACTTTTTAAGTTGTCAGAGTGTATTAGATTAAACAAGGGGAAAGCTAATGTAGGAACCGGAACATTTAAACCTCAAAAGTCCTCTGCAATAATTCTTGATTTTAGAACAAGAAAATTATTTCAGAATGATGCTAAAAACTGCAAAATAAATATTTTACTTTATCTCACAAGCTATATCCAAACAGCTGAAAGCATCATAAACTTTGGCAAATGGAATTTGAAAATAGACATATCTGGGGAAAAAAAAAATGGTCAAGGATCGCTTGAAGGAATCAAAGCTTTTACTAAATCCTCCTTAAGGACATCAAGAACAAAAACCCTGCAGAGCGTCTGTGCTCTTGATTAAGTTACTAGCATGAAAGAAGCACTCAGAAAGGACATGGCTACTGCAGAGAAGCTAAACTAAATGGTGTTTACTGCTAATTGGGATGATTCAAGTGACAAAGATCAATTTTGGAGGAGTCCATAAGATTTCTTTGAAGAGTTCTTTATGAACCCCTTGGAGTTTTTCTTGATGGGGGTGGGCAAAGTGGCTGAGATTTAGAGTTTCAAAAGATTTTTATGAAGTTTGCTGCCAAAGGCTTTTTAGTATTCATTATAGTATTCATTTAGTATTCATGCAGGGCTTTGTTTATTAAGTAATTGATTAAATAGGAGGAGTGGAAGGTGACTGATAAATGTTTTTTGTGTGTCGTAGGGAAGTTACCAGCAGCGTTTTGGAGGATTTGGTCTTAGGATCTGTGCTGTTCAAAATAGTAATAATGGGGATGGTAAAAGCAGTGAGCAGTTGCACTTACTGGTGTTACTGTTCCTCAGAGCAGAAAAGAGGGGAGGGGACAATGAAGGAGGCTTGTACAGATCTGAGTTTACTGGCCAACAGGATGGTTGGGGTACTTGGAGGTTGCATACAGGAAACAAGAGGGCATTTTTACCTGGAATAGAGGAATGTAAACATCTGAAAATGACACAGGTGGCAGGAGACTTGTGGATCTACTCTGCAGAGATGGCATAGATTGTCTGTGTTGGAGGTGTAAGACCATGTTTTAGATGAAAATATTTCCAAAGAGAAATGAGAGAAACACTTCAGAGAGAAATTCTTTATCCGCTACAAAATAGACTAGGTGTGACAAGCTCAGTAAAATACCTGAAACAAACAAACAAAAATGAAGGAGTATTTGAAATAAATTATTCCGTTTAATTGCATGCTTCTTACATTTCCCAGTCATCACTGTTGGAGATAAGAAAACTGGACTGTATTCATCCTTTGTCCATTCTGGTATGGCTATTGGGCTCTTATTAAATTGCTTGGACTGGTGAATTTGATATCTGAGATTTATTTTCATTTGTATGTAAATAAGTATATATAAAATAATATAAATTGTTTTCATATATTTAGGTATGAATAAGAAAAAGAGATTTGTGTGTGTGTGTGTGTGAGAGAGAGAGATTCAATTTCCTATTTATTGTCCTTTATTTTTTTCAGTATCTTTTTATGGTGATAGCTTTGTGGAGCTGAACATGGCAGAAGCATCCCCTCAGACATCCTTACAGTTGCAGTTTCAAACCAGCAACCCACAGGGACTGCTTTTCCTTGCAGCTGGGAAGACTGATTATTGTTTAATGGAGCTGCACTCAGGATATGTACAAGTATGCTTTACAGCTGTAGCTATATGTAGCCTGTATTGCTCAGAGCTTTTCTTAAGGCTGTTATCTATACCAAGATCTCTAAGCAAGTTTCTGTTTAAAGAAATGAAAAAGTCACTTAATATAGTTGTTAATTTCAAAGTACGGCTTTTATTTCTCACAGTCATATTGCTATAGCCTTTGAGATCTCCAGTTTTTAAAATCAAGATCACTGTGTTGAAAGCATGAGATTCAGTAAAGGCAAAATTTCAAATTTGATGATGTTAGCATTACAGAAAGCGCTTGAATCTGAGTAATTGTTTTCCTGCAAGTTAAGTTGTTGAAAGATCACTTTCATTTGGGCTCGCAAGAGTTGTTGTTCCTAGCAGAACTGTCTGAACACCATTCCTGCTTCTGCAGTTACTCAAGTGCTTGTGATGGCAAGTAAACCCATACAGAATTTTAGTGGGATTTGATTTTTTTCAAATACATTCTGTAAGTTATATGCTTAGTATGAAAAAATATGAAAATTAATGTATTAACAATGTATAATGTATGATTGTGAAGAATATCACTTTGGATTTTGATAGTTAAAATTCTATCTCTTGCAGGTGAGAATTAACTTTGGTGCGGGAGAGCAAGTACTGCATTCTCAGGAAAGATCTGGGCTGAATGATTTGGCTTGGCACCTGGTTGAACTACATCATGAACAAGATAATGTCACATTGGTAATTGATAAGCATGATAGAACTAGTGCAAAAATGCCTGGAATTCTTTATGAATTAAACATTGATTATGGATTCTACATAGGTGGTACTGGTAAACTTGATGTTCCCTACCTTGCTGGAGCACTACCCAGTTTCCGAGGATGTATTGATGGTGTATCATTCAATCAGCTAGACATTCTGATGCCTCTGAGACCTTCTTCTGGCTTCAAAAACATCCATGAAGTTTCAGTGGGGTGCAGTGATGAATTCTTTGCAGGTGAAGAAGAACCCATTAGTTTCTTCAGTTCCAGATCCTATATTTCTTTCCCATCATGGACTGTGGATGATGAGGGAATCTTTGAGTATACTTTACAAACTTCAGCTGCACGTGGCTTACTACTTTACCACCCTGGTCAAGCAGGAGATTTCATTGCAATGGAAATGGAAGATGGTTTAATTAAAGCTTACATTGGAAAACGTAAAAGTAGAACCCATCTTTCTTCTAATAAGTCAGTTAATGATAGTCACTGGCACTATATCAAAC
This sequence comes from Cinclus cinclus, assembly GCF_963662255.1. Taxonomy (NCBI): domain Eukaryota; kingdom Metazoa; phylum Chordata; class Aves; order Passeriformes; family Cinclidae; genus Cinclus; species Cinclus cinclus. The sequence continues at coordinate 68,455,834 of NC_085084.1, forward strand.
TGAAATTTACTGCAGAATATTTACAGCTAACATTGGATGAAGAAACTGTGAAAAAGTCATTACCTCCCCTGAGTAAGTTGCCACTTCTGAAGGGATCCTTCTTTGTAGGTGGCGTAGATGACAGCGTACGATCAGAAGTCATTAAGTTAATCTCACTATCTGGGAAGTATGCAAGAGGAGGATCCTTCAAAGGCTGCTTAAGAAACCTGAAAGCCAATTCAGAAAAGAAGTCACTGAAGAATGTTCTAGTAACTAAGGACATTTCAGCTGGATGTGAGATGAAGAGTTCTTTTAAAACAAATCTTTCTTTAGAGACAGCTGTAAAGAACCCTTCTGTGAAAGCAGCTCCGGTATTTGCCATTTCCCAAGAAAGCTCCATTTCTCCAGACAAGGAAGGCAAAAGACACCTTTTAGTTCTGAGTAACTTGATTGTGCTAGAGGGTGAGCAAGCTTCACTTGAATCTAAGCATATTAAAGTTAACTTAGACTTCCAGAAATTAGGAATTAATCAGTCACAAATTATTTTTGATATAAAGGAGCCTCCCTCTCATGGACACTTGAAACTGAATGTTGAACCGTTGCGAGAGATAAGTACATTTACTCTGCAGGATGTGTGGCAAAGGAGGATTTTCTATGTCCATGATGGGTCTGAGGACACTTGTGATTATTTTAATTTCTCAATTTCTACCAGCAGTGAGAAGATTGTGTCACTATATTTGCAAGGAAATGAGCAGCAAATGTTTAGCATTACTGTTACTCCAGTAAATGATGCACCTGAGATCATACTTCCCGAGGGAAACTTGCTTCTTCTCTTAGAGAAGTCAAAGAAGCGTTTGACTCATGACCTGATAAAAGTTCTAGATAAAGATACAGATTCTGTGGGTCTCAGACTTTCAGTCCTTGGAAATCTGAATGCAGATGCAGGATTTTTAGAAAATTCAAGGCATCCTGGAAAAGCTATCACTACTTTTTCTAACGAGGATTTAAGCAAAGGAACTGTTTTCTTTGTCCACACAGGTGTCAAGAACTCAAGGATTGTTCTCAGGGCAAGTGATGGTGAGAAGGTGAGCAACACTGTTGTGTTGCGTGTCATGGCAGTTCCTTTGGATTACAGAGTTGTCAACAACTCAGGAATAAAGCTCCTCCAAGGTGTTACAGCTCTTATAAGACCTAAGCATCTGGCAGTCGAAACAAATGTCCTCCAGGAACTGGAGATATGGTATGAGATCACAGAGCCACCTCACTTTGGTCAAGTCCAAGGGCAGCATTCAAGGGGGATATGGAAGGAAGTCAGCTCTTTTTCTCAACACTCTCTTCAGCGCAGCAGGGTGAGATACTGTAGCACTTTTAAAGATATTCAGCAGGAAAACGTTACAGACCAATTTAAGTTCAAAGTTAGCATAGGAAACAAAATCAGTGAAGAGCACACATTTCCAATCAAAGTGAAATGGTTAAGGTACAGTCTGTTGAAACATGCTCCTCTAGAAATTGAAAAATCAAAAAAGAAGTACTTGAATTCTCATAACCTTTTTGCTGTAGTTGCAGATCTAGAAATACCTGAAGATGAGCTTCATTTCAAACTTTTGTCCCTACCAAAGAATGGACAGATACTGCTTAATGACCAACCTTTGAAAAAAGAATCAATCTTTAGCCAAAAAGATGTTACTGATCAAAAAGTGGCATATGAATTAATCAGCCAGTACCATGAAAACTATGATTCATTTAGATTTCTCATTTCTACCAAGTATCTGGATTCAAATTTCTATGACTTTGAAATCTACATCAAATCAGATTTCAGAAACGTTATTTTGACTAACAATGGCCTTAATGTTACTGAAGGGGAGGGAGAATTAATAACAAGCACAAAATTGTTTGTGCAAACAGCAGATAATAAAACTTTACAATACAAAGTTATACAATTTCCTAAGCATGGGAAATTAAAACTTACTAATTTTTCTGGTTCATTTGAGAATAATGGCAATCTTACAACATTCACTAGTAAAGATATAACTGATAAATGCCTTATGTATGTGCATGATGATTCTGAGACCATGTTTGATGAATTTCTTGTCAGAGCTTCCAGCAGAGATTCAGGAAAGGGGACAAGCTTTGATCCAGAAGTAGAACCTTTTTCAGTAGAAATTAGATTCTATGTTTCTGTCCAGCTGAAGAATGACGAGAAGCCAATTCGCGTGATTGATAAGATATTTGACATAGTGAGAAATGGTCAGCGATTATTAACTTTGGCAGATCTTTGCTATCATGATCCTGATTCTGATTTTGATGATGGACAGTTGCTGTATACTAGACGTGGTATTTCCAATGGGGACTTGGTGCTAACAAATGATACTTTGCATAGACTCTACCAATTCAAACAAGTGGACCTGGAGGAGAAACAAGTCCTGTTTATACACCATGGTGCAAATTTTGGGCGTTTTGTGCTTTTTGTGACAGATGGAAAGCACTATACTTCCTTGCTTCTGGAGGTTAATGCCACCAATCCTTACGTTAGGTTGGCAAACAATACAGGATTGTTGGTTCAAAAAGGGAAAGGAGAAACTATTTCAACAGCTAACCTAAGTGCTACTACAAACCAAGACATAAGAAATGATCATGAGCTTATATATGAGATACTCTCTTTCCCAAAATATGGAAGAATATATGTGAATAATGTATTAATGGATTCCTTTACTCAGCTTGATCTGATAAAGGGGCATGTCACCTACAGACATGATGACAGCAACAACCTTATTGACACATTTAACTTTACAGTCCATGCTGGAGATGTACATCTGGATGCTGGACTACAGGTTCACATATATTTGGAAAGTCATCAGCAGCCACCAAGGATTGTGAACAAAAACAACCTCTTGGTTGAAGAAGGAAAACCAGTTAAAATCAGCAAAGGAAAACTTCAGGTAGGTTAATCATGTTGTCCATTCTTCCAATCTTGTAGCAAGTTTTCCTCACTTTTTTTAGCCATTGCAGTGTCTTTAGTTTGTGTCTTCTGTTCTTTAACTCGTTGTGATTACCACTAATATGACTGCATTCTGGGTGCTTCATTCAGGAGAGACTTGCACTAGCACGCTTCTATTTTTAGGAAGGAAAACTGATTATGTTAAAGATTGCCCATAGTCTTTGACTCTATTATATATTGGTACTTAAGAAAATTATCATTTGGAGATTCTGCATGTGTATATTTGTTTTAGGTGTAGCAATTATTTGTACTCCATGTAATGTTCTTAATTGAGCTGGTGGAAAATGCCAAGGAAGAAAGGGTTTTGTTTGATTTGATTTGGAGCTAGCCCATCAAAATTGTTTGAAAGTTGCATCCAAAATTTTAAAAAACAAATCAAGTCTCAAACCTGAGGCCGTTTCTGTTTGATTAGTTCTTCCCTGCACAATTTTTGTGTGTAGCCTTCCAGTAACAACCGCGAGAGGGCTCTGGCTGAACGTTGCTGAGATCCTGAATACCTTGTTTCAGGCAGGGATCTGTAGCTGTAGGCCAGTAGTTAATTACACGCAGTACGTTCCTTTTCAAAACTTACGAATCATACTTGGGGTTACAAAATGGCTCCCATGTCACCTTTGTTTACCATGTGTCTGCTTAAAGTATTGTATTTTTGTGGGGACTGTGTAACCCACCTAAGAAGTGCCAGTTTAGTTAGGTAGACAAATCCCAGAATTAAAAGTGAAAAATTCAGAAGAGAATTATAGAATTCCTCCCACTCCCATTTGAATAATCTTGGGATATGTTCTTAAATTTAAGGTTGTTCGTGAAAATAGTTCTCCATCTGAGATTGTGTTCACAGTAAGACAGCCTCCAGTTCATGGATACATTCGGAAGTTTTCCTCAGAAGAAAGTTATCTCGGTTCTGACCAAAGGCCAGCTTTGAGCTTCACACAGCAAGATGTCGATGAGGGCAAAGTTCAGTATGTGCAGACAATTTCTGGCCAACTAGATGACCATTTTTTTCTGGATGTGACCAGTGGTGTCAGAACAGTGACTGGAATAGAGATCTCTGTAGACATCATCCCCAGAATGATTCCACTGGAAGTGCAGAACTTTACAGTAATTGAAGGGTGCTCAAAAGCTCTGGTGGAAGACTATCTAAAAATTTCTAGTAGACACTTTGCAGGACTCAGCTGTGAATTCATTTTAACTGAGCAGCCAAAACATGGGTATGTTGAAAACTCTCATGTTCCTGGAATAAAGTTAGCTACATTTACCAGAAAACAGGTAATGCCTTTAGATCTTATTAGATGTTGTCTTGATTAATTATTTGCTTTATTGAAAGCTGCGGGATTTTGTGGGAGGTGGTGAGAGGCATGAATTTGTGCTTTATTCTGGCCTTGAGTTGAAGATCTTTTTGCTGTTTCTAGCTGGTCATTTGGAGTGGGAAGGAGGCTGCCTTGTGGTGAACCACATCATTTCCTTGATGGCACTATTGGCACAGGCTAATGTGCTATAACCACAGTAGACTGATGGGTCACTCACATTCAGACAGAGTGGCAGATACTCTGGAGATGTGAGGCTGTGGGTGCATTTTGAAAGAACCAGAGAAAATGGTATGTAGATTGAACAAGTAGAAAAGTGGGGGAAAAAGCAACTTTTTAGGTAATTTCTTTGCACACAGTCACTATATGCACAATGTGCTAATTTTCAGTCATTAGGTCCAAGAAGCAAAATGGTATCATAGGTCACCATCTACTAGTACTGTGTTCAGCTTATAGATTCCTGGAAACATTGTTAAATATAGTGGGGTTGGATTTTCATTTTTCCTCTGGGAGGAATGAAGAATGCCAAGACTGGCAAGATATTCTGACTAAAGGAGTGGACAGATAATCACTAAAGTTTACTGTTGTGAATGGAATAAAGATAGAAGTACAGTCTGATACTGCTGCATAAGTAAAGTTTTAGAAGTCATAGAATGTTAATGCAATAAATACAGACAGCCATGACTAGCCATGACTTGGGATATTTTTCAGTGTGACATTTATTTTCTTCAAGCCTCTTTAGTTTTTCAGCTTGGTATATTTTTCAGGTGGAACAGGAATTAATCTACTATGTTCATGATGACAGTGAAGAGTTGATGGACAGTTTTACTGTGATAGCAAATAACACGGAGTTGTGGAAACAAAGTTTGCCCCGAACTGTGTTTATAACTGTTACTGCAGTAAATGATGAAGCTCCTGTTGTAAAAGTAAACAGAATTCTTCAGGTATGTTTGTCAACGTTTTGAAGTGTTAATATTAATCCCATTAATTCTGATGCCATTTAATGCACCTTCAGTAACAGACTATTAATTAGGTTTGTATCTGGTAGGATTGTCAATATAATATGTAGTAGTATTTGGATTTAGAGACATTAATGCTAATGAGCGGAGGTGGTACATAGAATATTTGTGTTTAGGAAGATTTTAGCTGTGGAGAACTCTTTCGGCTGCTGTAAAGTTTATCTAGAAGGCTGAATGAGCATTATTTTAATTTAAATTTACTTGAAGTCTCTTGGACTGTTGGAAACTTGTGAGGGTGGATAGCTTGGTTGTTATGTTTTCACGTTGTTTGCTGTGGTGTCTTGAGGACTGTTAATGAACATGTAACTTAGAAAAGTACCAAGAATAGTGGTGATGAGGATGTCAACTTTTCACTATTGTTTTTGCACAGCCTTCCAACCTCTTGCCATGAAGTGTACTAAAGGGTCAGACCTGGTGAAATACATTCTACTGCCTGCTCCTGTCCAAATGTGCTACTGGGATGGGACAAGAGAGAATTTATTATGTGTTGGGTATTTTTTGCACAAAATAGGAGTGCTCCCCTTTTCACAAATTGCAAATAAGATAATGCAATCTGTGAAAATATAGGGTCATCATAATATCAGTCCAGTGGCTGAAACTATTACTGTGTGATACTGTGAGCTAAGAAAAAACACATTAACTTTTTTCTAACTGCCATCCCCCCAGAAAATCCTGAAGAAAATTTTAAAGTTGTTGACTAATACTACCTTTAGTTTTTAATAACCGTGGCTGAATTTTAATCTACTGATCTTTGAATAGTTATCTACCACTAGTGCATTTTCAGATTGAGTAATTAATTAATTAGTTTATTTATAGTATTTAGACCAGGACATATTTCTATAGTATTAGTTTGTGTTACAAATCAAGAACTCAATAAACCAGAACCATTTTAGTAAAGACACTGTGCCCAAAAAGTTTCCACGTATAAAGACTTCTGATCTGAGATCTGATGAATAAGAACAAATTAAGTGACTCCAAAAATCAGAATGAATTGAACATGGGTCAGCTAATGAGCATGTCGTCACAGTAAACCAGCTGGAAGACATCAAGGCACAGAAGGTATTTAGGAATCAGCTTGGAGGAAGCTAAACAGGATATTTTGAGACTGCAGTCATTCCCAGTACTCTATGATGCAGTTTATAAATGGGTGGTACCAAAACATGCTTTTTATTTTATGTAGTTAGTTGTATGGAGAGGGAGAATTACTGTAAAGATGATTATAACCTTGTGTTATGTATTTAGTCTTTTCATGTGCGAAAATACATAAAATAATTTTTAAACTAGCTGTAGTGGTAGTACTGTGAAGCTTCACAGTGACAGCAGATAAACTGCAGATGCCCACAGTAGAAGATATCCCTGTGCAGACACTGCTGGCAGAAGGGCAGACTGCCTTCACAGGCATTTGGGTAGCACATAGCAAAATCTTCCCTGGTTGAAATAATTACAGTCATACTCCATAGACATCAGCACACAGTAATCTTTGTCTAGTCACAGACAAGAGAGCACAATCTTCAGTCAAGTTTTTCTGAGTCTCTGTTCTCGTGCATTGCTGGCATTAAACTGCTGGCATTGAACTGCTGGAATTGCAGTCTGTTAACAGAACTAAGGCTGTGCAGTGCACTGCAATGCAGCTTATGGATTTTTCTAAAAATATCTGTCAATCTAGGCTTCCAAAGAGCAGGGATAACAAAGCTTCACCTACCCAGAGTTAGTCCCCTCTACTGTAGAGGCTCTCTGTGTTCTGGAACCAGGATGCTGCCTTTGTGGTTGTGGTTTTGCGAATCATGCACAAGCTATTGTTGAAAAATCAAGTTTGTATTGTGAGTGGCTACCAATATATACACATATGGTATATTCATGTGCAATATGAAACAAATCTGGCAGTCAAGTTATCTTCTGGGAGGAATACGCTGAGATGATTCTTCCTCAAATCAAACCTGCACATCCTCAGTAGATGGTAGAAAATGTCTTGCTAAATACTGAGATGAGATGGGCCTTACTGTGTAGGGTGATGGTGGCTGGCACTATGTTCTAGCCACAGTCTATGCTACTCCAGAACATTGCTAATGGTAGATACTGAATAAGAGACAATGTTGCTTTTAAAAACTCAGTAGCTCTTTTATGTATTTTGTAAGGTTGGAAATGTATAAAGCATAAAATAAGTGACCAGTACTTTGGAAACTGAAGTCCAGTAGAACTGTTTGAGTAGGCTGAAGTTTAGGACCTCAGAAATTTTGCAGGTCACAATGTAAAGAAAGAGTCAGAAAGAAATGCTGAATGATTACAAAAATTGGCTAGGATATGGCATCTGCTGCTGAGAAGTAGCTTATATGAAGGGGTGCATTATGTGGCCAGTGATGTTGGTGTGGGCATATGGAAGTTAATTTTGGCCTTTGTCATGGGCTTCTATCCAAATGCAAGAAATTATTGGGCGTGTGCACACATGCTGAATGAGTCTAACTCTAGCTTCCTCACTTGGGAAACATCAATAGCATCCCTTCTTCAAACAGCCTTGTCTGTTGCTATCAGCATTATGAACACCATGGAGCGAGTTTCAGGGTGACTGATATCCAGCCATTTTGGGAATTCTCTGGTTTTCTCTGGTTTTTCTCTAGGATGTGGAAGTAAATGAGGGTTTAAGGTGTTTTGGTTTTTTGGTTGGTTCCCCTCCAGCCCTGCCTGCCCTTTCTCTTCCCCTCCCCCCCCCCCCCCCCGAATTTATGACATTACATCATTACGTGTGAATTACATCTGAGATACAGAAAGTTTTACTGTCCTGAGAACTTCTGTAATGCATTTAATTTAAATCCTTTCCATTGCAATAAATTCATGAGATGGTTTTTTTTATTTAGAAACTTAAATTACCAGCATTTTAGATACAGTTTCTTAAAATTTCCAAGGTTCTATGAACATCTTATTCTTCTGTAATGGGAGTGGGTGAAGGAAATAGGATGTTTCGAAGAAAATCACTATCCTGGCATTGTATGCTGCAATTATATGTGTTTAAATGCATGGATAGCAATGCTTTGAAATGACTGTATCCTCCTGTTGCCACAAGAGGGCTATATTTTCCTAGAATTAAGTTTTTAAAAAACCCTACAAATTTAAAGTGATTATTTTTGTTGTTTTCTCTAAATTGCTCTCTAGAGTGTTAAAAGTTAAAATGTGAACAGAGTGTCTGATAGGATATGTGGCATGCAAGGAGATACTGATGAACTGAGTCTTGTAAGTAGAGCAGAATAAATTATTTCACATTGGCTAGGTCATTAACTTTTTTGTTGGACTATGCCTGTGGAAGATGCTAGGCAGATGAAAAATAAGTGTCATGCTACATCCTGGAAGTTCAGATACAGCTTTTGTGCTGCACTTCAAGGAGGTTCTGATCTCAGATATGAAAAACAGGATGTACAATTCTTGCTGTGTTCTCAGTGTATTTGCTTCCCTATGGTTCTTTTCAGCTCTTAGATCTCCTTGCATTCCTCAAGGATCCTGTTGCAGGCCATGTATAGTACTTAAAAAGCATTAAGTGGTAGGTAGTGTTCTAAAGCATTAAGTGGTAGGTAGTGTTCTGGAACAACAGAATTAAATACTGATATTACAGAAAAACCCCTTTTTTCTATAATTAGAAATTATTTTTTTTCCTTTAGTAAGGAAAATAATTTTAACTTAGTGAGTAGTTTGTAATAACATGTCCATTACAATTTCTTATATTTTTGCATATTCTGTATGTGACCTTTTATTTTCTGCATAGAATAATTATGCAGGTGCTACTGATGATGAATTAGGTCTCAGTACAAAACATGTGACACTGATGTGCTTATTTGATGCCACTCACTAGGTCACCCTGTGCTGTTAGTTGTTGTTCTGTGTCGTGTCATTCTTTATCAAAATTTAATATTAATAATTACATTACAGCAAAATATAGATTTCAGGGGAGAAAACTGTGTGTTAGTTGAAAGGTATTTTCTATTATAAACTTACTTTTCAAACTTCTTCTGATTAGAAAAAAAAATTGAACTTCATTTTAGTATCTCTTTTTCCATGGCACATATTTTGTGACAAAATGTAGAATGAAATCTTTCCTCTGTTGAAGTGTGGTGGCACAAATTTCAGTCTCTTTAAAGGTTTTCTTTTATGGTTCGTGTTAAAGAGTAGAATTAATACTTAGTGAATTATGATTGCTAATTTTTGGCTTTGGCAGAGGTAAAATGCCTTTTGTTAAGGATCATTTGTCCTCTTCAGCCATTTGGTGTGATGTTAGTATCAGATATTTGTTAAGTGTACTAAGAAGCTAGGAATACAGGAAGGAGTGATGCAATGTGTGTTTTGAAGCTCAAGCTGAGCTTATGTTCTCAGGATTTTATGCTATGTTATGAACTGTGCATGGAAATAATTGATACTGATGTAATGAATATTTTAAGAATTTCACTTCAGGTTGAGATAAATATGTATTGCACAATTGGCTGTACTTCCAAATATATACAGCAGAGATGAAGAACAAAATGGGCTATTGCTTATCCTTCCCAACAAGAAATTATCCAGTCAGATAGGGATGAAACCCAGAGAGCAGTCTTTTCTGCTTGAAATAAGGGACCTTAAAGATCATCTAGTCCCAAGTACCCCGTCATGGTCAGGGACACCTTCCACTAGATCAGGCTGCTTGAAGCCTTATCCAACCTGGTTTTAAACACTGCCAGGATTGTGGAATCCACAGCCTCCGTGGGCAACCTGTTCCAGTATTTCACCACCACTTTATTTCACAGTAAAGAATTTTGTCCCAATATTTGGCTAAATTTCCCCCCTTTTCAGTGTGTACCCATTCCTCCTTGCCCTGTCACTCCAGTTCCTGTCAGAGAATCCCTCTCTAGATTCCCTGGAATTCAGGTGCTGGAAGGTGTCTATGAGGACCCCACACAACCTTCTCTTCTCCAGGCTGAACAGCCCCCATTTTCTCAGCCTGACTTCATAGAAAAGGTGCTCCAGCCCTTTTATCGATCTCATGGCTCTCCTCTGGAATTAGACTTAGAAAGATCTCCAGATTTAGATTTACTAGAAGTAAGTAATGTTTTTCATACCATCTTTCTAAAAACTAGTTAGCTATTTTTCTGGAATTGTAACCTTGCAAAATGGTAGGCAGCTGTTGGAGGCATTGGTTGTTTCATCTCCCACTGGACTGAGCATCTCTGGGTTCTTTAGTGCACTAAAAAAGGGCCTTCAGTGCATTTTGCTAGAAGAAAATAGTGCAGCAACAAGAAGTGTTCTATTTGTGTTAGGGTTTGTGTTGTCCCCAGGCTGTTTTTCTTTTATCTTTTCTGCTGGTGAAAGTAGAGCATATTCAATGCCTTACCTGCTGTGAAATACATGACACTAATATTCATTTGTATGTGTTGGAAAGCAGCTCCTTGACTCAGTTATCATAATACAATATTTGTTATGTTCCTAAGAGATTGTATAATGCTTGACAAATAGAGCACTTGTGCTCCAACTGTCTGAAACTTTTAACTGGTGTAGGGTGTGTTTACTTGTGTTTTGCAAACGATTTTCTGGGATGAACTATGGCAGTGTGTGATCAGAGGTTTGGATGGACCGTAAGGAAAATTTTGTACCTGCTAGTGTTGCACAACACAAATCTTTATTCTTCCTTTTTCTTGGAGTCATGTATCGTACATCCCCGTCCCTCATCTCCTGTTGTCCCAGTTTTCTTTTGTATGCATTTTCTTTCTTTATTTATTTTTTAAATTATTTTTGCTTTTCTAGGTCTGGGTGGGTTCAGTCACAGAAATAACTATTGATGACCTCTATGCAGAAGACAAGGACTCCTCACCATCAGAACTGGTGTATTCCATTAGTCCACCTAGCAATGGGCACTTGGCTCTGAAGTCTTCTCCAAACAAGAACATCCTTACTTTTACCCAGGCTCACATAATTAAAGGGCAGCTGGTATTTGTACACAATGGTATGTGATTTCAAAAATACCACATGTGATACCAGTTCCTATTCAGTATATTTGTGTTTGTAATCCATTAAAAATCCCATTGTGAAGTCACAAAGATCTCAGAACACTTGTTATGTGAAGTGTTATACACTGGTTATACATTATCTCAAAAACTAAACAGGAAGGGGTCTGATGTCTACTTAAATGTATGCTCACTGGAAAACCTTGGTGTTCTTGGTGGTTCATTAGATAGCAGCCTTTTTTCTGAAAGTAGTTTTGCAGTAGAGGAGCATTTCCATGCATCTTTCAGAGATAGGAAATCCATTTTTTTGACTATTGTGATTGAAAATTTCCTGAAGCCTTTCTGTCTTGCTACAGTGCAGAGCTCTTCATGGACTAATAGTCTCACAGATACCTGCCATAGTGCAGTGATGGATTATGAGGTTATCGTTCATCTGTGTGATGTCCATGTCCCTTTCAGGATGTGAAAGAATTAAGCTTTAAACATTGACTCCTTCTCCTATTGTCCACAGCCAGAGATTGGGTTTTTTTGTGCACTTGAGAGAATGTGTGGGGAATAAAAGAAGTCAAGGCAGCTTAATGCATCCTTGAGTGGCAGTGTGGGAAGCCACAGGAATGAACTTCCCAGTGGGGTTGCAACCAGAAGAGGTAGGGCTTTCACGGGGTGATAGCTACCTGTTTCCTGCTCCAGCTGCATTCCTATGTTACCTCAGTTGAAAGAAGAAAGGAATTGCTACAGAAGGAATAAATCATTGTTTTGGGGTGGAGATAGAAGAGATACACTGCTCTCCTGCCAGCCCTGAGGCAGCCTGGAATTCCAGTGCTCCCTTGGGTGCAACAGTCACTCCAGATTTGTTCTGTCTCTTCATGAAGTTGAAGTACTCTGTGCCTTATGATGCACTGTCTTGTAGAATGCACATGTGTTGCTGAAATTGCTTTACAAGCAGCAGCTGGTGTGCTGTAAGTATCCTGCTCAAATAATTTGGTTAGGAAATGAAAGGTCAAGAGCATGACAAAAGTGAGCCAAGCTATTTAAATAGTTCCAGGGGAGATTTTGACGTGTAAAAAGCTCTATGATGGTAGGACAGTGGTAAATTTCAGTGTGAGGAAATTAATCCACTCTGTGTTCCAGAAAGGGCAAATGCACATCTGTAGTCTTAGAGAATGAATCTTGATTAATAAAAGTGAAAAGAAGAGAAAATTTCATTTTCCAGTGAGTGGGAGTAGAGTAAATTTGTAACATAAAATTACCCCAGGTGTGTGTCAGGTCTTGCAGCCGTACTGGCTTTGCCATCTACTCAACCTTATGGTCTCCAGTGCTTCACAAAGTACTCTGTTCATTTTGCTTCTTTGCATTTCTTGGTCAGCGATTTTCTTCTCTCCTTCATCTTGACCTCTTGCTGGAAATGTAATTGTTACTCTGGTCTTATTGCCCTCAGCCTTGACCTGGGGCCTTTCCTTATGTTGTTGCTGTCATTCAGTTTTTTATCCCTTTTCTCTACGTTTCCTCTGTTCCTTGTCATCAGTCTTACAGTGTGTGCTGGCTTCTTTGTCTCCTCTTGGAAGTACCCCCATCTAGTCTTCCTGCTCACTTGAGCCCTTTCCAAATGGAAGAGCAGCATCTTCTTGGCTGAGGCAGCTCTTCCATCCTCTGGCTACTCCTCATGGCACTATACATTTTTTACACCTGTACGTGGCAATGACTCTTCATCCTCTGTCTTTTTTACTGCCAATGAAAGTACTACCATGCTTTGCTTTTATGCCTCTAAATTAGACTCAGAATTTTCCTTTCACATTGCTCAGCCTTATGACCTACATTATGCTGCTTATTCTGTGCTGTGAGTTGCCAGTGTTTCTCTTTGCTCTCATGTTTTCCCCTTGAAATTTTTATTTATATATCCCCTATATAATACATATATTTTATATGCATAAACATATATATATGTTATATATCCCATAACATATATATACGTTCTATCACCAGCATAAATGCAAAACTAGAACACACCATTCCTTTTCTGTACCCCTCTTTCAGCATAAGAATTTCTTCTTTTTCACTCTTGCTTCACTCTAGGGTGTTCCCCTGTCACTTTTGCAGTATGGGCCCTGTACTTAAACCCTGGCAGTGCTTTTCTTAGGGCAGCAATGAATTGAGCTCTTGTTGATTCTGAAGTCTCTATGTCTTTTCGATGCAGCTTTTACAAACCCTCTTTCTGGTATTCTTTCAGTCACCTCTGATCAGATACATCTTAAAAACTTAGCTGTGATAAATGCTCCACCCAAGCAGAACTTTGAGATGCAGTTCTTTTCCTGACTGCTGATGACAAAATGTTTGTGTCAATCGAGAAGTTGACTTGCCTTAGCCGAAAAAGCAAGTGAGGCGGTATGAGCAGGTTTGTTTGGGTTTCTTTTCAACTTAATACAAATAGTAGGCTCCCAGATCCTTTTTTGAATAAGCAACTGGCCCTTTTTTTTATCAGGAGAATACATCAGAAAATAAAAACATTTAAAATAAAACCAATATGACCAGATCTTCCAGAGTTGCTTCAGCTGCCTGGCTAATATAAGGGCATTTTTAGGTATATTGGTAAATATAATCTCAGAACCCACATTTGATTCTTCTGATATGTTAATTTATAGTTAGGCAAACTATGATGATCTTTACATGAAGGTACGTGGTACTCTCTGGCTTTCAGTATCTGTATTCTTGTAGCAATATCTTATGGCTAAATTGGGCAAAGCAAATAGGAAAGCATGGTAATTCTTTGCAGTAGTTAATGTTTCACTTTTTTGTTTTGTCTTTTTACGTAATTGAATAACATGGGAAACCTTTGCTTAAAAGCAGCATGTCAGTTCTGAGACAAGTATTTTTACAGGAGTCCACTCAGACTCCTGGAGGTATTTTGCTATTGCTTGTGCCAAAGTACATACAGGTCCTAAGATTAAAGGGAAAAAATGTGGATTTATTATGAGTACACATAGCCTCTGAAATAGTTTAAGCTGTGACAACATACCTTCTTCAGCAAAGCTGAAGTGCAGCAAAGGGGCTAGGGAAACAACCCAAGAGTTTATTCAGACCTTTAAATATAAAACAAATTGAAAGAACATTCTAGTTTCTTTTCTCCCCAAATTCTTTCTTTGCCAATATGTGACTACCCAAGTGCTTTGGACCCTCCTAAGACATAAATGAAGTTGGAAATCTGGGAGTCACTGTCTCTCCGAGTTTAACTTGATTTCAGCTCCATTGAGTCAGTGAAGAAAGAGAAGGGGCTGCTCTTGCTCATTTATGGCTGAGTGTTTGGCCTTCACTGAAAACAACAGCCAGTAGTTTTTTCTGAGGAATAGGTTAATTGCATTATCACTTTATTTAATTCTAATTCAGATACAAGGGTGCTGATCAAAAGTAACTTTCAGGATGATTTTGGATATATTGCTAAGAAAACTTTCCTGTCTGCCTATCCAGGAGTCACTTTGGCAGTCACATTGACATTACCCAAGACTTCCATTGCTGAGATGGAACTTCCTTCGCATCTGGTGGCTCCAGCCCTGTTTGACTCTCTACATACTTAACAGTCACACAGTCAGACAAGGTTTCTGCACTGACTTGACCTCAGTTTTCCCTTAGCAGGATCTTAGGTGCCTCTGTCTTTAAAATAATTTAATTATTGTGCAACCACAGAGTAATGGCTCTGGCTGGGAGCCCCTGATAAAGGGTCTTGACCAAAAGACTTTGCAGCCTAAGCCATGCAAGTCTGGAGTCCTCAGCTCCTGCTGTGTCTTAGAGTGTTTGTTCCCTGGCTACAGGTCCCAATGCCCTTTGTTAAGCAAAGGCTCAGCAATTCAGGGCCTTTTGCATCAGGCTTCTGCCACCCAGAGCTGAGCCTGCAGCTCCACAGCAGCTGCACCCAGAGCTATCTGCACTGAATGTATTCCTCAACAATATTTCACTGTAGCCAAGAGTGAAAAGTGTCCAGTGTATGTTTGTGTTCTGTAATACAGAGTAATACAACAGTAATTTTATGATTTTGATTTCCACAGGAGCAGTGTCGGGAGGCTTCAACTTTCAGGTGACAGATGGTTTGAACTTTGCACCCCAACAGATTTTTAGCATCACAGCTCAGATGCTGGTCATTAGCCTTGAAGTGAACAAAGGGCTCGGAGTCTTTCCAGGTCTGTTTTTTGAGATGATCATGATTGAATATATCCACTTGAAAATATTGCCTAATATAGAGTTATTTGTCAGATACTTAACTGATTAACTGTAGCTGGGAGCATTTATGTGTGTTTTTTTTTAAAAAGGGTTAACATTTGCTCAAACAGCATACTGCTTTTTTGCATTGTAGTCTTTAACTTTTTGATATGTGCATGCTTGGAGTCAGAAACTGGCAGTGAAATGTTCAAGTACAATGTGATAATAACACTGTCTGCCTAAGCTCTGGAGATTTCCTGTTCAGGTTTGTTTAAAATCTCTGTAGTCCATTCAGATATTTAGAGATGTCTTAAGTGGTTGTGATTGCACTTTGTAAAAGCAATAGCGGAGTGAAAGTCATGTCCATGAGGTTCTGAATAGCACATATAAGTTTTCAGGACTGCAAGTTCACTATTCTTTTGTTTAAAATGAGTTATAGACAGCAGCAAAGACTCACTGAGGACTCAGAAACACTGAAAACTTTGATTAATATTTGTGCATTTGTAGCTAGTTGGTCAAGCAGCTGAGTGTTTTTTTAAAAAAATCATACCATTGAAGGAGTTGATGTGCTAAGAGGTCTCACCCAGAGCCATTTACTCCTCTGCACTGGCAAGTGTAATCTCTCATTGAGTTAGGAATCTAACATTTATTGCAGGGTTAAATGAGAAATGAAGATTAGTTTTCTCTCAGCAATGTCATGCATCACACTTTTGTTTGTGCTTGTGTTCTTCTTTTTTATTCTCTATATGTGTTCTGTAGAATCAGAGAGATTGTAAGAATTGGAGGAGTTCCAGAGGTTGTAATCTGTATCTTGATTTATTAATTGGATATGGAGGAGGAGTACTTTATCTTCTTATACTTAATGAATATAAGTTGCATAAACAAAGGTTTGCAACAAAAGTCACTTAAACACAGGCAACAAAAAATGAGATTGTAGCAGCATGATCTTCTAAATCAGTCAGTATAAATGGGATTCACATAAATCCACTTACAGAGCTTATTAACCTGCAGTTTTGGTGTGTAAGGTTGCCTTGGGCCCTGGGATTTACTGGAATTGTATTTTACACTAATGATAAAAAAAGTATGCCTAATACTTCCATAGGAGGCAGTGTCTCTAGACTGTCAATCGGTTCTTCAGTTTACAAAATACAGTATTTCTTTCATCACTGCAAACTGTATTCATCCAGGATTGCAGGGGTTTTTTTCCCGAATTCTCACTTACTTTGGGTTAGCAAAATTCCTTTTAGATACTATAAAGTGTTACTAGCTTTTTTACATGTTCTCTTTATGTTATTTTTAGAGACATTCTGGACCTGTATACCTCTCAGCTGTACCTTGCCTTCATGAAATGACTATTACAACAACCATGGTGCCAAATGGTTAATATATATAAAAACAACAGCCAGTGTCCTGTTTAATTTATAGCACTACAAAAAAAACTTTGAGCCAGCTTGAGAAGTCTTCTCTCTGGGGTAGTAAAAATTGAATTTATTGTGAAGAATTTACCATGTCTTCATGACTGGGTATAAACTGTTCTCTAAAGCATATTGTTCTGCAATTTTATAAGAGCATGAACTGCTGTCTTCTTTTGTGTTGGGTATACCAGATCTATTTATATAATTTTTAGATTTTTTTTTTTTCCCATTTTGGCAGAAGCTTGTTTTATATAGCATACTCAGAAAACTGACTGCTAGATACATTAGCTTTTTCTGCTGTGTCCTCAATATGTGTAATGGGAGGATTTGCTTCTTCAGGAAGGCAATTGGTCAAACAAGAAACATGCTGAATTTCTCTGAGGAGAGTAAGCCTGACTTGTAGTTAATTGGAAGCAGAGCTGTCTAATCAGTCTGTAGATGAGATGATTTATAATTGTTTAGCAGTCATAGGGAGAATGCTTCTGCCAAAGCATTTTCCAAATCTTAGATGTAGGCAGTAAAAATGTGTAACAAAATTATGGCACCAACATTATTTTGTTGCACTCTACCTGAATTTATTAGCGTCACCAGTTTTTGTTGCCTGTCTTCCTCCTCACTCTGTTCCTGTCCCGTGTTTGGGTGGGGTTTTTGTGACCTCTCATTCTGTGATTTGGAATACACAGGGTACTCACTTCATTTTCCTTCACCCAGTCTTCTGGCTGGCAAATAACCTTCCTCTCCCTGTTGAGGTGTCAGACCAGAGAACTACTGTGGGTGCCATGGAAGGTTCTCAACTCCCAGGTGAGAAGAGGGAGAAGAAGTTTATGTTTGGGGGAGGATGCCATTTTACAGAAGAACATAATAGACTTTGTTGTCTTTGTCTCTAGACTGTATTTCAGCCGTGGTGTTCAGTGAGTGAGGTCAGGTCTGTTAGGAATCGAGGAGGTTTTGTGACTGATGTCCTTGCTCTCCATGGCCCTGCTCTGTGATGGCAGTGGTGTGACACCCTGGTGTGGTCATGGAAAATTGGAGCAGTAACTTCCATCACTACAGTGTGACCATGTTTTAGAGTTGCTCTGTCCTACTCTGTTAAGGCAGTAAGGCCTGATTTGCATAACTAGCAGGTTATTGATAAATAACTGCACTTGCAGATTTATGTGGTCTGATTAACTGTTGTGCTAAGTTGTACATTCTTAACCACATCTGCTGTATGCACAAGGTCATGGTTCCCTCCCTTCCTGCCACCAAAAAAGGGAAAAGAAGGGAGAGGAAGAGGAGGGAGACTTCTTGAATTAGATGTTGTCTGGGAATCTTTTTCTCAGCCTGAGAGGCTCCTTCACTTTTCAAAACAGTATGACCACAGAGAGACATGGGAAGGTAAGAATGGGAAAATGGACAGGGACAGAAGACTTTTAACCCTGTTTCAAAGTAGTTGTTATTTGAACTAGGGCACTAACAGATGTGAAAAGGCAGACTCCTGGTATTAATAATGGCTTTCAAAGCATCCCTGTTCTTCACTGTCCTTACCATATTTTTTTCTTCTGAATATTATAGCATATATATATATATATATATATATATATAAAATACATGTGTTATTTTGTTTTATTCTTGTATGAGATGGATTGATAATTCAGACTTCTAGTATGTGTACTACCATATGGTCTTTGAAATTATGTATTAAAATGTGTATAAGCTTGTTGCTCAAGGAGAAGAGAAAATGTGAAAATAGAGGCAGAAGGGGGGATACAGGGGGAACAGGATGATGGGAGCTTTGCTCCTCTAAAATTATAATTGAACATAAATTTTAGTTTGCTGATTGTGTACCTTGAAATTGCATCAAAAAAGAAGCCAGTTATTTTTTTCCTTGTAGGAAATTACTGGCTTTTAGGAAATTACTGCCCCAGCTGCATCAAAAGTTATCTTGGTTTGACTCATGCCAGAAAGCTCTTTATAATCTTTAAACCAGAAGGTAGTAACCTTAGTAAGGTTAGTGTGATGCTATGTATTAAAAGGATTTTGTTACCACTCAGTCTGCATCTATCTTCATAAATAATAAATTACTTCAGTTCAGGCTGTTACTTCTGTTACATGGTGTTCTTCCTAGTTTGTTCAATTCAGTACTTATATTTTAATTGTATTTAATGAAAATCCTATTTCATATCAGTAAAGTGGAACAAATTACTTTTGTTATGATCAATTTTGGTTTTTATGTGTTCACTACAAACTTTGCCGTATTGGGGCTTCTCTCAGTTGAATCGTCTGTGTCTTCTGGTTCTAGACATGTCATGTAGAAACAGAACTTCTTATACATGCTGTATTCTATACTTCAGGTAGTTTTTGCAGAAGCCAGTCTTTAGTGATTACATGTGCTGAAGAGAACTGCATTTTTTGCATTTTTAAAACAAGGGTATGTCCTACTAATGGGCTTTTTAATTGAAAAAGCTGTGGAAGTGCCCAGAAGGTAACTAGAAAAAGAGTATCCTGCTGATCTTATAAAATGTTATTAAAATACTGAGTAGAATACCCAGGTGAGAGTGTGACCTGTTCATACAAAACAAACTTTGTGAAAAAAATGCTGTTGTAAATCTTCTTCCTATACTTGATATTTTTTTAGGTTCCAGGAAACCTATTTCACAACATGATCTGAAAGCTGTAACCAATGATATGACCAATGCAGGAAACAGAACTATAACTTTTGTGATTGTAACTTCCCCAAAACTTGGAAGGCTGATCAAAGTAGATTCTGATGATGCCATTCAGGAAATCTTCAGTTTTACGCAATCTATGGTAAGCATTTACTTTATAGCAACTAGTTGAGGGGTAGATTTTTACTTCAGAGGGCATATCTGTTGCTCATTCTTCATGTGATCCATACACAGCTGTTAAGTACCAGACATATGTGACCCATCAGTGCAATCAGACAGATTTGCAATGTCATTAAATATCTGGCATCTGGTAATGAACACAAGAGGAGCATTTGTTCCCCTCTGGTTGGATACTACCAAGGTCTTGGCAATTCCCACTCTTTTGCTTGTAGCACTGTTTGTCAAGCAGAGCTGTTCTGGTGCTATTAACCACCAGTCAGAGGTTGGAAGCTTTTAGTTTTTGGCAGAAGGAGCAGCCATTTTCTCTATGAATAGTCCAAGTATCAGATTCATTTCAGCTGTACGCAGTCCTCATGGGTGTCCCCAAGATGACTTTTATTGACTGAATTGGCTGTGGTGCTAACTGTTTGAAGTATCTTAACTGTGATCCAGGTTCTCTTACTGAATGACTAAAATGTGGCAGCTTATGTAACTTGATGGAAAAATTCTTTTGCAAAAGAAATTACCTGTCTGTGTGCAGAATCTGAATATAACTATCTTCACCTTGCATTAAGCTATTCTCAGAAAACTGAAGTGAGGGAGATAAAAGGGGGTCAATCTTCTGACTTTGCTCATGGGAAACATATGTTTACAGATTTTAAATTTAGCTATTTGATTTAGTATATGAAGGAATAAGAAAATTGATTTGCCAGAATTTGAAACTTGGACAGTAAAATCTGGAAAAAGGATTGACATTTTAATTTGCTGTCATCACTCTTTGAAACAACCTGACCAAGGACAGCAGTAGAATGGGTCTTCTCCTCCACTTTATAAATCAAGATGGACACAGAGTGGTTCTCATAAAGTAACATGTTGTAATCCCATTGTTGTTGGTCTTGTTTCAAAAGTTGCTGAGTTTTGTCTTGTTTTTTATGAAAGAGATGAATGACACTGAGCCCTTCTGATCCCAAAATGTGTGGTTTTTGAGTATTAGATAAAGCAGTTAAGCATGTTAGACAGAAAATATTTCAGCTACGGTTTTGAAGTGTCACTCTTTTTGGCTATGGATATGACCATTATGTGTGTTTATCAGATAGTACCATGTCAGAACATGTCACATGTTCTCTGTAGCTTTAGTTTTTACTAATGTGTAGCTAACTTTCCTTTTGACCTTGTAAATTATGTAAGGTTTTGGGCTGAAATAATATGTAAGCTTTTCTTGTCTGTTGGAGATATTTCTATTGGCCATTTTAATTTCAAACGAGGAGAGCTAAATGACTTCTTGCAGGTGGAATTCAAGTATCCAAACAAGCTTACTATTTATTTTGGTAGAGAATGAGCTGTAAGGGAGAGAAAAGAGATCTTTAATAAACTTTCAGTCCAGTGTGTTGTAATCACAGGGAGTAAAATATGAGTGAAGATAACTGCATTTATGTTACAAACATTGCACATTTTCCATGTAATGGAGACTAAAGCATTTAGTTTCTGTTTGGTAATAAGCTTATAAAACTGATATGAATTGAAAAAAAATGCATTGCTGTAGGTCTGTGGTTTTTCTCTAATTAATTGACTTAATTTTGTGTTGAGGAACTTAAAATTTCATTTTGGAAAAGTAGTTGTTCCTTTTGCTGGGGTGCTGAACTCTTCTGTATGCCCTGTGGTTTATTGCTTTGTTGCCAAAGAAAAACAATCAACAAAAAGAAACAGAAATTACTATTTCATTCCAAGACATTTTTCTTGAACAGATGTTGTTCAGCTAATATAAGAAAATTATTTACACATTAAACACTCTTGAGTAACACAGGAATTTTTCAGCATAATGTTTCATTTTTGTTTTTCTCTGCAATACTTTCTGTGATATCTTAGAAGTTTTTACATCTTGAAGCAAGACACAGCTTCTTCATTATATAGTCAGTGGAGAGGTAAACGCAGAAATCATCACCAATTCCATTCTATTCTTAGTCTTGACATTAGAATGGATTTGCAGTCAAAAAAAACCCAAAGCAGCCAACCAATTAAGATTGATACTAAACACGCTGAATTTAAAGGATGTGTATTGTGCCTGTATTTGTTACAAAAATTTGCTGTCCTCTGCTGGAAGTCCTAGAGAGGTTATAGAAAATTACCCTGAACTAACATATCCTTTTGCTATTAATTTTTTTGGTTTGTCCTATAATAGCCATTAAGACTTAAATCAGTATATGGAAAGCAGAAACCTGGAGATGTGCATAAAGGATTTTATCATATCAGTCTAATATTTTTAGAGAAATTGGGATAGTTTTGAGGCTGCTGAGAAAACTGGCCTTGAAAACCCAGATTGCCTAGTGATCTCAGTGGGGGCTGTTGCAGTAAATTCACGATTCAGTCTCTCTGGATTCACACGTCAGATTCTATCCTAAAATGCTTCATCTGTGATAACAGCAGGGGGGTTTTGTTTTCTTTTTTCACATCTTTCAAGCATTTGTGATACAAATGTGTACTAATGAGTCCCTTCAAGGTGTTTGCAAGTTATGATGAGTGTGTTAAAATAGTAAATTTAAAATCAGCACCATCTCAGACAGGGATCTCTCTGGCAATTGAAAACTAACGTGCAGGTCAGGTCAGTGGTTGCCTTGGAACTTGCCAAGGATTTAATTGGTGTAACTGTCATCTCTCCAGGCTAGCAAGTGAATAATCAAGCAGACCAGATGCTGCATCTACTGGGTAAGATTCAGTAAGTGTTCTAGTCTTGCTGTCATTAGGAATTCTATTACAGTTCCAGTGTATTATAGTATTGATCTTAAAATTCAGGTAGAGTTTCAGCAGATGAGAAATAATCTGAAAATAGTGCCTTCTGCTTTGGGGTCTAAAGAGATAAACTGTTTCATTTTGTATGTGCATATTTGTTTCTCTGGAGATTTACTGAAATATATTGCAATACTTTGAATCTTGATTACTCACAGTAGACTGATTGGATTCCTTGAGTATGATGATCTGCAAGATCAGTGCAGGCAGAGATAGGACAAACCACATTCCTTCTTGTCCTTTAGGAATCCCTGTCTTTCTGTGATGTAGAAATTTTTCACTGTGTAGTTCCATCAATTTTTTGCTTATAAATGAGAGTAAATATCAGTGGTCATTACACTTCCTTCTGATTTTCTTAGTCTCTTACCAAGTATCTTTTGCCATTTGCAGGAAATAACTGCATCAAAATCCCTCTCCAGCCTTCAGCCTTTCATATGCTTTTTCAGGACATGTCATCTAGCCCTGCTGGTGTCCTTACAAAGAAAATCCTTGACACTGATTCTCCGATTTACTAAAAATACAGTCCATCTGAGCTTGTGATCACCATTGCTAGTTTGAGACAACTTGTCAGTATTGCATACCTCTCTGCTTTTTATATAAGGCTTTTACTAAGCATTCATGCCCAGTAACATTGCACTTAATTTCAGGTGTTTATCTGGCAACATGGAGTCCATCTTAAGAGAAAAAGAAATGCAGGATAATCTCAGTGTATGTACAGGCTGGACTGATGGGCAAAGGCCAATGGTGTGAGGTTCAACAAGGCCCAGTGCCGGGTCCTGCCCTTGGGTCACAACAACCCCAGGCACTGCCACAGGCTGGCACAGAGTGGCTGGAAAGGACCTGGGGGTGCTGGTGACAGCAGCTGAAGAGGAGCCAGGCTGTGCCCAGGTGGCCAAGAAGGCCAGTGGCATCCTGGGCTGGATCAGCAATAGTGTGGGCAGCAGGAGCAGGGCAGGGATTGTCCCCCTGTGCTGGGCACTGCTGAGGCCACAGCTCGAGTGCTGTGTCCAGTTCTGGGCCCTCAGTGCAAGAAAGACACTGAGGGGCTGGAGTGAGTCCAGAGAAGGGCAATGGAGCTGGGGCAGGCTCTGGAGCACCAGTGCTGTGAGGAGCAGCTGAGGGAGCTGGGGGTGTTTGTCCTGGAGAAAAGGAGGATCAGGGGTGACCTTATCACTCTCTACAGCTGCCCTCATAGGAGGCTGTGCCCAGGTGGGGGTTGGCCTCTGCTCCCAACCTGGCAACCTGTGACAGGATGAGAGGACATAACCTCAGTCTGTGCCAGGGGAAGCTTAAATAGAATAGTAGGACACCTTTTTTCATTTGAAACACTGAACCAGACTGCGGAAAAGTGGTTGAATCACCAACCTGGATATTTTAAAAGAGGTGTAGTTGTGGTACTTGGGACATGGTTTAGTGGTGGACTTGACAGCTCTGGGTTAAGAGTTGGGTTAGATCTTGCAGGTCTTTTGCAACCTGAACAATTCTGTGATTCTGTATACACTGTGCATGGACTAAGGTACAAAGGTCTCTTTGAACAATGTTTTCAATGTATTTTTTCTCTGTTTCTAATCACCATGCTCTTGCACGTATGTCTTCTCTTTACCTGGAACAGGTTGATGAAGGTGTGATCATGTATGAACACTTACATGCTGACTCAGCTGACTGGAGTGCAGAAGATTTCTTTACATTTACTGTCTCCTCTCCACCAACAGTTCTGGATATCCAGATGTTCCATGTTGTCATTTCATATGAAATTGACAGGCGTGATCAGAATAGTTGTCTTCTAGCAAATACAGGTAGAAATGCTTCAGTGTTTGAGATCAAAATTGTTTTGGATCTGTCAGAGGTCAATTGAAGAATGGAGAAAAAACCAAAAATTTATTTCTCTTCAGTAAGCAGTGACCAGAATATGTCTGAGACAGGGAGTACTGTAGGGTAGTAGCTTGGAAAGCTGTGTTCACTGCACCCTTAGAAGGTACATATATTTGATACTTCCTATGCTGTAGAAGATACTTTGTTTTCTATAATGGTAGGTAAAAAACACTATGAGAGCTTTGAGATACTGGTATTTCTTTAATCTTAGTGTATGCATCAATCAAAAATCTTGTCTCATATCTGATTGTATTTTAAAAGTAGTAGTAATATATTTTTAGCCATGACATGGGGAAATCAAGGATACCACAAAAGAGAAAATTTTTTGAGCATCATCAGTATTTGAAATGATATTCTGAAATAGTGCAACTATAAGTTGTTCAGTTTCTAAAATTCTCTTTTTGTTTCTTCCAGGTGCCATAGTCCAGGAAGGAGGTAGAGTATTAATCAACAAAACAAATTTAGATGCTTCAAACCTATTGATTAAGCTACCTGATGTACAGCGCTCCATGTATGAAATCTGGTATCAGGTTATGTCTTTACCCCAACACGGCATGATTGTTGTTGGAGAACAAAACATTACCAAAGAAATGCCTAACTTCTCCCAGTACATACTGGACAAATTTGGAATTATGTACATACATGATGATTCTGAATCTCTAAATGACAATTTCACTTTTGCTGTTTGGTTAAACCTAAGGAGCAAGCCTGCTACAAAGCCCCATAGTGAGGTTTTGGAGGAGGTGTTTAATATCACTGTTTTCCCAGTGAATGACCAGTCTCCAGAGCTGAAGACTAAAAGACTGCACTTGAAAGTCCTGCAGGGAGATGTGTCAATGCTGGGAGCAAAGAATCTGAAAGTTGAAGACTTGGATAATGACCCAGCTGAGCTGAAATACACCATTGTTAGCAATCCCAATAATGGTTACTTAGCAATGAAAAACAATCTCAGTGTCTCTATAAAAGATTTCACACAAGCTGATGTTGACAGTGGTAAAGTTTGGTTTGTACAGGATGGAAGTTCATCTTCTGGGGTGTTTTATTTCAGTGTGACTGATGGTAAACATCGCCCTTTATACAAACTGTTCAGTCTTGAAGTTGTACCAATTGCTCTTGTCCTGGTAAACCTTACCAATGTTGTGCTGCCACAGGGCCAGACATCTGTCACTATTACTAATGTTCAGCTTTCAGCTGTCACAAATGGGAAAAGTACTAATATTATGTATGAAATAACTCAGCCACTCAAATATGGGCACCTCATGATTGGAAATGAGCAGGTTACTAAGTTTGAGCAGGCAGATTTGTACTCAGGAAGACTCTCTTATCACCTGACAAATCTCACTGCTTCCAGTGAAGTACTGGAGTTTATGCTTTTTACTGCAGAGGGCAATCTGACAGGGCAAGTGCTGAACATCACAGCGAAGCCTTTAGTGCAAATTGTATCTGACCTGCAGATTTCAAATCAAGCAGCTTATACATTTGGAAGCAGTGACCTGGATGCTTCTGAGCTAGCCAGTTTGACAAACAGTAATCCTAGATTTGAGGTGATAGTGCACCCCTCTCATGGAAGGATAGTAAAGAAAAGGTTTGTGAATGATGAAGCGTTGGAAGATATTCACACATTCACCCAGGCTGACATTGATAGTGGTGTTCTGCTTCTGGACGTAGACACAAATATGACAGGCATTGATCTGTTGAATGACTCTTTTACATTTGTACTCAGGGCTGATGCTGTGCAGCCTGCTATTGGCTGTTTTCAGTATTCCATTGTGCCACACAATCCTCCACTTGTGCAGGATTTTACAACAGAAGTGCCTTTTATAATCAGCATGACCACTTTAAAGGCTCACTCTACCTCAAAGGATGAGGCACCAGTCTCCTCACAGAATAAAGAGCCTGCATTAGCACCACAGAAGACTGAACCAACTATGTGGCCCAGGCAGAATCACTGGGGAAACCTGCATGTAGAAGGTCCATTGCTAAGTCAGGCAGTGGGAACAAGTGTATCTGTGGAGTTGAAGATTACAAACCAGGTTAATGGCAGGAGTTCCAGAGAGCAGGCAGCTGAAAGCAGCCCTTGGTACATCATTATCCCCCTGGTCCTGGTGTCTGTGCTGCTTGTCGTTGCTGTTACTTCTGTGTGCATTTTGTTTGTGTGTCAGAAGAAAGAGAAGACAAAACCTCTAGTCATAAGTCAAACAGATACAACCCTCAATAGTGCAGATCAATATCTGGAACGGAGCTTGACTGTACCTACTGTCACAGTGACTCCTCTCCTGAAGGGGACTGAGAGAAGTACAGCCTCAACATTTGTGGCCGTAAAAAATGAGCAGCTGCTTCGTACAGTGGTTTCTCCAACTACAGAAAGGTATCTGAAAAACAACTCTTTAAATCTTGATCCTGAAATGATCCAGTATTGTCGAAAAACAAACCCAACTTTGAAGCGCAATCAGTACTGGGTATAGGTACACCAGTTTTGGTCATACTAATTGATGTGGTATGGAAAAGTGAATATATATTGTTGAGATATAATTTGTTCTTTATTACACTCATTTATTATAGGTCAAATGATGATGAAATGTGAAATGATTAAATGTGTGTTAGATGAAATATAAATACCTGTGAAATAATGATAAGAAGAATCCTACTGATTACAGTGGCCATAATAGAAGATTTGCTGTATGGTATGTCAGCAAAATTTCACTTAATTCATTGGAGAATTTTGCCTCATGGATTTTGAGTGCACCCCATGTATGTAGTATTTTTTATTTCCCATGACGGGTACAGTAGAATGTTCTGTCATGGATTATATATTTTTAATAGAATTGTTGGTTTGGTTTTTTAAAACTAATTTTGCTATAAAGATCTTTTATTCTTTCTGAATCACTGCTTCTCTTTCGAAAACTTAAAATTGCTTCAATAAGTAATTTTTCCATGGTGCTAATTTCAATGATGTAATTTTGACCTGAAGGCTGTTCAGAGGCCAATACTAAAGAGTATTTTGACAGATCACTGAACTAGATATCCAGAATTCAATTCAGCAACAACAGTACAGCAGTGAATAAGGATTCTGGTGGAACACTGTGAGATGCTGTTTGTTCTTTTGGTTTATTTTTTTTCCTTATTTGATACTGAACTCTAGCCTTTAGTGTCTGAAAATTGGTAAAATATATCCTTTACCTCTACTCCACATGGCGAAAACTTGAGTGTCTGTCAGTCAGCCTGTCTGCTTTATTACCTTTAGGCTTAAATTGTGTCTGGATGGGCATAAAATTTCCTGTTCCTGAGAAAGGGGTAAATTCTGCTTTCAGTGAAGCAAACACAACTTTCTCTGGGGTTGATGTACTCAAGCAGATGGCAGTAGAATCAAGTCCTGGGCTGCATACTGTCATGTGTCCTGAAGGTGCTGACAGAAGCAATCCTGAAATGTAGTATGTGTCCGCTTCTGAAGTTTCTCAGTTTACCCTTCATATTTCAGAACACTGAACAAATACACCTTACATACTAGAACAAATATGCCTCATATACTGCATACTCTAGCTTTGCTCTGGTGATAAAATGTGCAATAAATTCTGTGCAAAGGGAATATTGCACTATTTTTGGAAATCCAAGCTAAGTAGTGATGTGCAGTCTCCAGTTAAGGCCCAATTTTATTTGCACTGAGAACAAATAATAAAATTCCTGTTGACTACAAGGAATGAACTGCCTTCAAGGAAATGGCACTGTGATTGTACTCAGTCTCTTATTAAGAGTGAACTTCTCATCTATTTTTCACCTTTAAATTGCTACAGCTTCTATCCAGCCTCTTTGTAAAAACACTCAGCAGTCTCAGCACTGCACCCGCTCAGTAAATACTGAATACCATTTTTATTTAGACCTAATTTTATTTAGGTACTGCCATTTTTGCTTTTATAGAAAGGATTTACTAACCTCAAGGTCCTTGGTACTGTTTGTTTCACACTACTTTGTTTTGGATTATTTTTTAAAATTGTTGATAATTAAGTGTGTATCTGTCATTTATAGATTCAGTTTTGGGAAATTTTCACCCACAAGGAGGGCCAGATGTAAACTGTGCTTACTGCTGTGTTCTGGGAGCTAAACACAAGAGCAGTGGGGGTAGTCCTCATGTTTACCACCTCTGACATGATTGTGGTGCATTTTTTAGAGTCCAATTCAAGAAGAGTAGTCCATGTCAGTGGAAAATATACAAGCGACGTCTTCAGCTGGTCGAGTTATCAGAGCACTAGAGATTAAAGATATGAACCCTTCATATACTCAAACTAAAAGGTATTAGAACCTTGTCACACAGTTTTTATGTTTGTCAGTACTGTATCTTCCCTGATGCCAGTGTGTGAGTTCAAATATGTGGTCAGCATAAAGGGCTCTGGGTGTTCAGGTGTCTTGGGTGGATCACTGTGGACCTTTTCTGCTTTCCCAAAGGAGGTCTGGGGCT
This sequence comes from Cinclus cinclus, assembly GCF_963662255.1. NCBI lineage: Eukaryota > Metazoa > Chordata > Aves > Passeriformes > Cinclidae > Cinclus > Cinclus cinclus. Next base: position 68,484,607 of record NC_085084.1, read on the forward strand.
GCTGTGAGTGACTTTCAGCCACAGAGCTGGTGTTGCCAGGCACCACAGGGACAGCCCTGCACCCTGTGTGGAGGTACTGCTGTATGTCTCTTGCTATTTCCTGGGACCCCTTCTACCAGCAAACACCAAGCAGACACCAGCTTCCTCCAGATCCCAGCTGTAAGATGCATCCTGCCTCCAATGCCTTCTAGACAGAAGCAGCTGATGCCTTTACACCTTCTCCAGGCCACACTCCAAGGAGGAGAAAATAATTTTAATCTCAGCACTTTCCTGACAGATGAAAAAGCCTGCATTGCATTTTTCTAGCTCTGAGATCTTCCTGTTAACAGCAAAAGACATGCTCATGCTCCAAATCCTCCCAAGCAGTGTCACTACAGTTTGATGCCAAAATAGTGTACTGTTGAAAACAACTGGAGCCTGGTGACAAAATCCACATTGCCAGCTTGTGACAGGGTGAACAAATACACAGAAATGAAATGTGTTCTTTCTGAGAATTTCCTAAGTGTATTGGTGTAAAGACAGGTGTGCCTTAATTTGTGGTCTTCAGTGTACAGTGGAAATGGAATGTAGGGCTGATGTATTGCTGTGATGCAAAAAATGAGACCATGACACAATAGTCAGTAAAACTGCAGCACAGTTATAACTCCACAACTGAATGGGCATTTGTGAGTTCAAGCATTTGTATGCTAAGAGAAAAAAGGTACTACATCAGAATATCAGAAAAGATGGTAGAATTTGTGCTGGCTTTTTTGGCTTTAGCATAAGGGGACTGAAATCTTGCTCTGTTTCCAAAATGGTTTTGGTTGACAACTGATGTTCATTTCAAGTAGATTACCCATTATGGGATTGTATCTTGTGCATTTTGCTCAATTTTTAAAGCATTGAGGATTTTTTCAGTTTTATTTTTGTTTTTATAATTAAAATTAGCCTTTAAACCTAATTTGTCAGGGAACTCTGCCAGCATTCAGTTTTCTTCCTCAGTTTTTGCTGCTGTGAGACAACTGTGCCAAAGTGCCTGCCATATTATAGAAAGTTTTGATGAAAACTTCATATTAATGTAAGTTTATTGTTAATAAGCAAATACTTGGTTTAATATAAAATGCAAGAGGCAATATTGTAACTGACAACTACATTTTACATGAATTTAGCTTTAAAATCCCATACTGAATCCCTAGTAAAAAAAACCCCAAAATTAAGAACTCTGATTATGTTAAACTTTCGCTGTGGACAGTGCAGAATCTGCCTTTGGCAGAGGACAGTTTATCTTGTTCATACATAGATATTTAATATAGATAAGTCTTAGCTAGTCCATGTTTGAGATAATAAAAACTAGCTAGGATGAGTGTCATACTGAGTTTTCTAAATTGCAATCCATCTACAAAATGCAAAAAACCCCACCCCATTTTGTGCTTATGGATTCTTTTGAGAATCTAGGGATGCACATATTTAATGGCCAGAATCTGGCTTGAATATTTTGGTCGTTTCCCGTGGCCTCGAATTTGCGTGTTTTATTTAGTGAAGATGGGGCTTCTGAAGGATTCCCCTTTTTACCAAATGGAGTTCTAAACTGCAGTATGAAAGTGTCTTGAAAACAAGTGTGAAATCAATAAGCTTTTTGTTTACAATCTGTACACTTAATGTTTTTGTGCTTTCTTTAAAGACCTGTGAAGTGCAGAGACACAAGAGAGATCCTGTTTTCAGTAACAGCATTCTTCTGAGTTTTCTAATGTTGTATTTTTTAAATTGCACATGTGCTGGGGTGGCTGCTGTGCTGTGCAACTCAGTGTGTGTGTCTGGAAAGCGAGAGACATCCCATTGTGCACCTAATCTGGCCATGGACTTGCAGGAATGTAACATCAAAATAAATGCTGATTTGAACTTGCTCAAACAGGACTGCACACTGAGTTTATTTCAGAAAGATTTTCTGTTATTTAACTGCACCTGACTTTAAAATATCAAGTTCTTAAATACAGTAATGTTAATACATTATTGCTGTTTCTTCTTTGATTTTCATCTTGATCAAAAATATCTCCTTACTTCTGACAGTAGTAGTGAGTTGTGTCCCCCTCCTACACCCCAGAAAATACTGGTTTTTATAGAAGAGAAAATGGGACAGAATTGGTGATAAACCCTTCACATTTTCCTTTTGTTAAAATATAGGTGAGGGCCATCTACAGCTTTTGCTGCAGTAGCCTTTGCTACCTTCTACAGTTCCAAATTCAGCAGAGTCTACTTACGTGGCTGCCAATCTGCTTTGCACCACTTTTTTGAAGTCAGTTCAGTCCTTGTGATGCTATGTTGAAGTACATTCTGTGCATATTTTTAAGCAGGCTGAAAATAATTGTCCTGGCATATTCAGTGGAAACTGTATTAATTTATCTTCACTCCCTTCAAGCTAAATAATTCCTGCCAGAGCTTGCATATCCCAACTGCAGTCCCAGAACAAAATGTTCTTCCATTGCAACTGGTGAAATCTATATTTTCACATCTGTTTGTAGGGAGATTCTGCATGGTGAAATGCTTGCTTTACATGATCATTTTCAGTCTTGCTGCTTGGTTATTTCTGTGGGAATGCTTTATACATGCTAGTAGGCACTGCTAGACATGAAGTCACTTGCAGACTGAGGTTTTAGTTGCAAAACATTTGCATGGTTTCACAGTGAAAGAGACATTAGTTTACATACACTTGTTGGGGAAAACAAAGGAGGAGCAGATTGAGCATTGGGTTGGGAGTGTCAGAACTCCTTGCAAGAACACAGGCAATAGATCAGAATAAATTTGTGCAATGTAAAACATGTGACTGATTACAGTGATCTGCTCCAGCTCATACACTTTATCTTGCATAGGTACAATATGTCAGGAAATTCTCAAGAGACTAAAAAATGGGTAATCAAGAGCTTGCATTTCATATACGAGTATAGACATTCCAGTACATATCAATAAAATTGAATCTCTAAGGGAGTGGTGTTGGGGGTTGGTTCTCTCCCTTTTCCCTCTGTGGAATTTTCCCCATTGTCATGCTAAGATACCTGTTGACTGGGCCCTGGTGACAAGAGGGAGGAGAGAGAAGAGGGAAACCCCGTGAGATTCAAACAGCCAGAAGAGGAAGCGGAAGGCTGGGCCTCGGCCCATTTCCCCCGTGGAGTTCGGACGAGAAGGACGATCGCCGCCTGTGCCCCATCCCTGCGTCGGGAAACCACCATCGGACCCTGCCCGGCTGTCTTCTCACTGTGAACTACCACCATCCAGCACTCTGCTGATCACCAGGACCCACACCGTGAGCGGAGGGCTCTCTCTCCATCTCTCTCTCCCCCTGGGACAGCGCTGCCATCACCCCCAGCCCTCCTGCGGCTCTGCGGGACCTGCCCGCCCCCGGCACCGGGAACTGCAGCTCAGGGAAAAGGTGCCTGCAGCCAAAAAACACTGGGACTGAGTTACTGTTCTGTTTGTGGGTTATTTCATAGCTGTTGTTGTTCTTGTTTGTCGTGTTAGATACACTAGTAAAGAACTGTTATTCCTACCCCCATATCTTTGCTTGAGAGCTCTCTTAACTCCAAAATTATAATAATCGGAAGAATCACTTTTTTTTTTTTTTCAGTCCAAAGGGAAGCTTCTGCTTTCCTTAGCAAACACCTGTCTTTCAAACCAGGACAAGTGGCATGTAGGAAGTGGTTTTGAGACATGCAAAGCCCCTGGGAAGCTGCTTTGCTGGCAATAAGTACTGAGGAAGTGGTTGGTTAGAGAGGCAGGGGAAGATAGGAGAATTAGAGAGGCAAGTTTTCTGGGATTAGCTGGAGTTTCTAAAAATGGGAAAGTAATTTGGAAGCAGACCATGAGTTTGTTTCAAGGGCAGAGGTGATGTGCTGGGCTTTGTCTTAGGCAAGCAGGCTATGCTCTGCCACACTGCTGGGAAGAGAAAGTGTCAAGGTGGGTTTTGTTCATGCTGGAAGGGAGAGTCCTTCTTAGAGAGGGGTGTCAAGACCTAGAAGCTCAGTTTGCCTTTTCTTTTGTTTCCCTCTGCAGCTGACTAGAGCTTTATTTATATTAGAAATAAACAGTCTATGGTATGAACGTTTTAAATTTTGACTTAAGAAGGTTCTTTCAAGAAGTCCAGTTGTGGAGTTTATCAGATCAGGTCCCTAAAATCCTTCTTTAAATAACCACAACCCAGACTGGCCAAATTAAGTTGCCTAGTGTGTAATTCAGATGTTAGATCTCTTGGTATGAATTTTATCTTAAAAATAGAGTTGCAGTGTTCCTATTATCTTGGTTAAAGTGCAGAAAGGAACAGGATGAACTCACTTTGGATTTTGACTGAGTGTACTAATTGGAAGCAATTAATGATTAATGGTAAATCTAGCAATCTGCAGATACTGAGAGGTATCAACGTAGGTCTTGATTTTGAGCACTGACCTAATTACACAGATAAAAATGGACCTGAGCTTAATCCTTGAAAGAAATTAATGTATCTGGAGAGCTGATCTCATTTACATATGGGTGCACAAAATACTGTTGAAAAGCAGCACTACAATAAGATTAGATCAGGTGTACAAGTAAGCAGAAGGGAGATTAAACAAGTAGAACAAGCAACTGCCTTCTTCATTGGCTGACTGAGTGAGACCTTGACTGTCTCACTCAATCTGTATTAGCCATTTAAAGTCCTATATGCTTCTAGGAATGCTGCAGTATAATCATCAGTGTGTGCCCGTTTTCCTTCCTGAAATCACCTTGTTTCTGGTTGCAGCACTTCCTAAGTGCTGCATTCATTTAATCTTCATTCATTTAATTCATTTAATCTTCCCTATGGTTCTGATTTCTGGGATTCAGAGACATCTCCTTGGTTCTGAGCATGGGATCTGCCCTCAGAAGATAAGTACTTTGTGCATGCCATTCAAGAGCCAGGAGGAACATAATGGTCACACTGATCTCTGTAATGGCTTACTCTAATCTGAACCCACAATTTGCCTTAAAGGCACTTAAAACCCATTCCCATTTCATTGGCTCTCCAAAAAGCCTGAAAGGTTGTAAAAGGGTGGGTTCACGGTGCCTCTCTGGGACACCACAGCTCAGGAAGCAGCAGCTTGTTCCTCAACACTGAGCTCAGCTTGTGCTGTGCTCGGCACAACTTGGACATCTAGCAGCCTATTTCATGTCTCACTAGGCTGCTGCACAGAGGGCAGATCCTTCACTGCCCAGCCTCCCTGCGCTCCTCCTGCTGTGAGAGAGAGGTCCTCTTCTGCATCTTTGTGCAGCTGCAGAAGAAGGAGTTGCTCTCAGGGGCTGTCAGACAGTGGAACCCTAATCTAGTTTCACAGATGCCCTACTGCCACCCTGCTGGGGAGTTTTCAGGCTGGCAGTTGTGAGCAGGGGGCAGTACTTCCCTAAGAAACACAAGTACATGTTCCGCTTTAGAGCTTTAACTTCCTTTGAAAAAAAAAACCCAAAACCAAAAAAAACCTTTAATTTTTAAAGAAACACAGATGCAGAATAAGAAAATATAGAAATAAGAACCTCTGTGAGATACTGGAATAGTTGTAAACAGTGCATCTCCTCTCAGGCACTAGAGTTACAGTCTGTATTGGATGGATAGATGGATGGATGGATGGATGGATGGATGGATGGATGGATGGATGGATGGATGGATGGATGGATGTACTAAATGCAGTTTTGCCCATTACCTCAGTGATAGTTGAAGTTATTCTCCATTGTGGGTTCTGTCATTTTCTGTAACAAGACTGACTGCCTAGGAATTCACTTGTATCTGTTAAGGAACTGTTATGTGGTTTAATTGCTCATTGGCCACAAGTCACCAATACATGTTTATTTTATGGGAAGGTTCAATGAGAGGATGTTCCTGTTCATAGATTTTAGAACAGAAAGTTTCTAGTACTTCAAATGTTTGAAAATCCTGCAGTCCAGACATCTTGGAGCTGATAAGTGTATGTCAAGGAGTAACATGGCTGCTGTTGGCAGCTTGTGCAGCTTTTACTGCTTTGGAAAAAAAAAACCACACCACCCCTGCTACACATGGGTTACTGTAAAATGATTTGAAATAACAAAATTTATTTTGTTTTCACACTCTTTTCTGGTATGCAAGACATGGACCTGTTTATTTCTTAGCTATTGATATAATAAACAAAGCAAAAATTATGAAGCCACTTGTTTGTTCAGCCAATGTAGAGTCCACTGAGACTGAGTGCCTTTCTTTAGCAAGTGCAGAGCAGCTGTAACTGGAAATGTGTTTGGGTGCCCTGTGGGTAAATCATCCAACTGGTGGTACTGACAGCATGTGCTTAAGAAACACCAAAGGTGGATCCAGCAAGTATCTCCAAAAGGTGTTTTATTTTCTTGTTTACTATTTCCACAGAGGAATGGAAATTGTTGTTTTCCTATTGGGAGATATTTATGCGTACAAAGTATTTCACTGAGATCAACTTTTTGTCCCATGCTAGAATAGATGACACAAGTGACTAATAGCTTCCGTGCAAGCATGTGATATGGAAAGAGGGAGATGCCTGACTCAAAGTCTCTGCAAACTGCCTTTGAAGATTCCACGGACACAGGAAATGGCCTCTCTTGCTTTTAGGGCAGAAAAACAAGACTCCTTCATTCTTTGAATATAAAATGGTTGCTGGAAACATGGATAGTTACACAGCAAATTTGTAACCTCTCTGGTTGGAAGTGACTCGTCTGTGTCATTTTGTTCCTTTAAACCTGACTTTTGAGTGATCTCACATGAGGGTGTAATGGGAGAAAGCACTGTTGTCACTAGGGTGTTGCTCAGCCTGTGAAATCTCGTGGGTTGGCCAAAGCCATTGATAAAAAGGAAAACATTAAGTGAGCTCTTTCACTCTGAGGTTAAAGAGCAACAAGGACCTGGAATCACCATACCTGCATATTGATGGCATACACCAGCATTCACCAAACCTTAAACACTCCAGCAGGACCCCTGACAGTGCCTGGTTTCACTGGAAGATGCTGAAATCAGAATGGCCTTTCTTTGGGCTTGCCCTGGATTTACACTCTGCTGTGTGATGGTGTAGAGAGCCTGGGCTGGCAGTTCAGGGTCTCAAGTGATCCAGGCCTAGCCTATATCTTGCCACTATGTTTGCAAATCCCATATACTCTGGGAAAGTCTTGGTGTGGTTAGGTAAGGATGGTGATTGGGGCATTAATGTAATATTGAGGAAATCCAGATTTAAACCTTCTGTCTCTGACTGAGAAGATATCCCCTTCCACTTCCAGAAGAAAGTCAAACCTGTGAGCCATAGAGGCTCTTTGCAAAAATAGTGAATGAGCAAGAGGACACTCAGTTATGTAGGATGCTCTCCAGAGAACCAGAGTCTATACTTCAGTAAGCCAGGTGAAATCTTGTTTTTTCATTACTATGTGCAAAAAGCAAGCATGTTTTGCTGTGGAGGATCCTCCAGGGTCTTCTGGGGAGAACTTCTGAGCTGGCTTAGCTATTACCTGAGTCACTGACTGGTGACTGCTGGCAGTCCATGGTGAATACAGACTAGCCCTATCCTGCAGCCGACAGCTGGGAATCAACCTCTCTTTTATGACACAGACCATGCCCTTTGCTTGGCACAGGCAGCTCCAGGCCTGTATCAGTAGCTACTGTGAAAACTTTTTTCAGATATCTAATGATCTATGTTTAACACACTACCTTGCTGCTTTTATTTGTAATTTTATTTGCAAATTTCTTTGGAAGCCACTGAGTCACAGCATGTTTTTGTCTAAGTATTCAGGTATTCTGCAGCAAAGGCATTACATAAATTTCCTTCTCCAGACAACCACCTGGAGATATTAATACCAAGGGCTTTTCTTTTCCAATTGTTTTACCACTTCTTTTTGGTTTTTATTTTCAGTTCTCACATAAATGGTCCCACAGAAATCATATCACACTTTCCTGCAGCCCCAGGCAAAGCAAATTTTCTGACATCGTACTGCCACACAGCAGTTACCTAATAGACACATTTTCCCATTTTCCCATTTTCCCATTTTCCCATTGCTTTAGCAACAATGCTTACTTGGTTTTCAAGTTTTGATGGGTTATATTCAACTATGTCTTCTTTGTCTTGACATATTGTTTTCCAGTTGCTGTTCAATCTTCTACTATTTTCTCTAACATCCAATAAATGGGCCTAGATGGCAGCTGATGTGATTTCACCATGGCAGAGTCTCTTTCTCAGATGAGTACAACATAAAATCTCACTCATAGACCCCTGATGTTTTGAAACCACTTTGCAAGAGGTTGGTTTGTCTTGCTTTTAAAAATACAGGAGCCTTCACAGAACACACTGACCAAACTTGCTGCAGGATGAACTTTTATTAAATGCTGCTTTTTGAGTGTGGGAATAACATGAGGGTGTGGAATCACTTGTGATATCCTATCAGGTTTCTCAGGTAAGTGTATTTCAAAACCTGGTTCTGTACTTATCTGAAAGCAATACAAAGAGCTAAACATCTCTAAGCTATTAATAAGTTAGCAGCAATACTGACACAAAGAAGGGCCCCACATCAACTGTAAATAAAAATGAATTTTTATTGGAAGCTGATATAAAATTTAATCAGCTCAAGTATTTCATTCTGCACAGTGATCTTTTACATATAGTAAGGATGTGTGAGGTGATGACTATGCATTGGGAAAAGCTGGCATAACAGGTGCTTATATAATTCTGTCATCTCTTCATTGAGTTTTCTGGATTTAATGGAATTTCTCAGTGCCTTGTCTGTGCTGGTACTTATTATAGTGAAATAACTAGCCAAAGCCACTGATCATCTGGTACTGAGTCCAAAACTTAAGAGTGATTCTCCCTTACTTGTTCTGATTAACAAGGTGGTAATTTCTTTAATATTAATTGGTGGAAGATAAGGAGCAGCAAGATGAATAGCTTCTTGTGGTTGTGTGTTCTATAAGCCCTGGTTCTCACCTTCCTCAGGTTCACCTTCTGCTCCTTCCCCCCAGTCTTACACAGAAAACGTTCAGTGTTTTCTGCTCCTGATCCAGAGCTACACATGTAGGCTCTGCAGAGGGATGTGGACAGGCTGGATCATGGCTGAGGCCAATGGTGTGAGGTTCAACAAGGCCCAGTGCCGGGTCCTGCCCTTGGGTCACAACAACCCCAGGCAGTGCCACAGGCTGGCACAGAGTGGCTGGAAAGGACCTGGGGGTGCTGGTGACAGCAGCTGAAGAGGAGCCAGGCTGTGCCCAGGTGGCCAAGAAGGCCAATGGCATCCTGGGCTGGATCAGCAATAGTGTGGGCAGCAGGAGCAGGGCAGGGATTGTCCCCCTGTGCTGGGCACTGCTGAGGCCACAGCTCGAGTGCTGTGTCCAGTTCTGGCCCCTCAGTGCAAGAAAGACACTGAGGGGCTGGAGTGAGTCCAGAGAAGGGCAATGGAGCTGGGGCAGGCTCTGGAGCACCAGTGCTGTGAGGAGCAGCTGAGGGAGCTGGGGGTGTTTGTCCTGGAGAAAAGGAGGATCAGGGGTGACCTTATCACTCTCTACAGCTGCCCTCATAGGAGGCTGTGCCCAGGTGGGGGTTGGCCTCTGCTCCCAACCTGGCAACCTGTGACAGGATGAGAGGACATAACCTCAGTCTGTGCCAGGGGAATTTCAGGTTGAACATCAGGAAAAATTTCTTCATGGAAATGGTTGTTAAACATTGGAATGGACTGTGTAGGAAGGTGGTGGAATCACTGTCCTTGGAAGTGTTCAACAAATGGCTGGACATGGCACTTATTACTACTGTCTAGTTGCCAGGGTGTGATAAGTCAGAGGTATGCTTGGATATTTTTTCCAGCCTTTATTATTCTGTGATTTTGATATTCTGTGTCTTGACAAACTACCCAAAATGTGCCTACACACTGGGCAGATGGCTGCTGCCTCTTCAAATAGAACATTGAGTTGGATCTGTCTTTGACTCACCATGAAATACTAAACTGGGCTTCTTTCCTCTTTTAGGCTGTTAATTTTCCAATGAACTTGTAATAACTTAGCATATTTGACAATGTTGCACCTCTTTCAAACTTGGCTCAAGTTGGATGTTGCACTGAAGTTGGAGCTGGGAGGCAGACAGACAGATGGCATGGGGTGGTTCCTATGGAAAAACAAGCTGGAAAGGAAGAAATACAATCCAGAGTTCAGTGAATTTTACAATGTTTCATATATTGAAAGACTGAAACGAAAACAGCTACACAGAAGGAACCTAGTAACATGATATTTTGGTTACTTTTGTTATTTTTTGTTCAATTTGATAATTGAAGAGTGAGGAATTTTGATTTAAGACATGTTCTGTGACTATCAAAGATAGATGTTATTAACACACTGCCACAGTTTTCCCTCCTTTTCTTCTTCCTGTGGTACTCTTAGTTATTTGGTTGGGGTTTTTTCTCCCCCTTCTGACTTCATTTTTTTTTTCTGTACTTTGGTTGCAAGAGGAGAATGGACTGTGGAAAAACCTTCAAGTACATTCACACATAACCATATCTGAGGAAAAAGACCAAAAAAGTAAAAATGGAGTTTTTCCTCTTCTTAGAAGTCAGTGACACTGAACAGGACATGCACATGAATGCAGATGACAGTAGAAAACCTCATCAGTTTAACCTGATCTGCATCCCAGTGTTTTAGGTCAAGGAGGATAATCCTTGGCTCTAGTAGCTTAAGAAAGAAGTATTATCTCCGTGCAGCACTGATGGGAGCAAAATGAAACAGATTTTTTTATGCTGATGTCCATGTTTGCAAAGGTAGTTGGACTAGGAAAGGAACCTAAACCAGAGTGTTATAGTGAGGAGAGGTATTTGAAGAAATCAAATTTCTCCCTCTTGTGAGAAGATTAATAAATCATAAATATTCTGCAGTACAATAAAATTACCAAGATCAGTCTAGTTGATGGCTTGTGGTAGGTTAACAAGTTACCAAGGTAACAAAAAAAAGGCAAAATGAATAGAAAACATTTCTGGTGTACAGCTTAAGTATTGCAAAAATATTCAGAGGAACATCATTCTACTGTTGGTTATGTGGAAATCTTCAAATTAAGCCTTCAGATTAAGCCTTTCTTAAATATGAAGATCCAAAGACATTCACAGGCTTAATCAGATATAAAGTCTGAAAAATTATGAACTCAAGGACAAAGTAAAGTGTTGTCAAGATGAAGTGCCATGCTGAAAGAACAGAGTAAAAATGAATGCCAGCAACCAAGCAAAGAGATCTACTCTTCTCATCTCCTCAGGGAAGGGGGAAATGAATGGCTGGTCTGTCCTGATGCCCAAGTACATCCTCACAGGCACAGCACATGAATTTGTCCTCCCTTGCCTCTGCTTTCTCCCATCCCAACAATCTCCAGTTCCTGGGTCCAGTGAGGGTAGGTACTGCCTACTTGAGCATGTGGACTTCTGCAGTGGTCATTCAGGCCTTGACCATTCCAGGTTTTGACAATTTCACATTTTGCTCTGACAAATATGCTGGTGTTGAAGGTTCTCCTAAAATAACAGAGCTGTAGTATGCTCTTTACCTCTTTGAATCAGTCTATGGTCAATCAAAGCCCCTCTAAATTTAAATATTGTTCCCAGTACACTCAGTCTGTCATAGCAGATGTTTTTCTCAAAGACTAGTGAAGTTTGGGGAAGGAAGTTAAAGGCTTGGAAGGAAAGTGCAAAGCTGGAAGGGTTGTCCTGTACTTCCTTAGGCTTTTGTTAACTCATACTCTTATTTGGGAGAGTCAAGTAACTGTCAGGCTGCAGCTGGGTGCCTGAAAGCCCAGCAAAAACATCCTCACTGTAATGTGCTCCCTGAGCACAGCAGCGCTCCCACTGACCAATGCAGAGAACTTTAGGTCATTCCCCATGTTTAAACAGAAGAAAACACTATTCCTTTTCAAAAGTAAATGACATTAGCATGAAAATGAACCTATCAACCTCAATGAGTAAGACAAGGAAGTGTCTACAATACTGTAGAAAAATATTCTACATGTTTTGTCCTTCATTTTCACACTATGTATACAGCTCCCATTCTTGGAAAAATGAAGATAAGACTTTTCTTACTCTGTCTTTAAATTCCTAAAAGGCATTTTTATTACATAACACCTACCTGCTGTTTAGTGTCCTTAATGAAATAAGGACAGTAGTCTGAACAGGCATCCAAAGAACAGGTATCCCTATCAGTGGAAATTACCAAAGCAATTGATAAAGAGGCCAGAATCCATGTGGATTAGGCAGGGTAAGTAACCTTTCCTTAATGAAGTCTTTTGACTGTTAAACTGTGTAAGCTTTTTGGTTGGGGATGTGGTTTTTTTTGCTTTGTTTTTTTTCTCAGACAAAAATGTTGTGAAACACCCTGATGCCAAGTTTTTGGTATTGCTGTATTTCTAGTCATAGAATGGCTTAGGTTGAAAGGGGCCTTAAAGTTTCCCAGCTCCACTGCCCCTGCCATGGGCTGGGACATCTTTCACTAGACCCAGCTACTCAGAGCCGCACACAGTGAGTGCTATATCCCTGTCCTGAGCATCTTAATCAGGAAATAAATGTTTGTGTTAAATTAAATGGTGGAAAATACAAAATAAACCTAAGATTATTTATTTTAGAACTATAATAGCTAAACTGTTAGGGTGAAACCAGTGAAAATTATTGCAACACAAAAAAAAAGAAAACAAAACAAAAAAACCCCAAGTATAATATTAATTGCCACTCAAGAAGTAAATGATGTGAGCCTTTCCCATTACAAAAACATGCAGTATCTTGTAAGCATGATATATCAGCAAAATAAATAAAATCAGGTTTCAGAAAATTCTTTAAACATTTAAATTGCAAATTAACAACAAAAGTTATTTTGAGCAAGAGCAGATTTGTAGTGGGTTTTCTGCCACTGAGTGAAATTTAAATTAGATTAAATAATTCAGTAGTTTTATGCTTTTTAAGGCTGCTAGATAGTGGCCATGCCAGCAGAAACCTCTTTGCCAATCAATTTGAAAAGACTCCTAATGGGTTGTTTTAAAATATACCAAATGATTTGGGGTACATTAGTAATGGCAAAAACTATATAGTTGAGGTACATAATCAAAGCAGAGTATTTCTATATTTGGGGAATTATAGCATGTGTAAGTATCTTAATTCTACTAATAACTTGAAAATATTTTGAGTGTGACTTTTAGCTTTCAAAAGTCAAAGGCAGACAAGCTTTCCCCTCTCAACTTCACAATGAATAAAAAATGACACATACTTGTGGTTATTTCGGCCTGAGATCTCTCTGTCTTGAAAAAACCCTTTCATTACCCAGAATTTACTATTGGTCACACTTTGCAGGAATACATAAGCTTTTGTTTCATTTCTGCTTACTTCAGTTGCAGTTGATATACTAGTGACTTACTAAACAAAAGGTGCATTTTGTATTCCTGTGTTGATTAGAAGAGCAGAGGATTCAAGGATTTAGTCTTAGCAGCAGGCAGGAATATTAAGACAAGCAGTTAAAATTTTGACTATGTGCTCCTCATATTTCAGTTCAATTATTTCCACAATTTTTACAGCATGTGCAAAATGTGTAAATCTGTGGTTTATCTGTGACCACTTGCTCTGAATAGGAGGAAGTAGATAATAAGAGGTAGCTAAATATGCCTATCAAGACTTTAGAAATCCTGGCTTCTCATAATTCACACTTATTTTAGTCAATGTCTTTAGCTGAAGCTCATTCGTATGGAGGCAATTTGCAAACATCTTCAGTGCCTAAAAATTAAGATCATCAGAAAGCAATGGCTAAATGAACACCTACACCTTATCTTTTGTTTGTCCCCCAAAAAATTTCTTAAGTTTGAATGATAATCATCATCCTCACTGACTTGACACGGTGATTTACATATTAATGCTTCTAAAAGAATTTGATGTTTATTTTGATTGAAAATGTTCAGCCATGTTATTGTCTCAGAAAAGAAGGAGAGCATGGGAAGTGAATTGCTGCTAATAGGAGAGCATAGGAGTGGGAGATCTGAAAGTGGTCTGAAAGCCAAGGTCCCAGCAAGGACTTAGCAGCAGTCTGGGGTGCCAAGACAGGGGCACAGGCTCAGCTGTACTGCCTTTTGCAGCTCGTGTTCTCACTTTGCACTCATGCAAATCGCCCCAGTGGGCAGCAGGCAGATGGTCCGTGCCCTGCAGTGGCATCCACTCTCTCCCAGCACAGTGGGAATATCCCACCTGTAATACAAGAACGGTATGAGGTCCCACACCTGCTCATGTACTTTTCCATCTCTCTCCTTGACTTGCTCATCCTGCTCAAATCACACAGCTAACTCTGCCTTTCTCCTCCTTGCTTTATGCCATAGAGCCCTTGCCTATAATTTTAACTCCCTCTAGTTGTATTTAACTGTCTCAATCCTCTGTATATCCAGGTACTGCTACTTCCACTAGTGACCCTTTCAGTGTGTGGTGGAGTAGTGCTGTAGTTTGATAGGCCTCTCATTGTCCAGAATTTTCAATACTGAGAGAATTCCTGAATACAGGGTTGTCTCCTCGAGGGCAGTAAAACTGCAATAATGATAACAACTGGAGGCAGAGATACTCACATGTGTCTGAATCTGTCCTAGTGGCAGTTCTCAGCAGTTCCCCATCCTTGCAATGAATCTGTTCACAGGATGCAACCATGCTACAGGCTCAACATGTTCTTTTTAATTTTCTAATGTTTGTGGAAAATGTTATTTTATTTTGTGTGCTGACAACAAAAAAACATTTTTCCTGACTACCATAAGGTCTTTCAAAGCAAAACAAAAAAAAGTGGTGGTACTAATGTGCATAAAACTTGTGTGACTTTGCTTGCAATGTGTCTAAGATGGCGAATGACTAAGATTCAGGTTTTCTTAGTAACTCCATTATGTCAACATTTCCTGGTTGCAATAGTAATGGGTTTCTCTTTCACTGAAGCATGACAAGTTGAGCAATTGGGCTCTTGCTGGGCAGTCTGGAAAGATGATGCTACAAACTACACTAAATCCACTATTGCAGATTCCCTCTGTCCTCCACTCCCACAGTGCTTTGGTTTCCCTTTGTTCCATGGGCTCCTATGCTTTCCAACTTTATTTTTCACTGGTCTGATGAAGAAACAAAAAAATAAAGAGAAATAGAAGGGGAAAAAAGTATGGTGGGAAAAGTAATTGTCCCAGCGCTTAAATAACAAGGCAGCCTCGAAGTGCACAAAGAATGAGGTAGTCCTTATCTATTATTATTTTTAAGTTATTTTTTTCTATAGGACTCTTGGTGACTTAGAGGAGTGATGCCCTGATTAAAGAAGACTGTCTGCATGATATTCACTTTTTCTGAAACTTGTACTCTTTTGCTTTATTCTTTCATAACATGTTGATAGCATGACAGTTTGCAGAGCTGTTGCTGCAATTGTATCTGAAGAGCAAAATTGAGAAAAAAAGTAGCCAGTTTTTATGACTGGTTATTTTCATATGTGGTCTGTTCATAAAAATACCAACAATAAAACTTCTATTCGCTTCTTTGGACTGAGTTCCTATTGCTGGCATTTGTTCTTTCTTCCCATCCAGGAAAATTTTTAAAATTTCATTCCAAAAGCACAACTTGCCATTATTTTTTTTTTTCCAAAGACAGGTTCCATTTTCCTTTGTTAGCTGTCCAGAAGGATGTGTGCTGGGGCTACCAAGTCCTGCCTGTGCAGTTATCAGTTCCACTGGAAGGTACTCATGGAGAGACAAGGTCTCACATCATCAACCTCAGAAGGAAGATGGAAAAGTTTGATTTAACCCAAGGTTAAGTCAGGAATCTTGCAGACAGTGAGGCATTACTGTTATGGGTTTTAACCTGCACTGCTGTGCATGCTCTGGGGCAGATTTAGGCACCATAGTATGATCTGTATATACCAGCTGTTGTAATAATAAAATCTGAAGATCACAGTTAGTGAATCATTGAAGTAAGAGTTCTATTTGATGATTACATCTATGCTTGTATATCAATCATAACAGATATTTATGGCTGAGGCCAATCCTCTTAGAATTCTGAGCTCACGGCTTGTTAACCCCACTTACGTTTCTAAACATGATGGCTACAACTGGAAATTGCCATATCTAGGAGGTTTTGGGAGTTTATTTATGTTTTTGGACCAAAACTGAGGGTGATCCTAATGATTGAACACCACTGAGGATCACCACCTAGGCAAATCCAACAGCACTGTTCAATTCCTTAGCACTGCTCTATTTAGCATGACTATTCCCTGAGCTTCAGTGCACTGATAACCCCCCACACACAGTGGTGCAACTTGTGGCAGCACCACATTATATCACTTTTTCTGGGTAATGTTTCAGTTCCTGGACCTTATATTGAAAGAAGTACAAAAGCCCCAAAATATTAAGCCTCTTTGAAAGAGAGATTTTTTCCCCTGAGCACTGGAAGACTCCACTGGAGGAAATGACAACACAGGTCCTGCAGTGCCCCTTGCCTTGCAGCTGCATATTCCACTGCTCTGGCAGTGTCAGGTGAAAAAATGCCCTCAACTTCTGTAGGACTGCAAAGTCCCCAGAAAGATTTCCACATATAAAATCAATCTGGGACACAATTCATCATCAAAAGTGTGAAGACTGTTTACACCAGCAAAATACAGTGACAAAATGCTTAAACTGATAGCAGATGATAAGAGAATATAGAATCCCAGTGACTTCACTGTCATATATCGCTTCCATCCATGAGCAATGTTAGCCAATCTTTCAAAAATACATGTGTTCATATGTATTGTTTGGCTTCCTGATTCCCTTTGCACTGAATTATTCTGCAGAACAGGAAGGCAGTGGCTTTTGTACTTGTTTATGAAACAGGCCATCAGCAGGCAGGTATGCTCTAGAAGATGTGTGTGAAGGAAACAGGAGAGAAACGAGTGGTCAGAGTGATTTTCATAACCTCAGCATCGAGGAAGACAAGAAGTGGCTTACACCCTGTTTGTGGAATGTATTACATCTGAGGGGAAACTGAGTCCTGTGAAACTACTTGTTTTTATGGAAAAAGAAAAAACAGCTGACTGAAAAGAAATAGGAATTTAAGATTATGACCGCAGACATTCAGCATCTGACACAAAGTGCTGAGTGAGTTTGAAAAGATTTCTTCACCAGCAAACAGGAGCTGTTAACTAATGTCCCAGCTTTGTTCTGATGTATTTTTAAAAGAAATGTCAAAATCCTTGGGATTTGTCTCCTGTCAGAAAGATCTGATCCTACAATTACCCATCCCAAGTGTTGCAGAGACTTCCTATCCTAAATTCAGTTTCTCAGCAAGGTGCATTTTAACCTGGCAAACTGAGTATTAAAAACTGGGGTTTTTATAGTAATTTTTCTCAGCTGGAAGAGAATAGACAGGGTGACTCCTGGAAGAAACAAGGAAAGGTTGATCTTTTAGTTGCACACAACTGAACTGAATGACTGAGTTAATCTCTACTATGGTCTAACAGTCCTGCTCATATAAATGAGGACCCACATTTAAAATGAAGAACTGAAGACAGTCCTTCACTTCCTAGGGAATTCAGATTATTTCACCTCAGTGGAAGGAACCTGATTATACACATGCAGTTCCTGATTCCATACTGGCTACTCTCTCCTTAATTGTGCTGAGAATTTTAAAAGTATGTTTTAAATATTCAGAACTAGTGGATGATCACATCATTTTTCCTGTGATTGGGAGCCTAGGAGAGGTATCTGGACAGCTTGATTCAATGATTTAGTTATTTTATGGAGGTGGATGAATTATTAATTCTGTATAATTATTCTGACCAACATGGAATTTTTCTGTGTAGAAATAATGCATTTAAATAAATATGGTTATTGTTATTGTTAGTTATTATTAATCCTGCCTCCACTTTTAAAAACACTTAGAATTTGGCCTCACATACATTAGGTATTTCAAAATGTGTGGAAAAAAAAGATCTTTTGTATCAGATTGACTGCCTAAATTGATTTTTCTTCCTTCTTCTTGTTATGATATTTTAATGTAGCATGAACAGAAAACCTCTGTGACTCCCAATGAGAAAGAAAGAAGTGAGAGAACACAAAAGTTCCTCATGCAGATGTTAGGTCATGAGAACTTGTGCTGGTTTATGCATTAACAGTTAAAACATAAGGAAGGCATCAATTTCCGTGTGCAGTTGTGTATATTGAGCAATGTTTAACAAAAGCACAGTGCACCCTTTTATGCTTCTCTGCAGAAAAGTATGGTAGTATTGAATTAACTGATAAATCAGTTCTGTGTTGCCTTTTATAAAACTGGGGCGGCTTTGGAAAAAATTAGGTGTTTAAAAGGTCTATCTGAAATGACACAAATTGGTTCTATTTTATTCTTTCTTCTGCAGATGTCACCAGTCTTTTCCGCTGCATGGAAAAATACAGTTAATTTAGAGGGAATTTAAACCTGCTGGCAATTGGCTTGCCTTTCTGTTGTTGCTTGTGAACCTCATAGTAATAGCCTAGAGAACATAAATTAAAAATGGCAGACCAGGAGAGAACCTTGTAAAATGTTTTAAAATTACTTCTGTCATTTCATCGCTAGCATAAAATGCCTGAGTTACTTAAAATGAGGAAAAAGAATGCTCACAGTGTCATACTCATCACCAGTAAAGCTATGGTGCCAGGAAATCCAGGAAAATGGAAATATTCACCCTGAATGATACTGGGAGAGTTATGTAGCTTCCTCCATAAAATATCCACCAATGTGATTATTCCTCCAAGAGTCCACTGTAAGCCTTATGCTGGATCACTACACTTAAAAGTCAGGTCATGATCTGCATGTCTGAAATAAAAATATTTTCAGCTGTTGCTGGTAGTCCACAATCTTACCTGTGTTTCTTTACATCTGTGCTCTTCTGGGACTATTTTCATTACACCCAATAATCCAATTGATCCATTACCTGTGCTTAACCTTTATCAAGAGAAAGTGACATATTGACTTATAAGCATTACATAAATTGACAAAGCAGAAGGTGCCATTTGAACTTTAGTATTCCTCTGAAGTCAGGTTAATTCTAAAATTCACAAGGCCTTTTTTAGTGTTTCCTTCTGAGTAAACAGATTCATTTAGAGAAAAATGTGTTGCACCTGACAGAGATATAGTATGTTCTAATATAAGATGTTTTTGGGTAAGAGTTTTAAGATGTTTGGAGGTGTAGTTCCCACAAATAGTTTAAAAAATAGTGCTGTTTCTTCCATGTCATCACCAATTTATCGCACACTAAATCCAGACACATGATTTACAAACCTATGAAGTCTGTGATAATTCCAGTGGCAATTGTAGAAGGTAGATAGGTAACAAGTGCCAAGATACACAGGTTCATCTACCCCATTAGCCTGTGTCCACTAGTGGCCAATACTGGATCCTAATCAAGAGACAATGCATACATAACATTTGCTCATGTGCTCCTAATATCTATGGAGGCTTTCTTTCTCTGCTGCTATTTTGTTTAGCTGCTTCTTAAACATATGCGATTTTTTTTTGCCTAAGTAATTTCCTGTGGTGCATGACTAAATAATTAGCACTTTGTTGAAATATTAAAACAGAAAATAATGTTATCCTAAATCTCTTCATGGTATTCATGAGCTATCAATGGAATATATCTTCTTATTTGCCACTTTCCAGTCTCAGTCTATATGGTTCTTCTTTATTTTCAGTCATCTGAATCCAATCAGTATCTTATTTATAGGATAGCACTGTTACTCTAAATGTTGAATGCATTTAGAGGGTGTGCCACCCTCAAAGCAGGTAGTCCTGTTCATGGCAAGACAATGAAAACACATCACAAACACATAAATTCAAGAGTTTTGTCCTTTGGGAAATGCTGGAAAAAGAAAATGTGTTTGCTGATGTAGATGCATTACTGGATAATCCCAACTGTCTAAATTGCTCTGCGAAACAACCCCTCAGCTTCCAAATGCAGTATCTGTAAAGAATGCTTTGCTTAATTGCTGAGCTCATATTAAAATTGGCACAAAATATGCATTGCTGTCATTTTTCAGCTGAGTTTGAATACTGAGCTGAGTTCTAGTGACGCCACTGTTCAGCATAAGGCTACTGCCAGCAATAAATTCATATTAAGAATGATAGCTGAAATATTTATTCACAAACACAATTGCAAGCCATGCATGATTGCTCTCTGCACATGTATTTCCAGTGGCATGGAAATTACTTGTTTCCTGCTTGGTGTTATTTCTGCTTCAGCTGCTTGGCTCTTGCTCACACTCCTGGAGCCAGGCTGCCAGGGGCACCAAGACCAACTCCAGACCTCGGAGGCAGATGTGCTCTTGTCAGTCTGATCAATGAGTAAGGTGGAAGGCAGAGCCACTGTGTTGTGCTGTGGCTCACAGGGCTGTCTTTACCATGCTACCTCCAAAAGACAAATGAGGTCTAGAGTGGAAGTGAATTTTCTAATTGTATCATCCAGTGTCCCAGATGAAAAGACCTTAAAGGCCCAGACCATGCAAGGAAGACGTGATCTGAAAGAAAATCTGGTTCACATGGTGCATTAACCTATGCATCTTTCTGAATTTTGCCCTATTTTTGACTCAATGCATGCGGTATCTGCTATTTTTTATGTCTAGGATAAAGATTTATTTCTGGGACTGAGTAGATAATACAGGAAGTCCTTCTGTTGGAACAAGAAAGGGCTATAGCTGTCTCCTAAGTTATTGGCAGGTCTCAAGAAGTTCACTTGGGATTCCCACCCAGGACTCAGTTAACACCACTTTGTGAGGCCATGCTGATCTCCTTGGCACTGGGAAGAAGCAATCCCAGGAATTCTGTGAGCCTGGGAATGCTCTGAGGCTGCAGATGTGGTGAGGCTGGGGACATGGTATGTCCAGCGCCACACCCTGCACGATGCAGCAGAGTCTGGCTATGTCCTGGCTACAGTCCAGCTGCCTGAGGAGCTCTAAACCCTGCTTTGCTTTTGAGAACGCCTCCAGGTTCTCCTCTTAAGCAATGTCTTCAGTAATCACTTGCCATCTTGTGCCTCTGATTCTGTGTGTCTTACCAACATGAGGAATTCTGTGGGGTCAAGATGGTAGGATGAATCCTTTGCAAAGTTTGTGGCCCTGTTCTGCAGGGCAAGGGTCAGTGGCTGCCCTTATGCTGACACCAGGGCAGAGGCTGCCTGTGTGCCATCCCACTCAGGAGCTAGGGAGATCTAGTTGGTCCTATAGGATGTGAAAGTAGACAATGAGTATTCTTGTCTTACTGAAGGGAAACTGGGTCAAAAACTGTCAGGACACATAATTTCATTTGATTGTATCACTGTTCCTGACAATTTCCTCCAGATATTCACCATCCGGAATGCTAAAAAAACCCACCACGTTTCCTCATTTATCATGCATTTTTGTTTGTTCCAGCTTCCTGACACAGAGACTTTGGTTGTCTGAATTTGCTTAGGTAATAGTATTATACACACTTTCTGCATAGCTTTTTTTGGTTAATATTTTGGTTAATATTGCTTGTTGCATATTCATCCTTCACTTCGAGTGGCACCAAGAACAAACATGAATATAGTAACCTTTATAAAGCAATGTTAATAAAATTTGTAAATTTTGTGTGTTGCCAAACATCAGAACTACTCAAATTGAAAGAATAGCACAACACAGAAAATGTATCAGACAACAGTCAGATAGGAGAAGGAGGATTCTCCTGGATTTATAATTGGACATGGTGAAGTAGGCTAGCAGAAGGTCTCAAGTGAAAAGGAGAAATCTTAACCTAAAAAGGAAAACATTCTTTCTACCTGGTGACTCAAAAAGTATCTATAATCTAATAGTTAATTTAATCCATCAATTTTCCTTTTTTTTCCAGATTGCTAGGAAAAGGGGAAAAAATCGTTTTCCCATTAAAAAAAAATTTTTTTTTTTTTGGATGACTTTCTGTTTATGAGAAATTAAATACTATATATTAAAAAATATTGCTGCTGCATGCAGGAAACAGTTGACAGTGAATGTGTTGCAATACTTTACATGGGCTGTTCTCCTTGGGAAAAAAATTCGCACTATAATATAAAAAAGTTTTTCACATTCTACTTCTTAGGCAAAGAGTAAGCATATATAGAAGTTTTTATACAATCTGTGGGATTTAGTGTAGCTTTCTCACTTTTTGTGGGGCCAGTGAAGCCAGGCAGCAGGAATAAAACACTGAAATTCTGAAATACAGGACCAAATTATAGAAAAGAGAACAATTTATCCTAAATTTAGGTGGAATTTTTCATGTGGTTGTGATTTTACTTGCTGTTTAGAGTACAAGACAGCTTGATAGAATGGTTTCTAATGTTGTGATTTGCTTTATGTGCACTCTGCATTCTTTTGTTTATTTCACTCTGTTCCATTTGAAGTTTTGATATTTATAGCGAGGAAATTGGTAAATATGGATAATAGGTGCAAGATTATGTAGAAAGATAGAGGAGAAACACGTTGATGTGGAGAAAGTAATGCATGCACTGTATTAATAGTCTTCTTAGAGAAAAGTCACTGTAAATTTGACCTGGTTTGAGGTCTGTTTCAGTTCTCTAACTCCAGGCAGGTAGTGCTTTGACTGGGGCTGGGACCAAAGTTGAAACAAAGTATTGAAAATTCAAGCTTTTGGTTGAGAGGTCAGAGTCCTGGGTCTGAGCTCAGTTTTGTCATTCATGTATCTGCTGGCAATAACAAGGCATGAAAAGGTCACCTCGAGCAGAGCCTTGGCTTCTTCATCAGTTTAAGCTGGCCTCACCTCAGCTAAGCTCTGGCTTAGACCTGGCCAGAGTCTGTCACCCCTCCTGGCGGCTTTGCTTTCTTCTGGCCCCAGTACTTCCCATGTGCTGCACCAAGTCAGGGAACTGATTTTCTGTTTTAAGTAAAATATATGGATTAAGTAGGGACAAATGTTGTGGTTGTCATAATAAAATAAGAACACTGTTTATGAGGCTGAAAATTTTCTTGTTTCTGAATGTTTTCAGTGAATTGCATTCACATCACAGTGTCCAAATATGAGAGGCTTCTGAGGAGGCAACTCCCTCAAGTGTGGAAAAAAAACAAGGAATACATAGATGTACATAGGAAGTTAGTAGAAGTCAGAGGAAGGAAAAACCAGCTAAAATAAGCATGGAGTGAATAAGGAGGAAATAATATGAAGTCGTGTGTAGATAACCTAATGCCTCAAGAGAAAACAGGAAGAATAATACCAGCAGAAAAATGGCAAGCACCAAAAAAAGTAATAGAAAAAGGTCACTGTTGAGTGTCTGTAAGCAAAAACAAAAATATTAAATTTGGAGATAGTGGTAGAAGCACCAAATGATGTAATGGTTGATGTCTGTCAAGCAGATTTCTTTTGAATCCATACTTTCACAGTGGAGGGAAATGGATACTCTTCTGCCAGTAGCATCTACATACCATCATATTTTAAACTCTATTTCCTATGTGAACTTCAGAGAATTAAAATTAGCTTTTGACAAGGTCAGCATCCTTCAGACTGCAACACAATTTGAGCAACAAAACACTTCATAATCAGTCATGAAGCCTGTAAGCTTCAGGCCAAGCTGATGAGACCCTGGGATATTCCTGTGTACGTGATTTGTGATGTGCTAGAAGGATGTTAAGCTGCCTCTTTGAGCCTGGGAGCAGTTAAGGGGTGGGATGTGGACTCAGCTTTATCGTCTTCACATGTAAACACCTAGATACTAAAGAAACCATCTCAAGTTAGGAACATGAGAGAAAATGTGCTTCTTTATTCCCAGACCATCTTACTCTGGCTCAACAGGGCCACTTTCAGCTCAGCAAGTGGCTTTGCAGCATCACACACTTACCCATCTCAGCCTCTACTGACCTGCCCAACCTCCTATTTCCCTTTATTTGCTACTGTGTACCCTGCCTTTGAGTTTTGGATGCAGCAAGAACATCCACAATAAAATGTTTTCATATTCAGTGGTGCAGAAAGTTATGTAGGAGGTGAACAAGATATATGAAGGCACCTGGGTGGCTAATATGACAGAAGGTTTGATTTATATTGGGGTTGTACCACTGCAGGAATAAAAAGTTGCAAGTTAGACTGCAGTGTGAATAGCTACTGTCATCCTCAGAGATGGTACTGAGCAAATACTGGAACTGTTCAGTTTGGGAGAAGCAGAAATGAAGGAAAAATATCCCAGCTTGTAGAAAACTTTACATAAAGTAAAGCTGACAGAATGCTGTCTAACTGAAAATTTGACCAGGAAAGAAAAGAAAACAAACCTATGATTTCAAAAAGTACTATCAAAATCTAAATCACCATAGGTGCCACTAATTTTTTCCCATCATAGATACAGAAGTTAATGGGGAATATCAAAATTGGAGGCAGGCTGGGCTGCATTGATCATGCACTGGTGGAATCTGCAGTCCTGACGGATATGGGTCAGGTAAGGAGTAAAGTTAGGATCCCAAACTTCACCTAAGAAAATTTCTAGCTCTTCAAGGAGACAGTGAAGAGGATCCCCTGGGACACTGCCCTCAGGGCCAAGGGAGTGGAACAGCTCTTTAAGAAAATCTTCCACAGAATGTGAGACCTAACAAATCCCAGGAGCAAGAATCTGGACAAGGAAGGCAAGAGACCAGCATGGCTGAGCAGGGACCTGCTGGAAATACTGAAGGAAAGATGCAAATAAAGAGACGAAGTTCAGTTGTGTAGGGATGGGGTGAGATAGGCCAGGATGAAGCTGAAGCTGGCAAGTGGTGCAAAGAACACCAAAAAGGGTTTCTCTGGGTGTGTTAACCAGAAAAGGAAGGAAAAAGAAGATGTACCAACCCTGATAAACAAGCCTGGGAATATTGTAACAACAGATGAGGAGAAGGCTGAGGTACTCAACAATTTTTTGTCTCTCTCTTTAAGGGTAATATATCTTCCCACACCTCTTGAGTCAGTGGGAGTTACTGACTTGTCAGCCTCACTTCTGTGCCTGAGAAGATCATTGAACAGATCCTCCTAAAAGCTGTGCTAAGGCAGATGGAGGGCAGGGAGGTGATTTGAGACACCAGCACAGCTTCATCAGAGTCAAGTCCTGCCTGGCCAATCCAGTGGCCTTCTGTAGTGGACTGACTGCATCAGTGGACAAGGGAAGGGCTGTGGATGTCCTGGACTTCTGCAAATCCTTTGACAGTTTCCCTCACAACATCCTACTCTCTAAATTGGAGAGAGATGGATTCCATGCGTGGAATGTTCTCTGGACAGGGAATTGGTTGTGCAGTCACATGCAGAGGGTCATGGTCAAGGACTCAGAGTCTCAGTCACTGACAAGTGGTGTGCTCAGGGGTCAGTATGGGACCATTGTTATTTAACACCTTCATCAATGATGTAGACGAAGTGCATCCTCAAGAAAGTTTGCAGATGACCCCAAGAGAGAGGTGCTGTTGAAACACCTGAAGGATGGGATGCCAGCCAGAGGGAACTGGACAAGCTCAAGAAGTGGGCTTATGGGAATCTCATAAGGTTTAAAAAAACCAAGTTCAAGGTCTGCACCTAGGTCAGGGCAATCCCAGACAACTGTAGAACACAAACTTGCAGCACACATAGCACATAGATTTGCTTCTGTAGCAAGAACAAACACTTAGAACTGTATCCTAATGAGGATCTGAAGGAGCTTCCTGCTTTGCAAGCAAAACTGAAGCGGCTGATGGACTTAACTATCTTATTTTAATTTTTGGCTTGCTCTTTTTTTTTTTTTATTCAGGATTTATGATTCAGCTAGTTTCCTCTTGATCTGCCATCAGCAATAAGCACAAATCAGCCACAGTGGGATGCTTCACACTCACCTTGCCTGAAGGCACACACTGTTCCATACTTGTTGGGGCCATGGCCTCTGAAGAGCTGTCCTGGCAGCCAGTCTCTAGGAAAGAGGTGCACAGGCTGCAGCTGTGTTAGTTGTAGGCAAAGGATTTATCCCACTTCTTATGGAGAGGTACAGAACAGATCATTCTCATAAAAAGGAAAATGAGGTGTGGGTAAGAGACAGGCACAAGTAGACTGGCAGCTTGACACATGGGTGGAAACTGTAATGACATCAGCCTTTGTTCTAAGAAGTCCATAGGTGACAGATGTTGCATGTGAATGTAGATTTCCCCAGGGAGGAAAAAGAAATGGTGAAGTAAACTCAGTTCACAACAAAGAAATTAAAATTATGAGGCCATACATCAACACTTCAGATTAAAATACATGTAGAAAGTAGCTGTTCCCACAGGGGAGATGTGAGCTGGATGGAGCCAGGCAGTGAAGCAAGAATCCAAGACAAAGTCCTTAATATAGAATAGGCTCCAAAGAAGCTTGGATGTGGATATCATCCTCATGATGATATGCTCAGCACTCTTTAAAAAGTAAAATTTAAGCACAGACAATTAAATTCAATGACTTAGTCATATGTCACCCTGAAAATACACCCTGTACATGTTAATTTTTGAATGTTGGTTAGCAAAACCCACATCAGGGCTCAAATATAGAACCTGTGCTAGAAAATATGGTAAATAAAAGACTTTCTAAAATTAATTTATATTACCTAAACCTGCAAAAGTTGATTCAGCTCTGTCTAGTTGCACAGGTCATTATCTGCTCTGCACCTTTGATAGCATGTTTGTTACCCTAGAGTAGAGGTGATTGCTGAACGAAGATGGGGTATTTCACAACAGGATATTTCATGATAGGCATTACTGACCTTTTTCTCCATTCCTAAATACTGGAGTTGGTGTGCACATTATCATGCATATTCAATGGAACTATTGCATTTTCCACATTAGATATATTCTCAAATCTTCCCCATAATTTTCTCATCTTCTGCCATTTCCATTGGCAGGGTGTTACTGCATAGCAGGATACTGACTGGGGTAACAGTGAAACTTTCAGAAAAAGTTTATGTTAAGCAGCTCAAGCTTTTATGAAAATTCACAAGTCTCCAGACTGTACAGACACTCACAGACTTTTCAGAGCTTACAATATGCTAGAATTCAGTTCACAGTGTTTTGTTGGGTTTTTTTAGACTTTGGCTTAAAATTAAAGTAGCTGGTGATTCCCAGTAGCTACCCAAACTGCCTGCAAGTTTAAAGACAGCCTCACAGGATCTGGGAGTACTCATGTGTGAGAGAGGGGGCAAGAGTGAAAGGAATGTATAAATAAACTCTGGAGTGCTTTTGACAGCTCAAAAATCTGAAGAATGCTGAATGTCACAGCAGTAGAAATTAAACCTGCACTTGGGTTCCTGCTTGGGAGGTTTAAGAGCCCAATGGGATTCAAAATTTTCCTATCCTGTTCTATCTGAAGACCACAAAAAATAAAGCAATAACACAGCCAGCTCCTTCCACTGTGACAGTTGTACAATGCTCCAAGAGTACATGCATGGAGCATCATCAGCAGGGCTACAGTCCTTGGGGTTCTTTCATCCTTAGGCAGTGTGATATTGCCTCTGCCAGCACCTGGGAGAGGAGTAGGATGCTACTGAAGACAGCTCTTGCTGGTGCAAAGGCGTAAAAACAGACAAACAGACTTTACATCTACAACCCTGTGACTATGAGTATGTGATTAATGCACACGGGTGCAGTTGGATGATTTATCACCCCAAAGCAACATTAATTACTGCTTTTCCTATAGATAGTACCAGGGCTGCAAACATAGTTAATGATGATGTGCATGGTGTTCTTGATTCTGGTCAGTCAAATGGGTGACAGATACCCAGCCTGTACAGGACAACCCATTATATCCCCTCTTACACTCAGCCACTCAGCCTTTTGCGTCACCCTTTGCTTCAACAAAGAAATTGGGGCCATCTTGTTGCAACCCTAGGCAAATAAAAGACAGTAAATGAAAGTAACTCACACTTGCTGATTCCTTACTCGTTTTATTCTGTTTTGTACTTGTAAGATTACAAATCCATTTGCTTACTAATCAAAATAAAGATTTTAAAAGAAAAATGTAGCATTGTCAAAGAAACTTCTGAAGTTCATTTGGAAAGAATTCTGGGAAACATGATTACAAAAGCCTCTAGTCAAAAAGCTTTATAGCCAAGCACTGACCACAAAGTCTGCTGTCCAAAGTCTGCTCTCAAAGTAACATAAATCTAGTTTAATACCCAGGGTTTGGTGGAGCTACTCCAGTTTTATACAGCGGTAACTGGGAATTGAACCTGGATCTTTGCCTTTAATTTTGTCCAAAAATGGGAAAGTAGAAAAAATTTGCTTTAAACATGGAGTCCCACAGGAATTCAGAAGGTCATCACACTGAATCATTTTCCCAATCGCTCCCCATGTCTTCCCACAAAAAAAAAAAAAAGCATCTCAGCTGCTCAGTGTAGTGCCAGGTCAACTATCAATAGAAAAGTATGCAGATTATCCTGAATGTAAGCATGGAGTGATTGAACATAGCTGTGAGATATTTCAGTGTGAGACATTTTGATAACTTGCTTTACAGTAGTATTGTGGAGAGTTTGTTATTTTCAAAGGCTTTTTGAGTGTGCAGGTGAATTATGACAACTATCCCATTTACAATCATTGTAAAAAGTCTTAATTAAGAAGCTAATAGCAGAACTGCAGGTATGCACTCTTTGATCTTTGCAAAGGCTCAGGTATAGATTGCATTACAAAGGCACGGTGCTGAGGTATGCTCTGATCAACACTTAGTCCTCAGGATGCAGTTAGAAGCCTCAGTATCCTTCAGAGAGATGTGTTAAGTGTAAGGCCTTGGCTGCATAGGGACTTAACCCTGATTAAATCCATGTGTGGACACTCCTATTCCAGAATAGTGGGTGGAGAACAAGTCCCTAAGATGGAGAAGCATTGTCTCCCTCTTGGTATTATCCTTGGCCATAACCCCAGTGATGGTTCTGGGGACATCTGCTGAGGAAGTTGAGGACGAACTGGCAAATGAAACAAGGATTGCCTCCCCAGACAGCAGAGAGGGCCCATAGGCTGGGGTGCTCTCTGAAACAAAGCCCTGGCATGTTTGCTTTTGCATACAGCAGTATGGCAGGCTTCCCCTGGAAGGAAAATTGGAATCAGCTGTGTCAACATGTGCCATAAATAGAACACTTTTCTCAGGAAAATAGCCAGCAAAAATAGAGCACAGTAATCTTCAGCCCAATATCTGCACATTGCTATTGCCAGAAGAAAGCATTAAAAAGGACAATGGAAGAAGATTATTCTAGAGGTTAGAAGAACAAAGCATTAAGAAGGATGTTGACACTTCTGTTAGACCTCTACAAACCTGTGCAAAGAAAAAGCAATTTCATGACAACAGATCAAAATTCAAGAGCAGCATTATGGTTGTTTGGAATAGCTTGAATCATTATAGTCCTGAAGAATTTAGCTGGGAATCTACCCACAGTGGCATGTAGCCAAGATGAGTGTATATATCTCAAAATCCTTCAAGCAGGCAGTTTATAAAAGTGATAAGAGAAAAGTAAAAGAGAAAGAGACTAAAATGTTTTATTAGAATCTCTCTCTCCTCCTAAGACTGTGGAGCATAACTGGCGGATACATCCATGCATTTTTCCTTTCCTGTGTTGCAGGGTGACACATAAGCAAAACAAATAGACTGTTTTATTGAAATATTTTCATAGGGAATAAGATTTCTGTTTCCTCCATGCACCAGAGGGAAACACGTCCTACTTAAGAAAACAAGGCAAGCAGATTACTGAACTTGTCTTACTCTTCTTTCTGAAGAAGTTTGATCACATCTCAGCATGCATATATCAAAAGATGTTATCACTCTGTAAATTATTGTTTTTATTGTTATGCTGAGCAGCAGAAGATGAATGTGGATTTGCAGGGAAGGCAGGGAAAGGGCAGTCAGCCTACCAGTAGTGATGATGCTGACTGATATCAAGCGCCAGTCTCTTACAGCTCTTGTGGCAGGCTTGAATAGCTTATCATTTGATAGAGTCACCACAGTATTACCCAGTTGTAAAGATAATAAATAATTGCCTGTGTTGAATTCAGTAGGCTGTGATTAGATGGAGCCAAATAATCATTTATTTTAAGTAACTCACCTTTTTATGCATCTAACACTCCATCTGCTTGGAAATTAAACACACGAAAAAGGCGATTCCAGCTACCTGTTCTTCACTTGTAGTGTTTTACTAATACAGTACCTTTAGATATTTTAGTGTCTAGATTTGCATAGTCTATGCAAAGTTTTGCTATTTGTGAGTGCTTTAGCACCTTCAGAGGCACAAAGTGCCATTTAAATTTATTCTGTGTGTCTGTCTGTGTGTGTGTGTGTGGTGTGTGTGTGAACGGGGGTCTGAGCATGACCGGCTGGAGTCAGAGCCCTGGTCTTTGGGCTTGTGTGTCCATGAGGCCAGCAACTGGGGCAAGCAAGCGTATGCAAGGGAGTGTGGGATCACTAGCAAGTGTCAAATGGGACTCACTGGTGAGTAGATTCAGTGGCCTGGGGGCCACTCGAAGGCAAATATCTCCTTGTTTCTGGAGCAGATGCTAAGACTTCCATCTGATATTACCAAATATAGTTTGTATTTATAATGCTGTATGCACGAAGATGGCTTATTTCTATTTTTTGTTTCATGGAGAGATTTTTGATATATTGTTAACAGGTAATTTATAGGACAAGGGGCAACAGCCTTAAACTGAAAGAGGAAAGATTCAGATTATTTTTAGGAAGAAATTCTTTACTTTGAGGGTGGTGAGACACTGGAACAGGTTGCCCACAGAAGTTGTTGATGCCTCACCCCTAGAAGCGTTCAAGGCCCCATTGGGTGAGGCTTTGAGCAAGATGGTTTAGTAGGAAGGAAATGTCCCTGCGCATGGAAGAGGGACACTTGGAATGAGAAGATCTTTGCAATTCCTTACAACTCAAACCATTCTATTGTTCTACGATTCAGTGGCTGTTATTCCTACATGTCAGAGCTAGCAGAGAAAATGAGCACCTGCTGAAATCAGGTCAAGTGGCTTAAGGAATATCTTTTTAGATAATAGGAAGAAAAAGTAGATGAGTGAATACTTAATGCTTTTTATTTTATGATTTTTTAAATTTTATTTTAAGGCTCGATATAATTATTTTGTACCTCTGATGACCCAGAATTATGGAACAGTCTGAGCTGGAAGTATCAAGTCCAACTCATAAGTGAATGAGTTGGGAGTGTGAATACAGGGGTTAGACCTATTAGACCTGAAAACCTATTCATTGTAGGCATCCAATGTTCAACTTGCCTTGGAGAAAGAAATTTACTTTTCATGCCATGTTTTTAGCTAAG
Organism: Cinclus cinclus; assembly: GCF_963662255.1. Lineage (NCBI taxonomy): Eukaryota > Metazoa > Chordata > Aves > Passeriformes > Cinclidae > Cinclus > Cinclus cinclus. The sequence goes on from NC_085084.1 coordinate 68,515,814, forward strand.
CTTAAGGGATAGCACATACAGAATTTGATAACAGCCAAGGAAGATATTATAATGAAGGTCAGATTGCTTGGTTTTATCAAGATCTAATAAAATTATATGAACCTTGAATTATACTAGAATTTTTAAACTGTGTAGCTGTATGAATGCTTTTTACCTCCTTTCCTTTTTTTTTTTCCACATCATACAATTTCTTTACAGTGTCCAATGAATACATGTCTTTGCTAGGCTCATTAAGAGTGCCAAATGTTTTTACTAAAAAAAATTTTTCAGAGCTTGCAGTGAAACTGTATTTTAAATTGACATTTTACAATTTTTCTTTGAGAGATTTTAAGCCTTTGTTATCTTAATTATCCTTTATTTCCTGAGATGCATTTTCTGCTGTGACCCTAGCTACTAGAAATTTTTCAGGCTAGATATTGAGTTTGCATGATATTATTTGGTCCATCTGCATTTGATAACACAATGGAGCCCTTTAGAGTAGCTATTATTTCAGCCTGACTGTATTTAATATTTTACAGTGGCAATTCCCAGTGTGAAACAATGAAATATGCTTCTGAAACACTTGGTTTATATTCTGTGCTTTAAAGAATGCATAGAAAGAAGCCACATCAAGAGAGGTTCATGTTAATCATGGGCAGGGCTGCTCTCAGTGACTTCTCCAGTCTGTGCTCATGTCTGGCATTACCTCAACCCAGGTGCAGCACTTTGCACTTGGCCTTGTAAAACTTCACGAGGTTCTTGTTAGCCCATTTCTTAAGATTGCCCAGGTCATTCTGGATTGTGTCCTGTTCTGTTGTCAGCTGCACGTCAGTTTAGTGTCATCTGCAAACTTGATGAGGGTGCACTTGATCCCACTGTCTGTATCATTGATAAAAATATCAAAAGGCACCAGTCCCGGGACAGAGGGACACCACTCATCATAAGCCCCCACCTAGACATACAGCCATTGAACACTCTCTGTCTGTGTCCATCCAGACAATTCCTTATCCACTGAACAGTCCACCTTTCAAACTCATGCGTCTGCAATTTAGAGATAAGGATATCCCTTGGGACCACGTCAAAAGCTTTACAGAAGTCCAGGTAGATGGCGCTGGTTGGTCAATGGATGGTTGCTTTTTCTACTTAGAAAAACAGTTACTATTTTTCACATGTGTAAGGAATTATCTTCAATAACTGCAGTTAATTCTGCATTGCCCAAAATATACACAGCAGAAGAGATCAAGAGAATCTCTCCTTATTTCCTTCTTCACTTACAAGGGCTTGTGACCTAAGATGGTTTTATTTAAGTCAGTGCAAATATTTGTTCACTAACGGGTTGGTTAAATCCATGTTTTATGTTCACAAGAATGCCACAGTACCAGTCTCTCTGACCAAGGAAGGCAGAACAGGAGGTGTCATGCTCCAAGACCTCTTTCATTCAAGCTTCTGCAAGTTTTTGACTGAAACCTGTCACTCTCCTACATATTTGGTTCCTGGCAAATGTGTATTTCTGGCTGGAGTATTGAAAGCTGCAGAGTTTTCCTTTTAGAAATGTAACTGTAGCAGTTTCCAAGGAAAGCATTTGCTCATAAAACTCATCAGGAAAAGGCAGTAGTACCTAAAGTGTTCACACATCTTTCAGCCAGTGTCTGTATTAGCAATTTGTTTTGAGGAGATTTTGTTTCTCTATTTACCATATGCTGTGTTTTTCCTCCAAGTTGTTCATATGTTTATCAGATTTCCTTCAAAGGGAACTAAGTCAGATGCTCCAGTCCACTGCCTGCTGGCATCATTAGGATCCATACCCATAATGAACCTTATCCCCAGTGAAGTACACAAAGGAGACAAAAGAGACACTTCATGCTTCCATGTCATCATCATCAATCATTTAACTTTTTTTTTTTTGCTTGTGTTGCATATTTATAATTGTTAAAACACAAGCTTAAGCTTTTCTATTCTCAAAGAGCAGGTTTAGCCATGCATTTAAAGACTGACACTGGATCTGAATTTGTGTACAGCTCGGAACACTCAGACAAGTCTGAGACAAGTTCAGGAATAGCTTCAGATAAAATCAGTTTTCGGAAGCTCAGCTGCTTTACAATGAAGGAGAACTGCTGCTGTTTCTGGCATAGAAAGGGAAGAGTCATGTCCTTTCCTTTCTTGTTTTGCTCCTTTCCAACATTACTGCAATACCTGACCTTCCCAGAAACATCATGACTATTTCCAAGCTCTGGTAGTGTGTGGTAGGGAAGTGTGTCAATTTTTGGTTTGTACGTGGAGGATAAGGAAGGCACCAGAACTCCATGAGACAGCCAGCATGACACACAGGAAGTTTGTTAAGGAGATCTGAAACTAAAAGTTTGTCTGCATGAGTAACTTTTGCTAACATATACCTTGGTTTTGTTTTTCTTTTCACAGAATCCAGAATCATCAATGCTGTAAAAGATCCTCAAGATCACCTATCCCACCATAATCACCCTAAATCCATGTACCTCATTCAGGGGTCTCTTAAAATACTTCCAGAAGTGGTGACTCCTCCACTTCTCCACTAGCAGCCCAGGACAGATTTCTCATCCTTCAGATGGCTTCCTAGCTGATGTCAAAGGTACAGAAAGGCTGTGGGCAGCAGTCTGTTTTTAATGATTAAGCCATGCCACTTCTTGCCTATTTCAAGTATTGAATGTAGAACAGGCCTTGGAAAAAAAAAAAAAAAACAAAAAACACCAATATGACAAAGCAGAAAACTCGTCTTTAGCTATGAAAAAGAAAAAGCAAGTTAAAAACTTTAACTAAAGCCAAGCAATCTTCAGTATTACAAAAGAATTTCACCTCATCCTATGTGTTTCAGATAAATGTGAAAGGCAGGGGAAAAAGGAAGTGAAATAAAAGCAATATCCTGAAAGTATTTTTTTTTAAAAAGAAAAAAGAAGTCTTCTATTGTAAAGAAGACTCAAGAAAACTTTATACAATAAACTTTTCAATTAATTAAAAAATGGGGTTTCTCATGAAACAGACAAAATTTTATTCTTTGATATTTGAAGAATATTAGTGTATAAAAGTGTACATATTGAAGAGAATTATTTTCAGGGCTCATCCTGAAGAAAACAAAGCTCTAATATAATTCTATAAAAAGTGAGCTTATAGAAAAAGCAAAGCAAGACCTTCTCAGAAGTGCACAGCCAGAGCACAATAGGCAAAAAGCAAATTTCCAAATGGCAATTAGATTTAAGGGAACAAGAAATCCTCATGATGAGTCTGGTTAAGCACTGGAACACATTCTCAAAAAAGCCATGAAATGTCTGTCCTTGGAGATTGTTAAAACTCAGCTGATAAAACCCTATACTTTCAGAGATTGCTTTGCACCTGCATTAGGCTAGCTAGCACATTTTTACTTTTTTAGTACTATTTGTGACTTCTTTGTTTACTCAACATAAGCCAATAGAGGGAGGTGAGGATCAAGGCAGAGTCTTGGGTATAACCCTTCGTCTACTGGATTCCCACCCTTGAAGAGTAGGGTTTGCCCTCATGCAAAGCCTCCTCTGATGTCAGGAGCTTGTGAGTTACAGTGAACTGTAGAGGGATATATTTTTCTGTGTGAATTTCTTATTCCTTATTTTCTTTAAAGTTCTGTAAATACTGTAATCCTTCATGAGAGAATTAATTATATTTCAACAGTATCTTAGTGTTAATCTTTTGAGGATAAAAAAACAGCTTTGATTTTAAATAGTTCTTTTCCTTTGAAGCACAAAAAAGTAAAAAAAGGAGGTAAACTACATGGCAGAACAGTTTTCGTTCTTTTTTGTTAGCTTCAATTCAGAGACTACTTTGTGTGCTCTTTTTACCTTCAATAATAAGCAGTTAAAATGTTGCATATTTTAAACATATTTTCTATCAGAAATAGGGAGGAAATTGAACTGGAAAGAGAGAAAGAGAAAAAAAAAGAGATAAAGAAAAAAAGCAAGATACTAAACTTTTTTCCCAATCTTTGAGAATTTCATTTTGCTAGGATACTTATACAATATATCCTTTTGAAGAATTACATTGTTTGTGAATATTTTATGAAAGGGGATCTTAGAGTAAACCCTGTTGAAATATTCGTTGGAAAGATATCAATCAGCTCTGACAAATAGCCTTTAGCTTCATAATATTCATTAGTTTGTTTTGTTATCTAATCAGCAAAAGCAGTGAAACATTTTCCATTTACATGCCAGGATGGCAAAGAGGGAATAATTCAGTGCTGGGATGCTAAACACAAGTGCTGCCTGGAAACACATCTACAAAAGTAACTGGATGAATTCTTGGTAATGGTCCGTATTTTAAAATAAAAAGGTTAACTCCTGTTACAAGCAACTTTCATTTTCCCCTTAGAGGTCACTTATCCATGTATTTGGCCACACTCCTTTGCTGTTCACCAGCAAATCTCTGGAAGAATGCTTTGGCAGGCCTTGGAATATATAGTGTCTATGTTCACTGCTTCCTGCTTTTGTTAGGCTTAAAGCTAAATCGCTGCCAGACTCTTTCCAGTCACAGCATACTTAGGGTAGTATACTGGCAGCACTCTAAGAATTTGATTTTAAAGCCAGAAAAACTGGAAAGGATGACAGGCACCTGTTTAGTGGCAGATCTGACCCCTGAACTCACTAGTGCCACAACATTTTCAGGGAAAAAATTTCAGGTCTTAGTCAACCACAGTCAAACACAGTTTAACAAAATCTATTCTCTGCATGTATACCTGAGTGCCTTGCTGGGTAACAAACACTTCAATGAGTGCTTGGAATTTGTGATAAAATACATTTCAGACAGATTCACATTCAGATAAAAATAGGTATATTCAAATATAATATTCTTCCTTATTATCCATGTGATTAATGATGCAGGGATAGAATATGCTGTGACTTGAATGATCCCTGAAGGAACTGAGAGACTTGCAGGAAACCAGCAAGGGAAATGTGCATCAGCTCTAAGCTATGCATGACGTTTCCCTCTGAATTAAATAGCTGAAAGTGTACTTGAAAGAGTTTTCCTTGGGGAATTTTATGAATAAGAATGAAGGTCCTAGGCAGCTTATCTCAGAAGCAAAATACTCTGACCTGGACAGGAAGAAATAATATTTACTTTTACTTCTTTGGATTTAACACTCTGGTGCTTATTGACTTATTTCACTGGGAATTTTATTCAGCTTTTAACTGCAGGAAAACAATTTTACAGTTAGCACTAAGCATACACAGAATTTTAGAAAGGAAGGGTAATGGTTTTTCCTACCTCTGTACAAAATCCTTTTGAAGTCAGTTCTCCTCTCTTTTATAATCTTAAAGCTTTTCCTCTGAGATCATAAGCATTTGCTTGAAGGGACAGGCCTGCAGTTCTTCAGAGAGAATAAGAATATTAATTCTGTAACTGAAGTGCATCCAAATTCGAAGCCATGTTCTTGGATACTATTAAAAGGAAAGTTAGGATGCAAACATTGGCTATGCATTAGGTTAGTAACCACTATTTCTGCACCACTGATTTCATTCTGATAACAGCTGACACAGTTAAATCAACTCATCACTTCATTCTTATGCTGTCAGTGTGAAAACTCAATCAGTAAAAATAAAGTTTCAGCAGAATGATGGTCAATATGCCATCATATGAAATGAGAGGGTAGATCTCCTTTAACTGAGTAACAGAAATCTCTACTCTGGAGGCAAAAAAAGATGTACAGTTAAATACAGTAAGTGAAACTATATATCATCATTCCCTCCTTTTAATGCTTAGGAATACACAGCAACTGTAAAGATAATTGAGGAGGAAACTAAACACTCATCACATAAGTTTACTGCAGCTTGTTATCCAACTCTCCATCATTGCAGAATGGCTTTTGGAAAGCATAAGACTTTGTAACAGTGTCCTGTATTAATTTCTGCAGTGGTAAAAATTAAATCCCAAAGAAATGTGCTTGGAAATATTCAGTGTTTTTTACTTCACATAGAAACATTATCAAGAGGAGAAAAATGTGAGCATCTGCTGTGGTACTGCAGAAAGAACAATCAGTACATGAACCTCAGTGGAAAAGCCAAAGTCATGGCAGTGAAGTAGCAGAAGACAGAATTAAATCAGGCTCAAATAGCTTGGACCTGCTGACAAGGTGTAGAGGTGGTTGGTTTGCTGGAGCTGATGTTCTAGATTGGTCCCCAGATCACACTGCTATTCTTTGACAAATGTTTCCATTGCCAGTCTACAAACAGTCTTATAATTTCCCTGTGCAACATACTATATATGCAGTGTTAATGCATTTGTAGGAATTGTGAAATTGATGGACTTTAAGTCATTGAACTTCTAATGGCAATTCTAAATGGAGGGAAAAGTAACTGGTTTTTACAAATGATGTATGCAATTCCTGCTGTTAAAATGAGTCACTGAAAGGCTTCAGGCACAGCAATTATCATATGTAATCACTGGTGTTTGCTTCTGAACCTGGTAAAGAGGCTATGCATAAAATTGTACAGTGATATTTCTACACACCCACAGAAGAGATATGGGCACTTCTGCTTATTGTGAGCATATTGCCTGAAGACAAAACAAAAGGACATATGAAGAGCTCAGTGATTTCAAGGCCAACTGCTAAATGAATGCTAAAATGTCAGAATTTTTCATGGACTGTGCTGCTGTGGGTGTTTCACACAGTGGGTCTCTCTATAAAACTCAGCCTCTAGGAAACACCACTATATTTCCCCTTGTTCTCAAGGAGCATAAATTTAATGTCACAATGGATGTTAAATGGTATTTTCTGAAGCTGGCTGGTTTGGTTTTCACAAAAAGAACTTTGGAATTTGACAGGCAGAATTTTGCATCACAGCAAAGCAAGCAGTATTTAACTACTATTTGCCAGCAATTCTCAACTAGATATGTATTTCTAGAACTCTGAAATCTCTGGAATCCCTAAAATAAAATTATTTACAGGTACTCAATATGGAAATGGATAACTAGGTACATTCCTAAATCATATTTAGATTTCCATTATTCCTCTTATTATTTCAGACCTCCAAAATTTTCCTGCTGACAACGGCAGAAATTCCCTTCCCCTAAGATTGAGCCTGCCTGAAGTTTTCCATAGTACTTAACATGATGCTACATATTCTCATTTTTCTACAAGTTCATGCTCTGTGTTTCATGTGCTTATTAAACACAGCCACAGTAACTTTGTGGGGAAGCATCCCAGGACGCCCTCTGGAAGCTGGAAACAAAGAATTAAGTATACAATAGGCATCTCTCATAGTTTCCCAGAATAATGACCAGTACACATAACACAAAAGATTTCTGTGGTTTGAATGCTGCCTTTTTACCAGGAAGCGAGTTGGAAAAGGCTTGGCTTATTTATAAATAAAACTTAAATGTTTGGATGCTTGTGTGATCAACAGCATGACTTGCTCAAAGTACAAGCCTGTAAAGGTCAGTTCTAACTCTCTTTTCCCTCTCATCATAGAGCAACACTTACAATGTCAATATTTGTAACATTTTTAAAGTTTTGAGAGAAAGCCAGGATCAATATCATAGACTGCCTTCTGATGCAGTGTCTTTCAAGATAGGATGTTGCTTGATGGTTATGTCCTGTCCTGGCTTCTGCTATCCCTTAAATAATGCTGACAATAGTGGCTTTGTTTTTTTGAAGTGCCCCAAATTTTTCTGGCATTAACAAGTTGAACCAAAAGGAAAAAAGTGTGGGCCTGGTTCCTCTTTCTCCCTTCTCTCTTTTTTACTGACCTGGAAGAACTGACCTCACTGACTTACTCTGCAGCAAGCCCTGACTCAGCCAAGCCCTACAACACCTAACTTCCATTACACAGGAGGTCCACTTCCTGTACACGAATTAAATTATAAGCACCTAATCAAGTCCCACTAGAGGGCCAGGCAGGTAGGAGCAAGAAGTTATTAGGGTGTCAGAAATTAACACCAGTCCAGGGAAGGATGAGCAGAGCACTGCTACACACCAACACATCATCAAGAGTCATAAACCCATTTGCTTCATCTACAATCACGGGGTGCTTTTTGCTGTGAAACAGATGGTACAGGGGAAAAATGTGTTCCCTTTTCCGCCTGTTAGCATTCTTGATTTTCAGGAAATCTGAGGTGTCCAAGGCCTTGATGCCCTGAAGCTTGAGGGCTTAAAGGACCCTGCTTGAGGCAGCAGAGTAGATCACTGAGAGGGGAGCACGTCCAGCCCTCACATGCTTGGCCACAGGACAGCCATGCAGGGAGGCAGATGTTTCACCTCACCAGACCCACAGTGCTGTGTGCTTGGTGTGCTCTGTAATCATGACTGAGGACTCCAGGCACTATTTCCTCCCTCCACCTTGAGCCTCTGCCCAAGTTTTAGCCAGTTACCAGTTATTGTCTGTTTTCTCTGGTGAGAAGCTACCTATGGATTAACATCCTCTGTTTCTCCAAAGTCCTTCACCTTGCTGTTAGCCCTGCTCTTCACTGGAAGATAACCTCTATGCCATGGCTTAAAGTGCAATTGCCTAAAACCTTTCTGGGTTTGAGCCAAGTATATTGCAGACTAAACAGCTTTTGCCCCAGCCAGCATGGGAAGCTCTCATCCTGATTGTGCTGCAGTTTGAACCTTTTGTAGTTAAATCAGTGTGAAACACCACGTAAACAAAAGCTGGGAGAAGCCTGAGTATAGCTCACATATCTGAGCCTGGGTGGGTTCAGCATTTGGAAGAATTTTAGCTGTGGTGTGTCAGGTACTTTAATTGTATATGGGCAAGTGCTGATGTAATCCAGAACAAAGAGATTATCCACAGAGCAAGCAGTTATTATTTTACCAGTGTATGCTCCACTGACCTCTATAAACACAGTAACAAACTTTAGGGCAGTATTTCAACCTTGTTTACAATGGATTCTTCTTTTAGTAATATCCAATTAATTAAACAGAAAATATAACATTTAACTCAAGCTGAACTACCAACCACTGCCTCTATGGGAAAATGCTTCAGAACAGTCACAGTGATTCATACAGAATCCATTTCCTTCTGTAATCAGAAAGCATTCTGGCCAGCAAGGACTTAGGTCCATACAGCACACTCTGCAGTCCTCATCCTTGCTGGAGTCTTCGTGCGTTCACCTGAGAGACCACAGCATAATTCCCTTCTGGGGTAAGAGGGAGGAGACACCTTCATCTTGCCCAGGAACAGGCTTGGGAGGCAGCTGGGTCACATGTCCAGGAATACAGGCACTCATTGCCCCAGCATAGGCCTGAAAGGAAACAGGAATGGAGGAAAAGAAAAGATCCAGGAAAAGGACAGAAAAACATGTAGCCTGGGAGAGAGAGAAGTAGCAAATAAACATGCAGTATGCAGACACAAAGTCTAAACTGAACAAGATTCGTTCACATGTCTTTTTTGGGTTGAAACCACAGCTGGCCTCAGGAAAGAACCAGTCTTGAGAGAAACGAACTATTTTAAACTGCCCTCGTGCTCCTGTCCTTTCACAGTGAGTCATGCTGTTCTGCCTGCTGCCAGCTTCAAGGCTCAATTCCCTGCTATGACTTTGGTTGAAAACGTCTGGTGGTCTCTACATACCTACTGACAGTGTGTCCACCTTGGCTCCTAGAGAAACCAAAGCTTAGGAGGGATTGGAGTATCCCAAACAATAAAAAAAAAAAAATTCCCGAAAAAGGAGAAAATAAAACTGAAATCACAGGGCTGCTAGGAAGTGCAAAGTGCAATGTCAGCACTCACTCTTTGCCTATTGGGCCAGCAGAGGTAGGGGATGCAAATGGCTCCAAGCCACAGTGGGAGTTTTCATTGAGATTGTGAATGGTGTAGTTAGAGATGGACCCTAAAACGGAGCCAGCTTTTTTGGAAGCAGTACCATCTAGAGAAAAGCAAAGACCAGACCTTAACTGTAGAATTCTTTTCATACTTTGTATCTGGGTAGAGGACAATTTGAAGTCAGATTTCACATCGCCCCTTACACTGTAAAGTATTTTTCAGTTATGTCCTGAATGGGGCAGCATCAGTCACATGGTTAGTTCCAGCCAGAGCATTTGTTCTGAAATAATCTCCTGTAGACATGGTGGTGCATAAAGAGCTGAAGAATGGATATGCCAAAAAAGTGAGCAAATAAATGTCCTGACTCTTATGGTACAGCTGCCTTCACACGCAGTCAGTCCCCATCAGTGGTTGTTATACAGTCGCCACTGTTAAATCATTTTCTAAATCCTGTCACTTTTTGTTACTATACAAATCTGACCTCATCCTGGTCCCCTGCCAGCACCAAAGAGCTGCTCTATTTACCCTCTGCTGATGCAATATCTAAACTCAAAAGGTTTGCAGTAAGAGATTCAAAATGGAGGGAGACTAAAAACCAGTGCTAGTACAGCAACTTATGCCTGAAACATAGTTTAAGGTAGTTTGCCAGTTTAAGAGAAAACCCAAACCCATTTAGATGGTTTAATCAAATTATGGAAAGGTCCAAAGTGTGCCAGAGCCCCGGGGTAGGAACAGGGAGGGTGCAACAAGCCCTTCCCTAACCATCAACCTGCAACATTAGTCCTGCTGCTCAAAGGCCCACAGCCTCAAACAGCCAGGAGGCACAAGGAAAGGCTTTTGAGCTGTATGTAAATACAGAATAAATGCAACACTGCTTTTGCAAGTGTTTAATTAGATTGAGTAGATAAACATGCAGTTACATCCTGGGGAACACAGGGAAGAAACCCTGCACAGCAGGGACAGAACATCACAGGTGTCATAATGGGTCTAATGTCTTTATCAAGTCCTTAATTTTTCCATAATGATTTTGTTTTCAGGATGCTTGTGTAAGTATCCTTCTCTGATGATTATGACCAAGAACTCAGTATGATATGACCATGTGACCATTTCTGTCAGAAATATTCTCTGAGTAGTAAGTTTTCCTTTTTGTTGTTTTTTGTTTTACTGTTTTTGTTTGTGGGGTTTGTTTGTGTTTGTGTTTTTGTTGTTGTTGTTGTTTTGTTTGGTTGTTTGTTTGGTTGTTTGTTTTTGGGTTTTTTTGTTTTTTTGGTTATTTTTGCCTCTTGGTTTGAGTTTGCTGCCAGGGTTGTTTGGTTCCAGTTCCAGCCATACCATTTTCTTTGGGATTTGGCACACTGGAAATACATGACACTTCAGGATAAACACAATAAATGAAATAACATAACTGGGTTTATGTTTGTGTAATATGTGGTAGCTTTCTTTAAGAGGGTGTGACTGAGCAGCAGGGCATCTGGCTGCTGTTTGCCCAGTTTTAGCTCTACTTCATAAATTCAGATAAAATCATGGAGAGGAAGCAGAGCGCACTTTGAGACCTGGGCATGCCCATCTGGGGGAACCCAGGACCCACTGCAGCAGTGCCAGAGGCCTTTTTGGGTCAGAGCAAGACAGTGCCAAGCCTCAGAGATATCCATGGAACTATCAGGCCTCCTCAAGGAGCCAGGAGAGGCTCCATGCAGTTTATTAGAAAGCCAGCAAACTGCTGGAAATTGATAGAACAAGACCAAGAAAAAAAAAAAGGAACGTGCACTGCACTGTCACCATGCATGGGAAGAAGGGGAGTAATGGTAGGGATACTTGTTTTCAGCTGCTCAGGCTGGATTTAAAAGCCTCTTATTTTAATATACAATTTTTAGAGCTTTTGGAGACAACTGCTTTTTGTCTTTGTATTGTTGGTGTTACTGTAATTATATTTGCACATTGGGTTTGCAATAACAATGTAATATTCTGAGTATTCTAATGGGTTTAAATTAACTTGTAATACTTGGAAGTATGAGAGAAATCTCTTTTTGAGGTTCCTGCACTTCCAAGAGCTGGAAAGAAAATTGTGATGAGAGATAACAGTGCTCCAGTATGCCTACCCCTGCCCCAAACTGGATCCAACATTCATTTTTCAGACCATTTGATTAACTTTTACTTCATCCAGACCCTTAGCTACAGGAGTACACAGGCTGTCATTCTGCAGCCCCTCCCAGAAGTAAGGCTGCACCACTCAGCTCTCTTTCCCTCCAAGCCTTCTTCCAAACTCTGCCCCAATTAAGTGTGTCCCAAGTCCTAGCCTGGCTGTAGCTTTTGGGTTTCCCCACTGCTGCCTACCAAGACACATCTGGTGGGCTGCCCTGGCAAAGTCTGCACAGAGCACACTTCAAGAACAGAAGATAGAGTATAGGCAGAAAAAGGAAAATGCTGTTTTTAGTCATGTCATATGTGGAAAGGTTTATAGGAGGTTCTTTATAAAGCTCTGAGATTTCCTGAAATTTTAAAAATTTCTTCTTTGGCTACATCTTTCACAGAAGGAACAATCTTTCTGCATCAATTTATGTATCAATCATATGCCAACCACCTATCTTAGTCTGGCAAACTTTTCCTTCAGCGCAACTTCCAGTAAAACTTCATGTTAGACAGAATGGAAAATGCTTTATGGATGTCATAAACCCCCCACTTTTTTACTTTAAGCCAAACCACAGTAACTTCATAAAATTAATTAATTTTCCATAATGCATCAGAGATACGATGATCAATAGAGTGGAAAATAATCTGTTGTAAAATTCTGATATGAGAATTACAAAAAAACCCAGAGTGCATGTAATCTGTCTGATAAGTTGCATAAGATTTGTTATGTGTCAAAATTTTTGAAGTAAAAAATTACATTGTCTATACCACAAACAATATGTGAATCTAACAAAAGCCATAATGTGTATCTGGTAAACAATTTATGTTATTGTAGGGAAGTTGTTCCTGTTGTTGCTGTCATTTTTATTATTGTCTTCTTATTGTATCAATGTAATACTTCGAACATATGTATTTTCTGATCAGATCTTCCTATTGCTCAAACATGTTACTCACCAGCATCTTGTTATAAATCATTGACCTTTTTACTTGTTTTGACTCTTTTTAGGAGTGTAGGAATATGAAGAATTATTTACTTCCTTCTGCTGTTATCTTACTCCACACAGGTCAAGTAGATTATCAGATTTTTCTTTCCTCCTCCCTAACAAGGAAGAAGAAGGGAAGGGAAGGGAAGGGAAGGGAAGGGAAGGGAAGGGAAGGGAAGGGAAGGGAAGGGAAGGGAAGGGAAGGGAAGGGAAGGGAAGGGAAGGGAAGGGAAGGGAAGGGAAGGGAAGGGAAGGGAAGGGAAGGGAAGGGAAGGGAAGGGAAGGGAAGGGAAGGGAAGGGAAGGGAAGGGAAGGGAAGGGAAGGGAAGGGAAGGGAAGGGAAGGGAAGGGAAGGGAAGGGAAGGGAAGGGAAGGGAAGGGAAGGGAAGGGAAGGGAAGGAAAAGTTTAATTAACTCTTTTACTTAGCTGGAGTCAATGACCTAAGTCCTCTGGCCTGCAGGAAAGGCAAGATTTCAACTCTCATTCTTGCAAACTTTCTTTATTTTCACTGTATTCCTTAATCTTTATTTTTTCATGTCCTATTGCTATTTCCTAAACCTCCTTCAATACTGGTTCATAGAAATTTGCCTCGAACTCTCTATTTCCTTGGCATCTCTTGCTCTTCAGATGGTCCAGTAATAAATTTTGTATATGTTCTTCTTGTAGGTGTCTGTCCTGTATCAAATGAAATCATCAGAGCCTTTTTGCTGGCTGGGTACATTTAATGCAAAGTTTAACTGCAAATGTGTGTCTTTGCTCAGCTCCCTGGACCAGGTGGCCACTCATTTTTAACACCATGTGGTGCCTGTGTTGAGTGTTGACTTGAGATTTAGGCCACTTGAGGATAGAACAAGGAGTAATGGGCACAAACTCAAAGTGGGGAATTTAGGCTAAATATAGGAATAAATTCTTTACTGTGAGGGTAGTGAGACACCAGAACTGGTTGCCCAGAGAAGTTGTGGATGCCTCATCCCTTGCAGTGACAAGGCCAGGTTGGACTGGGAGTTGATCAGTGTGGTCTGATGGGAAACATGGGTCCCCCATAGCAGGAGGAGATGGAGAAAGATGATCTTTAAGGACCCTTCCAACCCCTTATATTCTATGACTCTATGTTTTCTAAAATACTGTTGCCTATGAATGCAAACAATTCAGGGAATTTTCCTCTGAATGAAAACTGAACCTCTGATAGCTGGACCCACTCATATTTTTGGTCCTTGCTGGCCAAGTGATGCAACAGGCACAGTCTCACAAAGTAACCTTTCTCTTTGTTGTAAGGATGCCTTCTGCCTCCTCTTCTTCATGGCCCTTTAATTGGAGATGATTAAGACCTCATGATTTTGAGAGGACTGTTTGATATGTGCATTGTTTTGACAGGCCATCCACAGGATGATAGTGATGTGTCAGTGATTGCTCCTTGGATTGAATGTATTTAAAGCAGGAGCTTGCAGCTGTGCTCCGGAATGCAAACGAGTGAAAAACGGAAGAGAAATACCGCCAGCCTGAATGGTATCCTGCTGTCTCCTCTGAAAGGGCAGAGGTACAATGCAGAAAGAAAGATTGATTCAATCAATATACTGGCTGCTGGGCTGGGCTGTAAGCAGTTGTTTCTCCAGATGTAGAAAAGATGTTAATGACGATTTCCACTTAGAATGTACTTGTTATCTTGAAAACTGCCAAGCTGGGAAGCACTGCCCTTCCTGTTTTTTCTACATGCATTTACACCATAGTGAGGTCCCAAACTTTCTCTGAAATTCCACTAAAAAGTTTCTCTGTATTGAATCTGTGTCTGAGTCTTTGAAGGTTCAAAATCACCACTCCTTTGGATAAGGAACTTGGTAACACTGCTACTCTTTGAAACTCGAGCCTTCAAATTGTTGAATCATACAGTAGTCATGTTAAAAGAAATGGCAGTTCTGTAAACTGTGGGTTTTAGTTACAAAAATATCCCCTCCCTCCCTGCAGGGATCAGGAAGAAAATTTCTCCCTACCCTTCCTCACCAACATTCATGTTCACCAGAATGCTCCCCGTTTAATTCACTTCATACCTGCTGTTTTTGCAGAGTCCTGATGCTGTTAACATTTCCTCCAGCCTTTCTAAATGCAGTGGTAGAAAGCAATGGGTTTTTTGGGGGCATGGGATGTAATAACCAGAACTGAGCTACTATCTGAAAGCATAGTCAGAAATTAGAATTTGCAAATGTTGTATCTTTTGGATGGAGTTACAACAACATTATTTTGATTCCAGCCTCCCAGTATCAAATAACATTTTGAAAAACCAAAAGCTGGGTAAAGGATCTTTTGAAAGTTATATGCCATGCCTGTCATGTATTCTTAAGACAACATTGTTCTAAAAACACTTCAGGTCTAGATAATTTTATCCTAAACCTGTGGCTAAATGTTCATGCATCCAAAAAGGAATAATGACAAATCTAATTTTAATTTTCTTTTGAGAATATATATTATCAGTTTTAAACCCATCACTAGCAATTAGCAATTAATTAAAATTTAATCTCCTTGAGTAGATGGTAAGATATTAGATGTGAGTTAGGATAACCATATCTAGACTAAGAAACATAATCTTTACTCCTTCCCTGTCAGGTGTGTTTGACAGCTCATATCAGATTTCATAACATCAGTTTGGCTGTTTTTAAGCTTCCCCTCTGCTTCCAAACTGAAACTGGCAAAGACTGGATGTGAACAAATATTCCACCAGTGCTATGAATTGCAATGCCAGTACTTCTTGAACAATAGAGCTCCCTGCTGAAGAGCTAACACAATTGTTTGGTGTCTCTCAAGTCCCATTTAACTTGTCTTTTGGGAGTGGCCCTTGTGGTCAGCCACCTCCCTACTCCTGTCCAAGCCCTGCTTTGGAGGGAGCAGGCTGGAGGAGCCTGAGCAGAGCTGTGAGCCAGCAGCTAATCAGCATAGTCAAACACTCCAACAGCCTCAGACTGTGCCTGGCCCTCTTGCACTTGGCAGATAGGCACAGCCTTTGACTCATCTTGTAACAACGTCCAAGGGCTTATGTGGTTTGTTTTTGCAGCTCTGGTACTTTAAATCAGTTTAATAACACAAAATCTGTATCCTTCCCTTTAGACTGACCTTTCCATGAGAACTGGAACAGTATTTGAAGAATACAGTTCTTGCTGTAGACCAGAGTTTGGTAAGATGTCACATCTGGAGTGTGGTGTGCACCCTAGGGCTCCTGAGTACAGGAAAAGAATCAACCTATCTACAGGAGTGGGTCCAGAAAAGGGCCATGAAAGTGATTAGAGAGCTAGAACATCTGATGAACAAGGCAAAACTGACAGAGCTGGAGCTGTTTGGCCTGGAGAAGAGAAGACTCAAGAGGGATTTCATGAATGTGGATAAAAATCTGATAGGGGGATCAAGGAGTTGGATTCCTGGCTCTCCTCAGTGAAGCTCAGTGAAAGACAAGAGGCAACAGGCAGGAACTAAAATGCATGAATTTCCATTTAAATACAAGAAAACAACTCTTTTAACCTGAAGGGGGTCAAACACTGTAGCAAGCTACTGAGAGATGTTGTAAGTCTCCACCTTTGGAGGTACTCAAAGCCTGTCTGAACAGGGCCCTGGACAGATGTGACCTTGCTAGAGCAAGGGGCTGGACAGGACAATTGCCAGAGACACCTTCTAGACTTGGGGGTTGCTTACAGAACACATTGTCAAAAAAGTAAATCTACATTATTTTTAACCTATTGGACAGATAAGGATATTTGCTGTCTTATATAAAAACCTGTTAGATGCCTAAGTGGAAAAACACCCAATTTAGTTGTGCCTATGAAAATTACGTATGTACAAAATAAAAACAGTGCATGTATTTTATTCTTTAAAATCAGTATTAGCTATAAATTCTGATGGGCCTTCTCTCTCTCTCTCTCTCTCTCTCTCTCTCTGTGTCCTTGTGACAGAATTGCTCACTGTGACCACCATTTTCAACCTCAGAAGAAGCCATATCTCCCCTGATGTGACAGGTGGTGACAACCACCCTGTGGGGCTTCCTTGCCCCAGCTTGACCTCTGCTTCCATGCACAGCAGCAAAAAGTCCTGTCCAAAAGTTAAAGACGCAACCTCTGCAATGGGCAGTCCTTGTATCTTGAAACAGCAGCAAGTTTTACTGCTCCTACTCTTTGCCAAATTTTCTCCAGTAAAATATCCATAAGATTTTGAAGGCTTTAACATGCGAGCACGTGTTTTAATAAATTAATAGCTGGGGGACTGAAGCTGACTTAAGGCTGTCCCTCAGGTCATAACTGAAGGTTATAAACTGAAGAACTGCTGTGGTTATCATGTACACAGGAATGATTGACAAAAAAACAGGACCTGCCAGGTCCAGAGAGATGGTCACAAGGAAAATCATAAATTATATTCAGGAAAAAATACAAACTACAGGAACTGGGAAGACTAGTCCTGATACTAAAAACAATGTAGTTTTGTGTAGGAAAAGGGCAAGGATAGAAAATCTTTTAAATAAAAATCATGTGCTTTTTCTGTGTTTTCCCTAAGGGCGGTGAAATATTTTCATAAACCTATGACTAATTTTTTAGTTCTAGATCTCAAGCCAACTCTGCAATTACCCAAACCTTTCAGTATTTTTAGTAAGATTACTATATGGATGTTTTCAGCCAAGTTTGTCACACACTTGAACTCTTATTTTTTGTTTAACATCTATTATTAATGGAAGTTTATTAAGTATGGTTGAAGAGGGAAACAAGGAGTTAATAGCTCTTTCAATAATGAAAAAGACCATATAATTGATGTGATAGGTCAGACCTTACCCAGAATTAGAACAGAAGATAAAAATTGCTCTTACAAAAAAAGCCTATCTTTAGATTTCTAAAGATAGCCAAGTGTATCTTTAGACTTCTTCTGTATAAACATTATAAAAGATGGGAAAATTTTTATGTAATTAACTGGTGAAGAGAGTAATGAGGCTGTTACTAAATGGAAATGACATAGCATTCTGGTGTTGCCTGGCTGAATGTGAATCTACTGAGTATGCCAGTTCTTTAGTTAATTATGAATTAGTACTATGACTTTGATATAAGTTATGTTGCATTTTAGATCAATCTTTTACTTCTTTTGTAAGGTCATTTTTATAAATGATCGAGTTCTTATAGTTAATCATGTATTCTAATTTTCATCTTTTTTCTCTTCTTTCTTACTTCTTCAAATAGTCTTTTGGAGTCTTTTAAATCTGTGAAGCTCTATAAGTAACTTTTTCTCATATTCATATTGAAGTAACACAGTTGTGTTGAATCTTGAAAAGTTTTATCAAGTATTGTAATAAATGAAAGCCTTGTCAGATGCATGCAAATATTTTCCATAACACTAAGAATTGTTATGTTGTGTAATAAGTAACTGTGAGTAAATAGCACAATTCTCACTCTGAAGTCATAAGAAACATATTACTGGACAAAGCAGTAATATCTTACAATAGACTGTATCTTGGCAAAGCTACCTTATGGACTTAGTTGTTATGTAGCAGAGATTTATTAATTTCAGGCTTCATTGGTCCCTGCTTTTCATTCTTTTTGGTATTTAATACTATTTCTAACAAACCTATTTTCAAATAAAAGGAATAGTTACAAGGGAAGTTTGCAGTTTAGAATCATTACAGGTACCTATTTCATTGCTTCTTGTATAAAAAAAACTCTGCTTGAGGACTGTAAAATTTGAACATCAAACTAATTTTATCTGTATTGTAATAATATATGATCCTTAATTTTGATTGCATTCACAACTCATATATTTACCATTAGGACATCCTATATTCCCTTGCTAAAATTCTTGGTGAGGAACTTATTGAACAACATGGTAATTCAGAAAACAGAAAAAATGTGGTAATATGTAAAGTGTTATGTGTTCTTGGCTGTGCTGTTAGTCTTTCTCAAACAGCTTCTGGAGACTGTAGATCTTGGGACAATCCTCTCAGCTGTATTTGATTCTCTTTACAGATCTCCTTAAAACACAAACCATAAAGGAGAGTGATGGGACCACTGAAGACCTCTGTCTCCCTCACTCCCACATGATTAAATTGAAAGGACAGCCTTCTCAGCTTGGCTGTCAAGGGAAAGCATTTTGTATAATGAATTCAAGACCCTGGTATTTTTGCAATGTGAATAAATGCCTCACAGCAGGGAAAGGTTTTGCTTGATTATTCGTGTTTTTTCCTTGTTGACAGTGTTTCCAAAACCACACTGCTGTTTTGTTCATGGCCGTGTTCCAAGCCTATTAATTAATCCCTCTTTGCTCATAGTTCAGCAGTGCTGAGATGCTCCAGCCTTGCACACGGCTCCATACAAGCCCATAATAAAGAGCTGAAAGTCTTTTTTCATCCTCTGGAATTACATGAAGTGAATAGGCCCAAAAGTTGGAAGGGCACAAGGCAGAGTAGGCAATAGATATGATTATGTCCTGTTCAAGCTTGAGCCCATTTTTGTGGGTAACCAAGGCAGTGGAGACATGGTGACATGTTTTGACACATGTCCAAGGGAGATATAGCCCTTCAGCTCCAGGGGCATGCTAGCAGGAGCTGAGGCACATGTCACTGTGACATCGTTCTGGCTAGGTGGAGACAGTGTAGATTTAGCATATATCATGGCTTTATCTTAATTTTCGTGCTGTAGACATACAAAACCAGACTGCAAAATAAATTGGATGGATTATGCATGTCAGCTGTTTAATACTTGCCAATATTTTGTCACCTTTTGTGCAGAGAGAATTTAAGGAGGACAGCAAGGCATGATGAGGAGAGTGATGGCTTCATTATATTCACAGCTGTTTCTCTCCACTGCCAGGTGTGTTTGGCAGGTTAAACCTAGGGTGTTGAGCTGGCAGGGGTGCTGCAGCTGTGTTATTTGCTCTGCACAGAGCAGTATAGCTGTGCCAGGAATTGTGATGGAGGGAAGGTGGATTCAGAGGGGCTGGATCAGTAGCAGCAGGGATAGGAAGTTTAACCAGCAGTGAATCTAGATGAATCTAGGCTCTAGAAAACAGAACACCTTAATTTACAAGGGAAAAAATAAGTTACTTAGTATGTTAGAGGAATTGATTCGATCTGACCTTGTGTTTCTACTTCTGGGAGTAAGTCCCTCCTTTGCCAGCAAGAGATGAGCACCTTAACTCACATAGGGGTCCCTTCCTTTTGCAATTACTTGAGTTACAGTGAGAATTTGACTTATGCACAGCTTTGGTGTTAAAAGGTGTTTCTAGCATTTAAAGCAAACAGAAAATTTATTGCAATTTTGTAAGTTTTTCTTAACAAAGAAAACATTGCTTTTGCACAGATTAATAGAAAAGAAATGGTTAGTGATTATCCCTCAACTAAAATGATCACACTACAGAAGTCTTTTTTTTCCTAACATGTTCTGTGGTAAACTTCATGTTTTCTTGAATATATTTTTGAATAAGGACTTTTGTAAATTTGAGAATATTAGGGATTGGTTGGGTTGCCAAAGGTCCTTTGCAAGGCATAATATATGGCCAGCTCTTCTTATTTCAGGTCAAACATTAGTATAAAATAAGGTTTTGTTTGTTTGCCCATTTTTGTGGACATGGTGATAGATGTGGAGTCTGTAAGGGAGAAATCATGTGGCTTGGGTTACCTTACCTTCAGGAAATGCTTTCTTCATATCTATTACCCTGAAAACTATATTTTGTATTCATGCTAATCAAATCATGCTAACCCCTCATTATGTAGCTCTGCTGCATAATTTTGTGATCCATAATGTAACTGGCATAGTAAAGATGGAAAATTTTAAAGTACACCTCTCAAAAACAATTACTAGCAGACTATACTCTGTCACACTTGCATTTTGGCCAGTTCTTATATTTGATGATAAAGCTCATTTTTCCTGGAATCCTCCAAGTTCCTGTGGACCACACAAGCTGCATGTAAGAATATACTAGTCCCACATGGCCATCTTTCCCCCAGCCAATTCAGCCAGATTTCCTGATAAAGGGTGCATGAAATGTCAGCAGGTTCAGCTGAAGACCTGCATAACAGCATCAGGGATCTGGCCCACATGCTTATATTTTGCTTCTGATGATAATATCAGCAGGAGAGGGACTACAGGATTCTGGTTTTGGAAGTCGAAGAAGTGACTGAGTAAGGACTTTGGCTACTTAGTTGAAGACATGATCAGCTCCCAACTAAGCGTAGCAACTGATTGTGCTGTCCTTTGCATTCACTAAAATGTCCTAGAATTGTAGAGTATGTTGAGCTGGAAGGAACCCTCATTGATAATTGAGTCCTGGCCTTACACAGACCATTCCAAGAGTCACACCGTGTGTCCATGAGCATTGTCCAGAAGCTTCTTGAGCTCTGTCAGGCTTGATGCTGTGATCACTGCCCTGGGGAGCCTGTTCAGTGCCCAAACACCCTCTGGGGGAAGAACCTTTTCCTCATAACCAGGATAAATATCCCCTGACACAACTCCAGGCCATTCCCTTGGATCCAGTCACTGGTCACTCAGAGCAGAGATCAGTGTCTGCCCCTTCTCTTCCCCTCATAAGGAAGTTGTAACTGCAGTGAGGTCTCCCCTCAGTCTCCC
Source organism: Cinclus cinclus (assembly GCF_963662255.1). Taxonomy (NCBI): domain Eukaryota; kingdom Metazoa; phylum Chordata; class Aves; order Passeriformes; family Cinclidae; genus Cinclus; species Cinclus cinclus. The sequence goes on from NC_085084.1 coordinate 68,537,238, forward strand.
CCATACTGAACAGACCAAGTGGCCTCAGCTGCTCCTCCTATGGCTTCCCCTCAAGGCCCTTCTCCATCTTTTTTACCCTCCTTTGTGTGCTCTCTAATAGTTTAATACCTTCATTACAGTGCAGCACCCAGAACTGCCCCCAGCACTGGAGGTGAGGCTGCCCCAGAGCAGAGCACAGCAGGACAATCCCCTCCCTTGCCTGGCTGGTGATGCTGTCCCTGATGGCCCCAGGACACGCTTGGCCCTCCTGGCTGCCAGGGCACTGCTGGCTCATGTTCAACTTGTCCTGGACCAGAACCCCAGGGCCCTTTCCATGGCACTGCTCTCCAGCCTCTCATTCCCCAGTCTGTCTGTACATCCAGGGCTGCCCCATCCCAGGAGCAGAATCTGGCACCAGCCCTTGTTGAATTTCCTACAGTTGATAATGGCCAATTCCTCTAACTGTTGAGATCTCTCTGCAGGGCCTCTTCACCCTCTTACTGTCAAACTTAGAATTCTTTTGAGTCCTGTGTCCAATGTATAACATATTGGTATATATTCTTTTCAAAGGGAAAATATTCAATAACCTCAAGAATAAGAATGCCAGAACAATTTCTTTTATATCCTACTGAATTTTTTCTAAGGCAAGAAACTGAAACTTTTCTAAGGCAAGGTCTGGTTGTCAACCCATATGCTGCTTAGGAGCAAATCTCTCCACATAAAAAATTAGTTCTGCATTAGATGCTTTACCTCAGCAGAGTTCTCATTTCTTTAGCAACTGCAGCATTACAAATGAAGCAAACACCTAAGTCCTGGAGGACTGTTGGAATTCCAGGTACATTGTTATTGTCAGTGATTTCAGTGCAGTAATTTCAGGCAGCTTCCAGCTCAGCATGATGTACTGTGGAATTGTTTGTCTGAGGTACTGAACCTAGATTTGAAAAGGGGTGGGCTTGCAAACCAAAGCTTGAGACCTTATATTTTGAAATTCATTTCTTCTCAGCATTCCTCTTTCTTCAGGACAAATAATGATGTGAAATGATTCTTACCTTTGATTTGAAGCCTAAAGGGGGAAAAAGGAAATCATTCCAACAACAGCATGATGGTATGGGCTACAGTGCAACACTTATGTGACCTGCTAGGGGCAGGCAAACCTGACTGAACAAAGTGAAAATGGGACTGGCCCCTGGGCTTCCTGCCAGTCAGTGCAGCCTGGCTGCTTTCTGGGAGCAAACACTAAAAACTGATTAATTTTGTTCCATTTACAAGATGGCACCCTTTCCTGACAAAACCAAAATTCTCAGGAAAACATTTATTTACCACTTAAGCAATTCTGTAAAGCAAGTGAAGTCTACAAACGGAATAAAACCTGTCACTGAGTGTTATTTATTTAGTGAGTGTTATTTAGCTATATTTAGGTGTTGAACCCCTTTTTTACCCTCTTTTTTTTCACTAGCATTACTCCATCTCACCTTACTCATTTTACATATTAACTGAATTAATTAGTAGGGAAAGATTTGAGACAGCTGGATTTTACTCTAACTAGATTACCTCACAGGAATGTGCAATCCATCAGACTGGTTAACTTCGATGGGTCACAGTCTTCCTACAGCCCAGCCCATCTAGAATCCTGTATGAGATCACTGAAATCTCTAAGCAGATTACATGCTTACCATTGTAATGCAGGGAGATGTTCTGGTAACAAAACATTTGCATCCAGCAATCAGCCGCTCTTGCCTCAGCCAGCCATGCTGCTGCAAGGAGGAGGTGCTGTGGACTTGTCTTTAGTCGTTTAGAGCATTACCTACCTAAAGGCAAGGCACGTTTTGATTAGAAATGGAATGCACCTACTTTGGTTTTATGGACAGCTGCTTTATTGTTTTGAAATACTTTCAGTTATTTTCTATTCTTCTGTCAACACAAGCAAAATGTTAAATGTGCGAATGATGAAACACCCACAGATACAACTACAGTGGAAATCTGTCAGCATTGTACTAGCAACAGGTATTATCATCATGGGTGCCAGTCCTGTCAAACCTGCCTGTTCAAGTATGGATCTCTGCTTGCCCCTGTGAGCCCTCTGACAGGAACCCTTTGTAAAGCACCATCCTATTTTAGCTGGTTGCTGGTCTGGGATTCTCACTCCAGAGGGGAAAACCCTGTTCTGGCCCTCCAGCTACACCAACCACTGTGACTGAATTCATGTGAATCAGCCTAATTTACTAAATTGCCCTTAAATAATTCCTACCAGCTGCACAGTGCTCAGCATCACACCTCAGTGCCTGTGGAATTGCTGTCTGCTGTGGCATGGAGAGGGTCAGAAAGCCTCTGCACCCCATGGGGCTCTTGTGGCTGCAGTGGGGATTTGCTCCTTTACTTCTGGTTGGAGACTGCTGAGCCCAACTGAGAGCAGTCAATGGCAGTTCTCATCTCCATGCCTCTGGGGCTGTCAAGGCAGCAGCTTCTTTGTGTGGCAGAAATACAAGTTATGTGTTTCTATTTCAGCCATCCGGAATATTCAAATATACTATACTGAGAAAAAACATTTCTATAATATTAAAATAATTTTAAGAATGAATACTTCCCCCCTCCTCTTTAAATGTAGAGAACTACATTTTAGGGTACTCTAGAGCAATGAGAAGAGAGGTAGAAAATCTGCTTATAGCTTGCTGGAACGACTTCACAGAATAAAATGAAATGTATAATTGCAACAAAATGGTTTATAACATTTATAACATCAGCAGAGTACACAGGAAGTGTTTAAAAATGGAAAAAATGCAACTTTTTCATTGTGTTTTGGAACAGCTTTCAAAAATGTATTTTATATTGAAACCAAACAGCCTGGAAAATGTGTTGGAATTTTATTCAGAAGAAAACTGGTTTTTTTTGGCTTTTATCCAACTTAAAATAAAATCATACTACAAAATGTGAAACACTTTTCTGAACTAGAATTTCCATCCTTTGTATGGCTGTTGTTGTATTGTCCAAGTTCAGAAACAGGATGTGAAGACTGTTGCAAGGTCAGTTTTTGTTAGGTAGAAGGAGAGTTTATTCTTCCATATATTCAAATTTTGTAGTCCTCTTCTTTTATTACTTTTTTCCATCTGCTGAGAGGTTTTCTTCTGATTGCTTGTTGGAAGGGAAATTCCACTTAAATGTGGAAAGAAGGGAAGTCAGAATGGGAAGCAATGCCAGATTAAAGAATAGGTATCTTGTCAGTATTACACATGTGGCAAGGAAGGAGTACAATTCTTCATAAGCAGCTGCTTGACTGGAGACTTGGTGTCAAGATCTATTCTTCCAAAATAATGAGAGTTTCCATGTGGGACTTCATTCAACACAGTGTGCCTTATCTTTCTTCTGGGTGAAACCCTTTGGATTAATCCACTGTAGAATTTCAGCCTTGTGATACAATCTCAATTACATTTTGACGGCCAAGAAGTGTCATAAAGCCTTACCCTATTTTCTCCCCTTCTGAAACAGTCCTTGTGAATGATGCCATGGCTGAATCCCAGCTGGTAACTCAGCCCCACCCAGCCACTTGCTCACTCCCCCCCACACATGGGATGGGTGAGAGGACAGTAAGAGAAAAACTGAATGAACTCATGGGTTAAGATACAGACAGTTTAACAAAGGGAAGCAAAAGCTGCACAATTAATTCACAGCTTCCCATGGGCAGAAATATGTCCAGTCACCCCCAGGACAGCAGGGCTCCAACATACATGGTGGTGCCTTGGGAAAACAAACACCACACTCTGAACTTCTCACCCCTTTCCTCCTTCTTCCTCCTGCTTTACAGGCTGAGCATGCCACTGTATGAATGGGATACTCCTGTAGTCATTTGTGGGCAGTTGTGTCCCCTCCCAAGTTCTTGTGCCCCCCTTCCACCCCTGGAGCCTCCTGGCTGATGGGGTGGGGTGAGGGGCAGAAAAGTCCTCAATACTGTGTAAGCACTGCTCAACAATAACTAAAGCATCTCTGTGTTATCATCATTCTTTTCAGCACAAATCCAAAGCACAGCGCCATACAAGCTACTGTGAACAAACTCCATCCCAGTAACTAAAAGTAATCTGAAATTCAGATTTCTCTGACTCTCTTATCAGACTGTACTTATGAGGTGTGTTTCAAAGCACACTCATTTTTGTATTTGTATTTCCTCACCTGGCAGCCTATTGCTATGGACACTATGGACATTGGTCATTGCAATTAACACTTGATTCAAAGTGAAGATATGCAATATCCTAATACCTTACAATAATTGAGACAAACTCCTTGGAGAGAAGTCCTTCTGACTTTTTTTTAGTGCTCAAGCATTGTGTCACCTTTTTCTGCCCAGGTTTCCAACTTTGGTTTCAGGCAGCCATGCACCATCCCACTGCTGCTATGGAGATGCTGCAGTGGCAGTGGTGTAATACACACAGGAACCCTCCCCTGTCCCACTTCCCCTCCTTGCACATCCCTCTCCACAGTGGAGGATGCCTGAGTGTGTAGATTCTACAGGGGCTTCTGCTACAGCAGCCCTCCTGGGTGCTTTTGGTGGCTGCTGTACCTTAGAGTAGCCGTAAAGAGCAACCAGATCTTCAGAGATACTCGGGTGTGTACAGTGGGTTATCCAAGATGAACAGTGCTGCCTTGGAAAAGGGACCACTGCACTGCACATCTGGGTTTATGTAATGGGGTATTGTTTCTGAAGTTACATGCTAAATGTGCTTGCAGACCTTTTGTATGATAAAGGTGGCTCCAGGGAAACAAATCTGTGTTCCACATCTTTTAAAATCTCCTTCTGTAGACTCTCAATTGATAGAACATAATCACTTTTAATCTGCTCTGAAATGGAAAGCCCAGATTCATCATCAGGATGATTTTCTGTTTGTGCTCTTTGCTGGTCTTGTTTCTCTTAGGTATTTTCTCCAATACCAGTTCAATACATATTCTAAATTACATGGAAATTCTTCCCTCACTGGACACTTCAAACATTCAACTAACAGTACACATAATCAAAACATGCCATCCAATTGCCAAAAGCCGACTATTATTCTGCCTGATCAAATCACAAAATCCCCTGTGTCTGTCTCCTAGCTGGGGCATGGATTTAAAAGGCAGCTGTATTCTGACTTCTATTCATTTGTTTGGAGAATTGCACAAGCCATGCTAACAATTACATAAATCAGCCTTTGTTTAGTGTTAACTGATAGTCTTTATTGATCACTGGCCAAACTTCTTTTTGAATAATTTGTATTTAGTTCTGTATTTAATAACTCTTCTGGGTGCTATTATAAAAACCTGACCTATAAAGTCCTCTAAAAGAGTAATTTTACAATGTCTTTCCTCAAAATTCAGCTCACTGCATTAATTTCCAAAGCCACACAGAAACATTCTTTAAATGAGTATGAATTAAATGGAACATCAGGGCTTTGTTCGATCTTTGACTTATTTGGTATACTATGGGAACAGTGTTATTATCCACTGACCCTCCCCATCACTGGGATAGCCTCAATGCCCACTGGTGTTCTTGCCAAGCTAACTGCATGTCTGTGACCATTCTCTCCCATCAGGTCCTTTCTCCTGTTCCACCTTATGGAACAAAGGAACAAGATGGATTAATGGCTCATCATTTTTGCTATGGTTATTTATTGCTGCCTTGCTGTGTGGGCAAAACAGATGCAGAGAGATTTAGAGTACAAACACCAGCTAAGCTATGCAAAGCTGCTTGTGGATCCCTGAGTCAGCAGCATCCTGCTCTGTGTCTGGATATAGGGGGAGAAAGCAGGCCTGCAGTACTGACACATCGCTCTACAGCTCTGCAAGCCAGACACGTGTCCACATGTGCCCTTTCTCCTTTGAGTGGTCCTGCTGCTGAGCTGGCAGCAGGGATGGAGTGGGAGACTGCTGCTAGGTCACCATTTATCTTGTCTGATGCACTGTCAGTTAAGTGATTTCAATCAAATATTGTAGAAAAAAGAGCTTTCACAGTCTGTGGGGAAATGGATCCCATCTGTCTCTGAGCAGTGACATGTCTCATCTTTGCTTATGTGATGGATTCTTTTACATACCAGATGTTATGTTAGCTAGGCTTGCCAGCCAGAAACATTTTAGTGGTTTCAGAGGGACTGTGATAGCTCTTTGCTCAGCTGAGTTGGTTTGTCTACCATAGGCAGGATTTAATTAGTGTTGAAGACATCAAAGAAGAACTAAGAAAATACTACCTTTATTCTTGCCCTATAGAAACAATCTGATACACATTGGGTCTGCTGAGCTGTTTTAATGAGATAGCACTTGCATGTGAGATTTGATCCTAGGACACTCTTGATCCATCAGCCTTAAACTGGTTGCCAACAGTCAGTTACTCATAAAGATGAAAAGTTCCAGTTTATTCCAAGACTGGAAATGAAAGAACTCCCTCCAATTTACTGGGCTTCCTCACTTCTTCCATCACTCATCTCTGGCAGAAGTATTAGTGTCAAGACTCCATTGACATTTTCCATATCTCTGGCCACAGATCTCCTCAGCACATTAGAGTTGTTTTGAGACAGTTTTGGTGAAAATATTTAGAACAGAATAGAATAATTTACTTTGGGATGCATCTTTAAGATCACTGAGTCCAATCACTAATGTAGAACTATGAAGTGCATCAGTAAACCATGTCCCTGGACTTATAGTTCGGTCCTTCCAATATACATTTGTGAGAGTATTGATTTACAGTGTATTCTCTGTTCTGCATTGATATTTTCAAGGAATGGAATATTTCTGAATGACTGGGGTCTTCTATTCTTTTAAAGGAATTCTACATATGCCCCATTTAGACAAGGGTATATCGTTCTTTGCACTCAGGTAGGATAGACTCAGTTAAGTCCTGTTTGTACCTCATTTATATTGAAAAATGTTGATAAAAAGTTTGTTCGCCTGGAGCAAGCTTATTGATTGGCCAAGTTTGGCAATTAGCATGTCATAGTTTTCTGGAGCTATTGTGCAAGGCATCGGGGATGACATACAGACGCAGAAAAAATTGCATTTAGCTATTACTTCTTTGGGATATAACCTAGGATCCAAATCCATCCCTATGTATTAAACTTTTGTGGCTTGTTGTGTTTTGGAGATAGAAATTTGCGGCTTGTCTTATACTGCAGATCCATTTCCCTTATTGATTGCTAAAATTAAGAAACTGGGGAAAGAAATTATTTGTTCTTCCTATTCATATTTCTGTGATAAAGAGACAAGAAACTGTGCTAGCACTTGTTTGTACAGGCCATGCAGTCTCATCTTGCTTCTCTTTAAACAGCTCAGACCAGCTCTGTGAATGATTTGGAAGCACTCCTGGCAGCTGGATTCTGTGAGCAGATGTGTGAAAGGCACCTGCCTTTCTCTGAAAGCCACCTCTGAAGGACTGTGCTGCCCCCAAAACTGGCTGTCCTATTCTGTGTCCCACTCCAGCTGCTGCTTCTCATGGGATGAAGAATGCTGATGTGAGCAGGGAAAATTTTTCCTGTCTGGCACCATTTTGACCAGCAGTTCCTGTAAGCTGGACAGACTTCATTCTGACCTGCACATCTGCTTGACTCCAGCTTGCCTGCTTTGGAACCAGATTGTCACTGACCTACTTCTGTTCTGTCCATGGCCCAGCTTGGCTGCTTTATTTACTGCTGCCATGCCCTAGTGCCCCACAGCTGCCTCTCCATCTGCATGGTAACACAACTTACCCCACAACAACAAATTCAGTTCGTAATAGTTATCAGCTCCTTTCCTTTGTGGAAAGATCACTGTAACCCAATGTGCTCCCTCTGATATTTGGCAGCTTCACCTGGGGAAAGGAGCAGGGAAAGAAGAGTTAAGAGATCATCTCTGACTACAAGGGCAGATATTTTTGCCTGTTGCATACAGTTTTAATTTCCCCCAGCTAATGCTGGAACCAGCCAAAAGAATTCCTTCTTATGCCAACTTGAGTACATTAAGAAGTCATTTAATGCAGTGTTCAAGTTTGGCCAGAGCTGTTTTGATTTAGTAATGTCTCTTACAAATACATGCCAAAGTATCTAGTTTTCTAGTAATAACTTTAGCTCTGGCAATATTACTTTTAGAACAAATAACAGGTTTTAAAATCTATCATGAATGTGTTTGCAATTAGTTCACTTTTTATCTTTCAGATTTAAGAGGAAGATTTACTTAAAACAACACAACTATGTGTTGCACAGGCAATAATTTGACCTACATAGCAAAATAGGGATTTGCTAATGAGGGAGAAAAGAAGCAATTGTCTAATGTAAGATGTACAGAAATGTATCTGTCTTTATAGAAAATTATACTCTCTAGCACTTTTTAAAACTCACAATACAGCTGAGCACTATGATCTTTCTGTATATCTAATTTGAAGTGATTCTTTAACACATTATTAGTTAAAGTGTGAAAAATTCAAGGATAATTCAGATTGGGGTTTTGGCTAGGGAACTTTATTCTGAAAAATTCAGGTTCATATTCTCAGTTTCTGAGCATTTAACTTTTTTGGTTTTGGAGATATTGCCAGCTACCTCAACAAGGGAAGGTTCCTATTTCTTTATTTTTATTTCTTCTTATTTCAGTGATTATAAAGTAAGGAAAAAGTTTCAGGAAAACATTCTTTGTGGGAAGTAAGTAATGTCTGGCAAGAATAAAATGTGATATCTTAACAGGCATTTTGGACCAATGAAGATATCCACCAGCCTATTAATATCTAACATACTATCACTGTGTCCTTGATGGTGGTTTTGAATAATGTCTGCCTCTGAATCACTTTTTGTCCTTTTTCTTTCCTTGTTTTCCTCCTCCACCCCTGTGCAGTCCCTTTTCAAATCATGCATAAATTCTCAGTCTAGGTTGCGAAGTCAAATCCATGTTTCCTAAACAACACAGCTCTTCAAGATTTTCCCTTTATTAGGGAAAAAATTTAGAGCTCCCTTAATAGCCAACACAAAAAATATAAATTCCTCCTGAAATAACTGTACATTCAGGAACCAGTTTAGTTATTGCTGGTGTCTGTAAATGTAATTTTTCCACATACACTCTTGTCTGCTATTGTAATATGAACACTGTGAAGATTCGGGAAATTGTCTCTTGACTACACTGTTTATTTAATTATTAAAATTGAATACATAAAAATTAAGAATTTGCTGAGTACTCTCTTTAAAACAGCATCTATTTTCACAGAGGAGTCTCAGTTTGGACAGCAGCCAGTCTATTAATGCAGGAAACTGGTCAGCTGGTATAGAATATTTGCAGTCCCTGCAAGATTCAAGTTCCACTGAAATGTTTCCAGTACATTGATTGCAATACTAGTGAAGACCTCACATTTCCCTTTTTCATTTAGTCACAAAAAAGTACACATTTTAATTGTCAGCAAAGCTTACAGTAAATGCACTCACAGACTCCACCTTAGTCTGCTATATCTGATTGTCTTGGTGCATTTATTTTTTTACAGGAACCATAGATATTTCCAAGAAATACGTATATTGACTGGAAAAATATTGCAAGTATATATTCTTGGTGGAAGCATCAAAAAGAACACATTTCACTGAGTAAATCAGCAATTAAATGTGTCTGGCAGTTTTCATACACTGTTAAGGAGGTAGAGAGCACTGGGGCTCAGCCTGCAAAGTGACCTCCCTCTCTTGCTCCAAATGCCAACCTCCATCCTATTACAGTTTTAACAATGATGTGAGTAACAGGGTCTGTGCAATGCAAAGCTTGTGGGATCATCCATTACGGCTGCAAATTGTCATTCAATTATATTGCACATTCACAGCTACTCTGCTGGAACTGGAGTCAGCTCATTTTAAAATTGACCTCAAGCTCAATTCTCTTCCCAGGAGCAGATTTGCCCCCTTCTTATAGTGACTCACAGGAGAGCAAAATCAGGCTCCTTGAGCAGAGCCTGAAGATTTCTGCACTGTTGAAGAAGCATCCCAATATTTGGGACTGCCTTAAGCCCAAGAAAATCTACTTCATATCTGTGTTTGGCCCTGGAAAGCTACTCTTTTTAAAGAGACCCTGCTTGTGCATATGTGCAACAGGTCACGACTGAACTCTCCTCTCCTTGGTATCCACTGAGACACCCAGCTAGTACAAACCTTACTGAATTTAAAGACAGGATAGTTGAGTAATGCAATGAAGGGAGTGGTAAGGCAAAATCTGCTTTCAACATAACATTCTTCATACTCCCATACATCTCAGCTGAATCTTTATGGAATGCCATATCAACTTTTCAATCCAGCACTCTATCCCATGTAAGACTTGGATGACGCTGTCAGGCACATGGTGTGATTCTTGGAATCTTGGTGCTCGACTTCTATGATATGTGCAGGGACCTTCCAATTCAGGCTATTCTTTGATTCTGTGATTTACTTGGTATTATCATGTGGTGGCAGCTCCCTGTCTTGTGCTTCAGAACAAATTCTGTTCTGTTTTAGCTGAGATTCAAATACTTTTGCATCTAATAGAAACACAAAATTTTCTTACTGATAGATAACTTTTGGGTAATAAATCTTCAGAAAATTAACAAGGTGTAAAACCATTTTGAAATACAAGGAAGGAAGAGGTGAAAACTTCTATCAAAGTAATGCAACTAGAGAAAAACCTGTTCACTTCTGGGGATGCAGCTGCCCCCATTATGTCCTGAAGAGGCAGCTGAGAAAGATTTTTCATATCCCAGATGTTATGAATTGTTGTTCAGTTTCCTTTCTTCCAAAGTGTTAGTTGTTGCGTTTGTAATACTGACTCTCTTACCATTTTAGACCATCATGACAATAACTGCACTAGTGCTTCAAAATTTGGGATATGGGATGGGTCTTTCAAATCAGGCAGGAAGGCTCTGCAGAGGGATGTGGACAGGCTGGATCATGGCTGAGGCCAATGGTGTGAGGTTCAACAAGGCCCAGTGCCGGGTCCTGCCCTTGGGTCACAACAACCCCAGGCAGTGCCACAGGCTGGCACAGAGTGGCTGGAAAGGACCTGGGGGTGCTGGTGACAGCAGCTGAAGAGGAGCCAGGCTGTGCCCAGGTGGCCAAGAAGGCCAATGGCATCCTGGGCTGGATCAGCAATAGTGTGGGCAGCAGGAGCAGGGCAGGGATTGTCCCCCTGTGCTGGGCACTGCTGAGGCCACAGCTCGAGTGCTGTGTCCAGTTCTGGGCCCTCAGTGCAAGAAAGACACTGAGGGGCTGGAGTGAGTCCAGAGAAGGGCAGTGGAGCTGGGGAAGGGTATAGAAAGTGAGTCTTATAAATAGGAGCTGGGGGTAGTTTGGGTTCTTTATCCTGGAGAAAAGGAGGTTCAGGGTGACCTTATCACTCTCTACAGCTGCCTGGAAGGAGGTTATAGCCATGTGGGGTTTGGTCTCTTCTGCATGTCTCAAATGAAAGGATAAGAGTAAATTTCTTTAAATTGCATCAGGGAAGGTGTGGGAAAAATGACCATGGTGAAAATCAGAACAAATATGGAAGTCATATTCACATTCTAGCAGAAGTTATAACAGTACAGAAATTATAGGGTGAAATGCAGATGCTACTCCCTGAATGGGGTTACCCATTTCTCAAGTGCAACCACTTCACAGTGAACATGATGCATGATGAGTCACTCAAGCTCTCCTTAAATACAAAAGCAGTATAAAAGTAAGTTTAAAATGGGGAGAAGTAAAAGAAAACTCTATCATAACTTATGGCATAAATCAACAGGGTGAACCTGTCTTTTTCCCCATTGGGATGCCTATTGCATAAGAATTGCACTTCATGCTGATTTATGAGCTGGACTTAACTTTTATTGGTGATTATAGCTTGTCTGTGTATTTCTTTGAGTATATTTTTACAGCCAGATACAATCACCATCAATCTTTGAACTTTAACATGTCACAATTTTGTATTACAATAATAAAGAATGTATTCTGTAAACTGTGAGCATGAATCCTTCACAGGTTCTAGCAGTTGCTGGCAGCAGGTAACACACTTGGCTGTGGAGACCCAGGAGGGGGGTTCTCTCTTAGGCTGTTGCTGCGTGACCCTGAACAAGCTGAACTGCCTTCCAAACCAGGTGGTGTCACCATCTCTGGAAGTATTCAAGAGGTGCCTGGATGTGGCACCTGAAATTCAGAGAGAAAACCTTTCTAAAGTCAGTATAGATGCAGATTACAAGTTTTAGGCTAGATGGTGTGTATTCTAGCCCTTTGCACCAAATCCCAAGGCAAGTGGATTTTTTTTTGAGAAATACATCAAAACCCAGAGCAGACTCTGAAGAAACTGCTGTTAATTCTGGCTTTCTCAAAGGACTGTGCATACAAGATATGGCAACATATATGTTGGTGTAATTAACTTCTGAATCTAGGAAACTGTAAATCAGTACAAGATTTAAACTCTATGCACTTGAAGGGAAACAAATAGAAAATTTGTGCAGTGGATATGCTGCAGGACATTCCATTGTGAGCAGTCAGTAATGGGAAGAGTGTGCATATTTTGGTGATAATTATGCATGAGTAGCTATTTTCAAAGTACAGAGAATGAATGTGAATGTATGGAAGCATGTGTAACTACACAGGCATTTGTAACTTGAAATCATGGTCCTGATATTTCAGACAACAGAAAAAGCAATATAAAATAAAGGCTTATTCCATTGCAACCTTGTTCTGTGCCTGCTAACATCTGTCTGTGCTCATTTCCATGTACCTACAGCAATCTGAGCCTATCTGTTTGAGTAACTTCTGCATGGTAGCACAGTTCCTCCTTTATGGCAAGTTGCTCAGTGTGTGAGACTCTCACAGGCACAGCAACACTCAACAGACAGCAATAGTATTATTATTATTAGGCTGGAAATCTGCCTTCAAAAATATAAATATACAGTTATTTCCTGGTAAATCTACCATCAGATGGTATCTGTAATTAAAACCTCTCTTCCCACATCCATCTCCTTCTGCCAAAACCGTAAGGATTTTTCCACTGTTCCCTGACATTTCAAGCTGTTCCCTGGTCCTCTGATGCTTATGGCTGCAGAGTAGTGTTTTTCACAGTTAATCTCAGTTTAATATATAAACACATCATTTCCAGAAAAGGAGGTGAAGTCTTTCAGAAGCGGTCAAAATTTCCTTTTGGTGACCCTACCATGACACCTTCAGCATGATGCCTTTACTGGCAAGAAAATCGTGTTTTTACCTTGAGATAATGTTGTGGATAACAACTTTTGAGGCAGAACCAGTGAAAAGACAAAACACATTGTCCTCTGAGATCAAGGCCAGGTGTCTCCCATAGCTGTTATATCTCTGCCCTCCCATTCCCACAAAAAGGGATTGACATGGTTATTATCATGTCTGCTTTCCTGCCAAAATGACTGATGTTAAATTTGTTGTTTTCTCCTGTGGCTTTTACTTCAATATGGGCTGGGGTTGGTGGGGATGACCCATATAGACCTGGGCCAGAAAGGGGACAGGACAGGACTCAGCAAGAGGGAGGGGCTCACCCAAACTGAGCAACAGCCATGGCTTTCCAGAGAGGCTCTTGACTGGGAACATCTTGCTTCTTCAGGAAAGAGTGACTACAAAAGAATTTAAAAATTGAAAATATGTCTTGGCAAATCACTTTTAAAGGATGCTAGCTTCAGCAGAGTCATACAGTCAGTGTCAGTACTGGGCAATGAGCTAAGAGCATTGGCCTACCTTGTTTTAGCCACCCCCAAGTTGCCAATAAACATTTCTTCACCTTCTGCGTGGGAAATAATGCACCATTATGCTCAAAATCTTCTTTGTGGATTAAGAGAAAGCATGATACATACATAAATAAAACCAAGAATTTATTGTTACTGAAACAAAAATCTTAATGGTCTACTTCAAGAATCATTAATTAATCTACAATTCAAGAATGTAGATGTCATTATTGCAGGAGAAGGGAGACCAGGAATGCAGTTAGAGCACTTCTGTACAGTAAAAGTCTCAATCATAGCAAAAATATTGTCATGCATATATTTAATATTTTCTACCCCTTTCCTTGGACAAATGCTCACCCTTCCCCTTTCCTCTGAACCTTCTGGAACTCTGGACCAACTAGAGAGGATAACAGTGTCAACCATAGCCCCTGGAGTCATTAACTGTGGAGAAATGTGATGGTCATGGCGTTGGATTCTTCTTCCTTTCCTGATATGCACTTGGGATAAGGGTTGTTTTTCATGTCTTCCAAAGCAGTTTTATACCTTTCTTTTGGTTTCCTGGTCTATGGCTTCATTTTACACATGTATTTATTGCATATAGTGCCATGTATGTATGCTAGATATTATTTCCTTGTTCCCTTTGTTAGCTGTAAAATTAGATTAGTCCAGATCAGGATCCATATGTCTAAAATGGATAATTGATGAGTCGCCAGTGCCAAACCTGTGGCCCAAATTCGCTGCTCCATCCCCCTAAACCTCTGTGATACACTCATCTCCACTTCTCAAATCCTCTGCTGTCATACCACACTGCTATTACTTTGCCCTATATTGTGTGTCAGAGTATTAAACATCTCATTTAATGCAGCACCACTGCTTGCTACTGCTGGCTGTATAAAACCATGGTTGTACCACACAAGGATAAACACAAAGAGAGGGAACTAGCCATAGGCATCTGGGTAACTGGAGGCTAATCAAAGCAAAATAGAGCTGCAAGCAAGTTAAGAGGTATTCAGACAGAGCAAACCTGAGGACTCTCAGTCCTGAGGCCTTGTAAGCTCCTGCAGAGCTCATGGGTTCTTGCTGGAAGGCAGTGCTGCATTGCAGAGCTACAGGGTTACACAGCAGAGAGGTCTTGTCTCTGGATATATTTAGGTTTCCATAATTACTGTCTAATAGAAGCACATTCACAAAGAACTCAAAACATTTCACAGTCATCTTCCAGCCATCATGTATGTGCAGGGACTGGGAAAGCTCAGGTTTTCTTTTAAAGTTGCTGGGTTGTAGGAGCAGCTGAGGTCACTTGGTCTGTTCAGCCTGGAGGAGACTGAGGGGAGACCTCACTGCAGTTACACCTTTCTTGGGAAGGGAAGAGGAGGGGCAGGCACTGATCTCTGCTCTGTGGTGACCAGCAATAGCATTCAAGGGAATGACATGAAACTGTGTCAGGGGAGGTTGAGGTGGGGTATCAGGAAAAGATTCTTCCCCCAGGGGGTGTTTGGGCACTGAACAGGCTCCCCAGGGCAGTGATCACAGCACCAGCCTGACAGAGCTCAGTAAGAGGTTGGACAATGCTCTTGGACACATGGTGTGAATCTTGGGGTGACCTGTGCAGGGCCAGGAGTAGGGCTTGATGATCTCTGTGGGTTCCTTCCAATTCAAGATATTCTGTGAAAATCCATGTGGTGAATTTTGGTGCTGTCTAGAAAAGGTTAAGCACAGCTCCTGTTGCCAGAATGAGTGTGGGTTAAGACGATTCCTGCCACTGTGCTGCTCTCATGGTCTGAGATGTTTGTGGGGCTGAAATATCTGGTGTCCTAAGTTTACTTATTTTGACGTTTTGTTTCTCAGTCACACTTTTTGGCCACTGCTTTTTGATAAGTATTTTATTATGGCTAAATATAAATAATTGCAAAAGTTCTTTCATGTTGTTTCATCCTTAGCAAGGACAAATGCAAAAGTTTCTATTTCCAGTGGTTTAGCATATGAAAGAAAATTCTATTACTTATTCAGAAATTATTAAGAGTTTGTTTTTTCCCAGACTGATCAATTTGACTGATCCAGCATGTTTAGGACACTTCATGTGAACAGAGTTTAAAAACTAGAGCTGGCCTTCCCATGAGATGGTAATCCTGTACCTCAGGGTACATCATACCTTCCTGTACCTAATGTCAGCCCAGCTCCCAGAGACTAGGCAGTTCTGGCTCTGGACAACAGTATAGTTCATTTGCAGACTCCTGCAAGATTTCTCCCAAGCTAGACTCTGCCTCCCAGTCCAGCCGGTGGCTCTGCCTGGCAGTGGGAGCTGCTGATACCATCAGCCAGACAAGGGGAGAGCAGTGTCTGTGCCCTGGGATGCCCATCACTGACTTCGTGGGCAGAGAGCCAAAATACCCACTGTGTGTCTGGCCAATTCTCTACAACTCTTCTGTTCTTTTAGTTTGAGGGGACAGGATAGAGCATGAAAAAGCACCTTGAAAGCGCATTTTCATGGCCTGTCCTGGCACTACAAAAACACTAAAGAAAGAGAAACTGTAATGCTTTCCAAAATTAACACCACCTCTATTCCTCTTCATCTTTGCAAATGCAGAACCAAAGTTTTCAGACAGTCGTTTACATGTCTTAATCTTTCAAAAATGTTTAAACAATTCCAACTCCAGCTGTACTTACAGTTGGCTTAAATTTTTCTTTCATACCAAACATATTTAACAGAGGCTGCATTATTTTACAGCACATTGGAATTTCAAATAACCTTGATTTGCTGTCATATTATTCCACTGCTTTTAATATATCTTATACATAAGTAATTCAGACATGCTGAACATTGTGCACTGTTGTTGAAAAGTAACATAAAGAAAGGAAAAAAAAGCTTTATAAAGTATTCAAAGGCTGCACTTTTAAAATTACAACACAATATGTGAGAAGACCTCTAAAAAACTCACAGTGTAACAGGTCTGTATGTATTTAAACATCAGATCATTAAAAATAAATCAGATCATTAAAAAATAAAAAAAATATAGTCTCTTTATTCCACCTCACGAGACTTTAAAAGGTTTCTCACATGCTACAGTTGCCCTATAATTACATTTCCAAAAAATGAATTCAAGACTGAAAATATAATTTATTACCCTAGAGTAATATCTAATGTGGTTATTCATCTCATCTAAAAGCAGCTGCTGTCTTTGTCACCTTTCTAAGTAGCATTCATTTTCCTGCCACGAGCACAATTTACAAATTCATCCCAAGATAGCATCATTAGCATATATTTAACAGTAGCAGACAGCGAGCAGCAGGTACAAATGGCTGGCTGATGAACTAATATGCTTTGGGCACTCTTCCAGCTTGTATGATAAGAGAGAAAATACACTACTTCAAAGTCTGTGAGTCACAAAACAATTAGCAGAAGTGAGTGACAAAACGACCCAAATACTCAGGACTGAACAGGGGGTATAGGTATACTGACATGATGTTTATAATTCTAGTTAACTCATGAAATTATAACCTGAGTGAAGAGATGCATCAGTGTGTTATAGACTCATTTAAATATCTGTTTGTTTCTTTGTGTGCTTGTGTGTTTTGTGGGTTTTGTCTGTTTGGCTTTTTTTTTTTTTTGTGAGGTGCCAATAATTAAAAAGTAGGCATCTGCTGCCTACCATCAGTGTGGGCAATAAATATCCAACAAATCATAGCTGGAAGATACTACTGTCAACAGGATTTGAATATTTTCATTTTATTGAAGGATGTCAGTTTCCTTATATATGTTGATAAATGAACGTGCAAGAACTGAGCAAATGTGTTTGTTATCATGTTTTCTTCCAACTTGAAAGTAGATACCTGCTACTGTTATTCAGTAACACCCATATCAGCAAGTACTGACACAGGCATAGAGTCCACTTCAAAACATCCTGACAATTAACCTTCTATTATTACAAATATGTATCTTGAAGAAGATGAGAAAGACTGTGTTGTAGTTTGTGCTTTACCATAATTCAGCCTCATTTTCTAGTAACTGTGACTCTCAAAGCCTTATCACTGTTTCAGAAGTGCTTACTGCCTGAGGATCTTACTATCATGGAGTGCTTACTACCATGCAGGATCACCACACTTCATATGTGAAATATAGGCTATTTTATCATACAGGATCATTCAGTGGGATCTGGATAGGCTGGAGAGTTGAGTGGAGAGAACTGTAATGGGATTCAACAAGGGCCAGTGCAGGGTCCTGCACCTGGGGAAGAATAACCCCAAATATCAGCTTAGGCTGGGGTTGCCCCACTAAAGAGCAGCTCGTGGAGAAGGACCTGGGAGTCCTGGTGGGTGACAAGTTGACAATGATCCAGATGTGTGTCCTTGTGGCCAGGAGGCCCTGTGTGATCCTGGGGTGCTTCTGGATGTGTTCAGACAGCAGGTTGAGGGAGGTGATCCTGCCCCTTTACTAGGTCCTGGTGAGGCCACATCTTGAGTGTCCGTTCTCAGTACCAGATAGACAAGGAGCTACTGGAGAGGGTCCAGCAAAGGGCCACAAAGATGATGAAGAGTCTGAAGCATCTCCTTATGAGGGAGCTGGGACTATTTGGAAAAGAGAAGACTGACTGAGATGCACATAAATCTACCTAAGATTATAAAAGCACCTAAACATCACAAAGGCAAGTGCCAAGAGGATGGTGCCAGACTCTTTTTGGTAGTGCCTAGAGACAGGACAAGGAGCAGTGGCCATGAACGAAAACATAACAAGTTGCACCTCAACATGAAGAAAGCTTCTTTCCATTGAGGGTGACACTGGAGCAGGCTGTCCAGGGAAGTCATGGAGTGTCCTTTGCTGGAGACATTCAAAACCCACCTGGATGTGTTCTTGTGTCACCTCTCTTGATGACGTTGCCTTGGCAGGCGGTTGGACTGGATGATCTTCTGAGGTCCCTTCCAACCCTAATGAATCTGTGATTCTGTGAAAGACAATTTAAAGGAAAACAAAGAGCCAGCATTTCCAAATGAGTCTAAGTTCAAATGCACCTTGCACTCTGAATTATTGAAGAGAGGCTCTCAGCTTAGCTGGTAAGTGTAGGGTCTCACCCTTGGCATGTAAGTGTCGGGACTTCACCCTCTGAAACCATGAAGTCTCCTACCAGAGAAAAGTCTGCAGGATCAATCAGAAGTCAGACACAGTTTAAGGTTTCAGTTTCTGGACACTGCACTTAGGGGGCAGATGCATAATCTAGACCTTGCTCTCCTTCAGGTGGCCTCTAGCAATACCATCACAACTCTAAAACTCAGATAGAGCAAGGAACAGAATATCTGTGCTGATGAATTTTACATGCACCTTAAGCAATGAGGTATTTGAACTTGCCAAAACCTGAGCAACCTTGAGAGAGGTTGTAAGGTGCATCTGCATTGTGTCAGTTCCAAAAACATAAACATGAAAATGTAAGTAGTTATGGAATTAGGCACTTTCAGGATTATGAGATGGCTGATTAAGGTGTTTAAATATATAATCTGAGAATTAGATGCCTCCTTGAACGTATCCCCAAACATTCTTGTTCTGCAGCTCATGGCAGCAGCTCATATGCTGGGTTCACTACACTCTGGGACACACCTCTGCTTAGGACTCCTTAGTGTTGTTCATCAGGACTCTGAGATAGGAAAAGCCCACTTACATTATCTCCCCGCTGTTAGAGATTAGGTTCTGCTCACTGTCAGACTATGAAATTACAAACACTTGAACAGGAATTAAAAATGAGCCAGAAAGAGTTCAAATTAACCTCTGAAACAATATTTCAGTGACAGCTATTCACAAAAGAAAAAAAAAGTATCTGACAGGTAAAATCTTGACAAAAGTTTTCATGAATTTTTAATACAAGTTCTAAAAATGAAGCCAGTCCAACTGGAGTAAAGATTCAATGTAGAAATGATACATCTATTGTAAGTTTATACAAAAATAGAGTTGTTTCAGACAGAACATGCCTTATGCACCAATAATAAGAAAAACTTTGAGTCAACCCTACACATAAATATGTAGATAACATTTCCAGTTGCTACAGATCACAGACCCCCACACACTAGAGTTTAATTATATCAACCGGTTTTTGCCTGTTTTCCTTTGTTATTCTTGTTCCTCCCTCGGGGAGCGGGGACAGTGACTGGGTGGTGAGAATACGGTTCAGCAAATGGCTGTTAGCAGAAGGATGGCATGGTATGGTGTGAAGGGCAGAAGGCTTGTCATACCTCACATGAGGTGGTATATTGCACCAATTATGAGAACCATGTAGGCTTGGAAAGCCTTTTCTCACCCTGCCTTTTCTGGTTTTGGGATTCCTGTGGATAGGGAGCTGTAGCTCCTACAGCAAATCTGATCTATACTAGAGCAATGTTAGCCTCTAATCCAGTTTAGAAAAGATGCTAGGAGTGAGAAAAGTTGTACAGATTTTGTATAAATTCTAGAATACACATGAAATTATTTGTTATTTTTTCTGTGCAAAAATTTTCAGACTAGTTTGCATGTGTCAGCTACATATGGGAATTTAGGTACTAGAGCTGCATACCTCCCTATGCAAACACTGGGCACTCTTGTTCAGTATTAAGCTTAATTTGATTAACTTTATTTCAGTATGTGAGCAAATAAGGCTAAATGGGAATAGCATGAATCCTGAATGAACACATGAAGATAAGGTTTTAACATGGTTTAGCTAATCTACTTTAGGTCTATTTTGAATGAAATTTTCTGACTATCCAAGTAGATAACCATTTAAAGTCTATAAGGAATGCAGATCCTGTAAACCTAGGTTAAGGTGCCTGGCTCAGGGAGAAGATCTCTGCATCCCGTGACTTGTCTTCATGAACAGTTTGTGTACACATTTCCCAGGGAGAAGCAAAAGAACATATAGAAATAGTCAGTGGATGGAGTGAGCACTGGGGTCATAAGCACACAGGCCCTTGAGAGCTTATGCCCTTCCTGTACAGCTTCAGATGAAAGTTTTTACAGCTTGGGGACTAACATCCTAGAGTACTCTTTGGGAGGTGGGCACCTACACTGTGTGTAACATTACACAAGGTAATGATGAGCCCTGACTGATGTCAGTGTGAATGCACAATGTCCTGGATAGCAGTGAAGTAGTTTCACCCAAGTGTAAGTGAATCCCAGCTCCTTTGGCCTCAGAGATTAAGGAAGCATCTGTGGTAAGTGTGTGACAAGGCTTGTCCTTCCTGTCTTGTCTCCAAGTGCAGAAAAATGCAAAGGAAGTTGAGAGATTACTCTGAAGCCCTTTGAGCATCTACTGCCAGAGGCTCCTCCTGGCAGGGCTGCTTCTGTGTTTTAGACCAAGCAATAGTGATTTGAAAGAGAAAAAAAAATTATTCTAAAGGGAAGACAGACAACTGCCTTCTGCAGGATACTTCACTTATTGGACATTCAGAATTCAGAACAATCCAAAGAGAAACCTGCAGCATCCATCAGCTTCTCTCATTGGTTGTCAACAGCTCCACAGTCTGTACTTGGACTAGGAGGAAAGAGACAATTATTACCCCTTTTCTTCTCATATTCCTGCCCCAACAAGTTCCAGACAGGCTTTCCTTACCACACTGATACACTGAGCAATGTTGCAAGGTGCAGAGTCTGCCCTTTATCTGGTTCCTATTGTGAGCAGTTAAAATTCTTTCCTCCCCACTCCCAGGCACAGGGATTCATATTGCTCAACTCCTTCAACCAAATACACTCTTTAACTGCGGTTCAAAGTGCAAGTAAACAGCTCTTGAACTGAGACACACTTCCTTGTCATTGCATGTGCTGTGGGGGTATGGACAGTACAGCCCAGAAATTTACCTGTTGGAGACACCGAGACTGAAGTGTTGTTGCAGACAACCACCTGGGGGAAAAGACTGGCAGAACAGGACAAGCTCACCACTGAGCTGCTCACCACTGCAGGATGATGCACTGGCCACATTCTTATGCAAGGTCTAATGTGTATCATCACAGCTTCATTTTTACATCTGACTTTCATGTCACTCAAAACAGAGCTTAAAGGCACCTTGCCACTCTGTCTACCCTAAAGCAGAGATACAGCCACACCTTCTGAATGGATGTTGCCTAAGGAACAGCCCGAGCTGTCTGAGAGCAACTGCCTATACTTATTCACAAGTGACTCCCAGGGAGACAGCAGCAAGAAGAAAAAAAATTGCATATGCTACAAATTTGAAATTAAAGACACTGCCAGAGAAGGTAATTGAGCTTGAGAAGGCATGCCTTTCTTACCAACTAGCAATTCTTCATCAGCACATCCAGTCTGGTTTGCATTAATCTATTGGACAGACTGTTTTTACACAGCAGTTATCCATGGGCACAAAGCAGACTGGGGACAGCAGGGACCTTCCCCCTGATAAGCTTGCTTTACAGGTCCTGAATAACAATGCAAGCAAACAAGGTTATCCCAACACTTACTAAAGTTCTGAAAAACTCTTTCTATATTTCTTACAATTATATGAAATGAAATCTGCCCTTGATAGATAGGCACTTGCACAGAATTGATTGACACAGCAATTGAATCAGCAGCATGGTTTAAATTCTTTCGATTTAAAAATGAGGGTAGTGTTCTGGCCTTCAGCATTTCTCTGAGAAAGCAAAATGAAAAATAATGAATGTGACAGCACCCTGCCAGGATGGCACTGAGGGACTCTGACAATTATTATTTTGCAAGTGCTGTTTTGCAACATTGTTCTCATGTTTGCAACCAGAAATTGCCTGAGAAACCGAACTGCTGTTTGTGGCTCTTTCCCCAGTCACCTTAGGAAGCGTTGGGCTGGAGGTGATGGGTATGGCACCCTCCTGCAGGACAGGGAGCCAGTCAAGTGCCCCTCAAAGTCAGTGAAGGAACTAA
The DNA here is from genome assembly GCF_963662255.1 of Cinclus cinclus. NCBI lineage: Eukaryota > Metazoa > Chordata > Aves > Passeriformes > Cinclidae > Cinclus > Cinclus cinclus. The sequence continues at coordinate 68,559,723 of NC_085084.1, forward strand.
ATGTCTCCTGCAACACTTACCTGAGGGCTAGTGACTTAGAGCATTTCACCGTCTTCATATTTAATTAAAGAAATGACTCTTGTTTTTTCCTCTAAGAGTAGATCTTAAAAAATAGCATGTGGTATACCAGCAGAAATACTTAATTCATTAAATAAATCATCAAATAAAACTTTGTATTGGCTCACCTACCTCTACCTTTTATGTATTTATGTCATGTTCCTCCTGTGCAGCATTATTTTCTCCATAAAAAATTAGTTGTTAATGCCAGTTAAAATGCTCAAGAGAAAAGATGAAATCCAAAATTCCTGATTTTATCTTCTCACAGAAAGTTTTCATGCTCCTTGGAAATGTATTTTAAAACCAAAGCAGTACCATTCTTCATTTCAAATGATAATGTCATATTCCCAAAAACAGGGGATGGTTCTGATTAAAATTTCAGGATAGAGCTTTTTGATAGGCAGCTTCAAAATTCTGTATGTTAGATTCAGTTGTAAATGAGCACAGAAGGGGAATACTCTTCTGAGTTGATGGAGGGATGTAATTTCAGCTCACTGAGCCTGATATTCTTCCCAGTGGAGTCAAGCAAAAAAAATCCCATTGATTTCAAAATGGGACCAAATTAAGTGCCTAGTTTTAAAAGGAGTTGCCAAATGGCAAGGCTATCAGTCAATCAGTACAAGAGATGCCTTTTAACTTTAGAAAATTAGGAGTTTTACTGTATCAAAAAGCAATTCGTATTTAAATTAACTCAGGGCATGCCTGAGCTTTGCTGCCAACTGCATGAGTCTGAAGCATACCCAAATTACATTACTTACATACATTACACAATTTACTTTTTTGTGTATAATACTACAGTGCACTGTGTTACATTGAGAAATTACTGAATTACAAAGCAGCATCTTAAGCCTTAGGAAATGGCAGAAGGAAGTCAGCCCATGTGGCTAATTCAGCTTTCCTGTGAATATACATCCAAAATGTGCTCTAGTGACATGATGAATCTATAATCTTAAAAGGCCTTTATGATTCCATTCAGGGAATGAACAGTACTTGAGAATCTTTGCTTCTCTACATGTGGCCCAATCCCTTATTTCGTAAATAATACTCACACATTCTGAATATTAATTTTCTTGGGAGGGATTATTTTTAATAAGTCAGTATCTAAACACTAATTTAAAGGAGTTTATACTTGCATTTGCAACATTCCAGCAATATTCCTATTTTGCTTTTAATGGATTACAAAGGTTCTCCAATTTGTGCTGGTCTACCTAAAGAAATTAATACCTTACTATCTTTTTCTGAACAACTGCTCATTTTGAAGCATTTCCTTTATCCAAAGCAGAATGTGTGTAACCTTCAGTGAAAACTGTGAATTCCCAGCACTTTATTCAGTGTAAATCCTGGGTTTAAACTCAAGCCTACGCAAAATGGTGAGCATATAAATTGTTTATCTCATGTGGCTTATATTGCATAGAGCTTGGGTAAAGACAGGGACAGAGTCAAGCTCTCTGAACACCATTCTGCAGGTTGACAGCCATCCGTACATGATTTCCACTCAGCTGGTCTTTCCCCCTGTGCAGAGTACAACTGATTCTGCAAAACAAGTAAGGATTAGCCAGACAACAACCTCCCTGAAAGACCTTGAGATGATTAGCACAATGCTTTATATCATGTGCACTTAATCAGGCAGTGAAAAAGTGCAAAAAGTTCTTTGACCATGTCTCATGAGGTGTCTTGATACACTATTTACCACAGGCAACTTAAATTCTTAAGTATTTTTAGTTTTTTTTTCTGAATTATTGATCTTAGTATTCCTTAATACAGGGGGTTTTATCTGCACAATTTCCTAAGTTGATCTTCTCTTCCCAAGAAAAAAGCATATGACAGAACACGTGAGGCCACACCGACACCTACTGTGCCTCCTGAATGGGCCTGAATTATGGCATCTCCTTCAGCCCCGAAATCCACAAATCTTCCGCAGTTTCAGCTGCCCATGAGACATTTTCTGCCTGCTCATGATGGCTATTTAGAAACAGCAAAAGGCCTCGGATGCTTTGGAAACTCAAGGTATTAATTAAGAACTGGAGGAACAGGCTTCTGCAGTCACAGGGCCTTCTCACCATTTTCTTGTCTTCCTGTTCTCTTCAACTATCTCTGACATCCACCTTTTTGTAGCTGCCAGGCACATCAAACCTGTGTTCCAGGCTACTACTCTTCTCCAACGGCCAGGCCTGAAGTGCTGGCAGTACCTATTGACAGCTTCTTCGCTCAGCTTGTGGTCCAAGAGGTTCAGCCCCTTCCCAATAAAGGGGAAAAAGAATTACAGACATAGCCTCACTTAGCTGCTGCTGATTTAAAATTAGAATCAAGATCACCTGGCGCACAGGGGAGTTACAGAAAATACATGTCAAAACTGAGCACAGCAGGGCCCAGAGAAACTTAAGTATAACTTGGAAATAGATGGACAAACTTTCATAGGCTGTGCAGAAAGCACATTTGAAGTTTGTAAAAGATGATGAGCCTGCCAAATATCAAGTCCTTTCTCCAGAGTATGAAAGAACTTCAAAATTTTTATGAACTCCTTTTGAGAAATAGCTGAACAATTCTCACTTAGATTACCAGAAGAATTCAGGTTGCAGCAGACAACCAGCATGAATGATGCTAGCTAGAAATGGTGAAAGTCTGGCAAAATAATCAGGTACTGCCAACCAGATCTTGTAGCTCACCACAAACATACCTGTTCATCACCAAGTAATGTAGCTATTTTCAGTGCAGGAAGCTGATTAAAGTTTTCTTAAACCAAACCAATTTTATGTGCAACATATTCTTGCTTTTTTTTTCATGTTCTGTTGGTCCTTGTCTTGCATGTTTCATCACCACAGAATTCTTCTATTGACTCCTCTAAGCCGGGTCTTACAACATTTACAAATGAAGCTTACCATGCAACTGGACCCTGAAAGAAGGTAGTGAGAATGTAGAGAACATGCACAAATCATAGGGGCAACTGTCCTCTGCAAGTATCACAAAAGGGACAGGAATCAAATATCTAATAATTTTAGCATGCTGGTAATTTCTAACTATAACCCCTACAATTTCAACAGAAATATTATTCACACTCCACTTGCTGGTGATTCTACGTAGATATATTACACTGATGGGTTCATTTCAGTTTTCCCAGGACTCAGCACTTTAAAAATACCTCAGAGGATTTTCTTGCAGATATCAAACCCAACAAGCATACTAGATTCTTACTTCTTACCAACACAAAGACTGTGACGAAACAAAAACAAATTACATGAGTCACATGAAACAAAAGTATTTATGATACAGAGCAAATTTGCTTTCTTTCACATTTATTTATTTAAATGGTTAGATTTCCTTTGGTGCTTCCATAGTCCCACACAATATACATTCACATGACTGTTAAAGAGTACACTTGGATCCCAGACCACACCACTCAGCAGTCAGTCAGCCATAAGTGGTCAATGTCATACTTGATCTAAATACAATTAATACTGTAATTCTTGTACAGTGCAGCAAGCATAGAGTTCAGGCTACCTACATAAACTCATAGAATATGCTGAGCTGGAAGACATTCATCAGGATCAAGTCCAGCTCCTGGCCCTGAGGAAACTGACTACTGACAGGAATCCCCAAGTCACATAATATCCCCAAGAGCACTGTCCAAACACCTCTTTAACTCTGTCAGGCTTGATGCTTGGACTACTTCACTCAGGAGGCTGTTCCAGTGCCCAGGTAACCTCTGGGTGAAGAACCTTTTCCTAATATCCAACCCAACCCCCCCTGACACAGCTTCAGGCCATTTCCTTGGGTCATGTCACCAGTCACCAGAGAGATGGGATCAGTGCCTGCCCCTCCTCTACCCCTCATGGTGATGCTAAAGAGCACAGTAAAGTCTCCCCTCAGTGTCCTCCAGGCTGTGCAGACCAAGTGACCTCAGCTGTTCCTCATCAGGCTCCCCCTCCAGACCCTTCAACATCCTCATGGCCCTCCTCTGGACTCTCTCTAGTAGGTGAATGTCTTATACTGCAGCACCCAGAACTGCCCCCAGCACTGGAGGTGAGGCTGCCCCAGAGCAGAGCACAGCAGGACAATCCCCTCCCTTGCCTGGCTGGTGATGCTGTCCCTGATGGCCCCAGGACACGCTTGGCCCTCCTGGCTGCCAGGGCACTGCTGGCTCATGTTCAACTTGTCCTGGACCAGAACCCCAGGGCCCTTTCCATGGCACTGCTCTCCAGCCTCTCATTCCCCAATCTGTCTGTACATCCAGGGCTGCCCCATCCCAGGAGCAGAATCTGGCACCAGCCCTTGTTGAACTTCATACAGTTGATGATTGCCCATTTCTCTGACTTGTCCATGTCTCTCTGTGGGGCTTCTCTGTCTTTAAGGCAATCCACAGCCACTCCCAACTTAGTCTCATCATCGAACTTAGTACCCCTTTGAGTTCTGTGTCCAAATGATTTATGAAGGCAGTGAAGAGCACAGGGCCTAAGATCGAGCTCTGTGGAACCCCACTGGTCACCAGTCACCAGCCTGAATACAACACCTGTTACCGTAATGCCTTGTTCTCCACCCATCAGCCAGTTCAACTCTATGATGACTGAGGAAGAGAGGAAAATGCTAATACAGATGTAGACTTGAACCTTTCTGTACACTGCAACAAATTAAACCAGGATTCCAGTCAAGATTTTCTGGTACATCAAATTTAACCAATTACTACACCTACTTTTCCTGTGCCCAAATAAATTCACAAAGGAGAAAGTAAGGTGAAGGCCATGACAGTTTATTAGGGAAAACTGTACCTGTCTGATAATGTAAGAATACATATCACAGCTTAATTTCCTCCTGGACATGAACATGTCATTAATACTAACCTCCTAAAATAATTCAACTGAACTAAGAACCATTTCTGCACAGTTCTTAATACCTCCATGTAGAATCAGTTTGATTGTAACCTGATCTAATTACTGTAAAGACATTTACTAAAACAGTATATGGCTTAAGCAAACATTAGCCATGGAACTCAGCTCAAACCTAGCTCATCACTCTGTCACATAATTAAATGACATATGGGAAAGCAGGAGTACTGCTGGGAAAAGCTGCTAGGGGAAGTGGTGACTTTTGAATGTAGAATGAGACACCATGAGGAAGGCAAAGAGCAAGTCAGCCCTATGACTGTGGTCCTTATTTTATGGTCGATCTTGTTTGCAGAACTGCTTTAACAGGTTGGAAATGGAGTCTTTCCTCACTGATTGTCCTTTCTTTTACAAACACTTGCCTCCCCCCTTCATTATTCTGTATTTTACTGCTTCATGTATATACTGTGCCAAACACAGCTTGTGCAAAAAAGCCATCTCCAAACATTTGGGGATGAATCTTAGAACCAAAACTACATTCTTACATGTTATTCCTCTGAAACAGAGGTGTGGGGTTAAACTATAGAAACTCACATGATCATGTGAAAGAACTGCACATTCTGCTGCATAGATGAGGAATGATTTAATGGTAACTGTTGCTCAACTTCCTTTTCCAGGCTTTCATTCATTTAAGCTATTTTTGATTAATTCAATTAAACAAAAAAAACAAACATTTTCCTTCCTTGCAAAGTTTTGTTATTTGTGTTTAGGAGAAAAAAGATAGGATAAACAAAAACCATCTTTCATACTGACCTATAAGAAGGAAACCAATAGGTAGGAAAACAGACTTCAGACTTAATTCAGGGAAAATAAGCCATAAACCTCCTTAAAAGATAGTGTTTACATATATATAAATGCACCCTGCTTGTCAAAAATATTAATACAAAAATTAAGACAACTGTTAATTCTTGAGTGTTACAAACATAAAAGTGCCACCTGTTTTCCAAGTCAGTTCAGCCAAGACTTCAGACCATTTATATTACTGAAAATCCCCAAAGACTTTTAACTTAGTAAACTAATGAATCACAGTGGAGTTTCAACTCAGACAACTGGCAATGCAGATGCAAGTCTGAAGTGAAACTGAATCAGCAACTGAACAAAGAGCAAATAATTTGAAACTTAAAAAAGATGTTGCAGCCATGTAGCATGCATTAATATCCCCTTGATATATGCAATTTTTATTAGACTAGCTCTTCAAATTTCCACTTACAGTAATGCTGTATACAAAAAAACCAAAAAACATAAACCAAAAAACACAAACCCCACCCCTCACTGTATTATTTATTTCAGAAAGGGAATTAAGTGGTGTATTTTTGTACATGTGCTTAACATCCTAGTACATGTAACAAGTAGTCTCGATTTCCAGGGAAAGTGTGAATAAATTTAACTTTTCCCTTTTGAGCCAACATCTGTAATGAAAGTACTTGCTATGCAAACTGGATGGCAGCTGATTTTTTCCCAGTCAGTGTGAGGTTTCATCATCAATTCCTGTAATAGGTATTAACCCTTCATTCATTTTATCATAAAAATGTGACTTACTAGAAAAGGAATAGAGTCTAAAGGCACAGAATCACATAGCTGCTCTAGTAGGAGTCTGTAAACAGAGAACTGTTTGAAGTTAGGAAATCCAAATCTAGGAAAGTAAAAAGGCATCTGAAGCAGGCTTTTATTTAGCCAACTTCCTTAAATACCCGAAGGGTTTTGAGGTCTAAGAAGTATGCACTAAAATACTGTATTTCAAAAAGCAATAAGGCAAATAGTATACTCATTATTTCAAAAAAGCTACAATGGTGTAGGCATACACAGTATAACTTAGTTACAATGCGTGGTACTGTTTCTACTACATAGCCCTATAATTGTTTCCTTTCTACATAATGGGAGCTTAAACCGGGGTTCCAGGTGAACACAAACCCATCCTTGTACCGCCATCTACCACTGGCAACAGCTCTTCAGCAGCATTTGCTTTGCTGCCTAGGTCATATTCATGCTGAACAAAGTTCACAAATCAGAGACTAAACACTGTCGTACTTGTGAAGAGCTTCTTCTAGCTTTTGTGTCACTTTTTGAAAAAAGAGTATTTGCTGTTGCAAGAAATGCTGCATCTGTGATTTAAAGTCCCTCACACGAATTTTGTGGAAATGATTAATTTCAGCAAGGGTTGCAAAAGAAATAATGTTACAACGTTCTTGAATGCCCTCAGCTTTTTGGAGTTCCATCTTCCCCTCTTCCACGTGCCGCTTACTCTCCTTTACTTTGGTAAGGGCTCCTGTGTAAAGAACAAAATGAAACAGTTGAACTGTGAGGACCATGTAAACTCGACTACTGAACTTTAACAAGTGATTTAATAACAACAAGGATTTGTATAAGGCTTATTCTCAGTGTATTTATAGGTGTGCATACACATATGTGTGAATGAAAAGGAATTAAACAAAAAGTTTTTCATGTAAGAAAAATCACAAACCAGTGGAACCTGTGTAAAAAATAAAACTCAACACTTTTTTAAAGCTAAAGCATTCAAAAGTTACTAAAATATCCTATTTTCCAACCTTAAAAATAAGATTGTGTCTTTCAGAGAATTGGCAATCACTGTATCAGTAGAAGAGTTAATAAAAGCGCGAGAAAACTAGTCTGATCAATTAAAGCCTAATAAATACCAGAAAAATTACTTTGTTAAGAACTGGATATGTGAAATATCCCTTTTCCCAATCATTGTGAAGTATCAAAAGTATATCATAGTACACAAAATCTTGTCAATACATGTTTTTGCTTTTACACCTGAGATATCCCAAAACTAATTACTGATTACTAGAGAATCTAAAAGTTTATCTCAAAGTCACAGATGCCCAGGTAGACCTTACGCTTACACAGTGCAGTAAAAGGTAATAGAAAAGCAGAGTTACAAAACTGACAATTCTCCCATCCAAATACCTAATTGAGGCACAAGCATCCTACAAAAGCAAAGTATCATACTAAACACATCTACCCAAAGAAGACCCATAAAATGATAGAATACCAAGATACATCTTAAGACATTCATCTAATTGGACTCAATTTCACACAGAGCAACTTCTTTGCCTTAAATATTACATACTTATTTTATTCATATAACTAAACCAAATCAGACTAGTACAGCTTTTATCACCTCACTACATTCTTGTTTCTTTAAATATCTGTAATGTCGTAACTCTCCTTTCAGATTACACTTCTGACATGTGACTAAAGTGTGCTACCTGAAGGCCAAGGGCAGTGTCTGTCTTGCGGGGCTGCAAGGCAGAGCCAGTGTTCCTCACCTTCCTGGCTCCCATGGCATGACAGCCTTAGGAGCTTGACCTCATCATCTTCAGCCTGGCCCCAGAAACACCACTGAAAAACCTTTTCCACAAGCAGTGGTGCCAGCAGGGAGACTGTGCCAGAAGATCTGTGTATTGTCCTCTAAGGAATAAGGGATCTGTGAGATAGGGTATGATCTGAAAAACACTTAATTCCTTCTCCTACAAAAAGAACTCTTCTTTCAACAAATTTTGGCTTAGCAAAAAATTTTTCTGCAATCTGTGGGCATGACAGGAATCCATGCACAGCTGTGAAAAACTGAAATTCAGAATTTACTGGAAGCCAGATGTAGCTGGTTAAATAAACATGGCAACTCTTCAGTTGTGATGTGGGAAACAGCTTTCGATGTTACTTCTAAAATGACCAAACTGGAAAAGAAATACTGAAATTCACAACATCAGCAGCTGGAACCATAATTAAGCTCTGGAGCATGTATAATCTTCAGATAATTTTACACCAATAAAAAACATACATTACTAAACATGACTGTCCTCCAGACCAGATATACTATGCAATTTTTTGGGGAGGGGAGGGGAGATTTTTAATTAGTGAAGGAATCCAGTGAGTAAAGTACAGTACAATCATCAACACTGCTTTATTAATGCATATTGATTGTACTGGTCCTGTAGTGGAATTTCCTTTAAAACCTGGACAGACCATATCCAGATGTCAGCAATAAATGACAAAGCTCACACATATGCTTAAGTATAAAGCTATACTTTCATATTGTTTGAGGGGTTTTTTTTTTAAATGCCTTTAAATGAAGCTTTTAATTATTAGTAATATGATTAACATTAAAATAACTACATAGAGGGGAAATTTTACCTTATTTTAGGACAATCAAAGAATTCTGCCTAAACACAGAGAAAAAAACCCCCAAACACACGTGCTTTACTTCAAGAAGAAATTAATTATTTGTTTTAAAATGTAATTTTTAAGCTGTTCATCATCTACTGAAGTTTGCAAGACTTAGTTTAGCAAATCCAAGGAAAAAACATGATTAGTTCTCATGGCTTTGAAAGCAGCTTAAGTAACAAAAACCCCCAAATTTTCTCCTAACACCTTTCCATAATTTACACTTTTTGTATTTTAATCTATGTGAGCAAAAGTCTGAGCTGGAACAGAGATGTACTAATGTGGAAGGTTCAGTGATTCATCCTATAGTGAGCAGGAAAACAGGGAACTGGGGACTGGAGAGCAGCCTCTCGTGCACACCCCTCTTGAAGAGAAGGGTCTTGTGCAGAGATGCCTCCCTACCTCTAATAATTCCCAGCTCATAACTCTGGACCTGCTGCACCCCAGGCTGTACACCATGTACTCCTCCAATTCCATGCTTCCAAATCAATCCATCACACTCAGTGCCTAACCCAGCACCTCACAGATCCTGCTGCTACCCCTGTGGGATGCTGGGATAAGCAAGGCCTACTAGTCTAGAAACCTGCAGAAGCTTCTTGTGGTTTCTGCTTTTAGTTATGTGAATACCTAGTATTGGTTTGGGCAATCAAAAAAACCACGATGTATTAAAAAAAAAGAAAAGGCTGAATCACAGCAGCCCAAGAAATGGCTAAAACATATTTTAGGAAAAAGAAATAGAAGGAGCCACCTCCCAGTGCATATTTGCTCGAGGAAGCCTCCTGCAGAGTACCTGCCTGGGATAAATATACACCAGTGCACTGTTCCCAGAGTGATGGAATACATTAAAAAAAAAACAAAACTTGGGCTTTTTTTCAATCCAGATGTACAGATTTTGTTCAATCTTGCTCATGCCTTTAAAGACCTTCTGCAGGACCACTTTCTAGTGATCAGGACTAGCTTTCAAAGAAGCAAAGAGGGCCTGGATTTAAAATTATGCAAAAAACTGCAACATCTATTTCTGTTCTTAAAGGTGGGGGAAAGCTTATATGAATGCTATTTGTCATTGGCCAAAGCCTTACAGTAAACAGACTTGAATGCTCACTGCCACTAAGAATTTAAAAGAGACTCAGATTTCAGACCCTGTTTTGAAATATGACACTTTTAACAAGGGACATTTGTGCTAGCAAAATTTGTACTAGTGTATTGTGCTAGAAGCCAAGAAAACTGGGACAATGTAGAATTCTCAACAGAAATAATTAATTTCAAGCCATAAAACACAGTGTACTAACAGCAACTTAAATGGATGCTGAGGAGGTATGAGGAAAAAAAGAAGTGTATGAGACAGTAAGCTAGTCATGCAAATATGAGATTGCTATAAGGTAGGAAGAAAGATATACATTCAGGAAAAAACCATCCTGAACCTGAAAGCACTTAGATTGTTTGACCCAAACCTATTTTCACATCATCCACAGTTTTATTCTAGTAACAAACATTTTCAGATTGCATGAAATGTCAGCTAAGGATGGGTATGGACCCATAAACTGAAATCTCCCTGCACACAGGAAGCACATCTGTACTCCTATGAACCCATGCTGATGTTTATGTGTCTCCAAGTCCAAGTTGCAGCCTGCAATGTGGCCAGAAGGAAGAAGTTTTGGGGAACCCATCTTGCATACTGCAATCCAGACTGCTTTTCACTCAACTCGTCTTCCTAGGAAGGCAGGCCTGCCCTGTGCCACAATCGGAAGCCAAAGAGCTGAGACACCTGCTAAGGATGTACTATATTCCTTTTTCCACCTCTTCTCAAAACACCCAAACATCAGCTCTTGAGTGCTGCATGGAACAAGCGAGTTAAAAATCAGCTGTGTCCAAAGCTACCCACCCACACAAAGAATATTTCAGGGCAGGAGCCCTTTTTTTGCTCTCTATTTGCAATGTTTACTACAATGACATCTGCTTTATGGCAGGGCTTGCTCCATTCTTAAAAAACACTTAACAGTACATTGCTGTAGCAGCAGCAACTGAACTGTGTACAGTAATGCTGCACATGGGTGAAACACAAAGAAACATTAGTTCAACACTGCTGAACACAGCACCTGAAGCAGTGGCAAACACCTCTTGAAGTCACTGGGGTCTGAAATTCAGTTTGCCTCAAGATCCCTTAACTCTCCAATATATCAAAGTCATCAGTATCTCACTCCAAAATATTCAGCTTGAAAACTCACCTGTAAGAGCCAGCAGGTTTATTTTTTATACCATATAATTGTAATGTCTTTATCACTGCAGCTATTAAAGTATCTCTTTCACATCAGTTATGAATTATACTAAAACAGAGCAAATACTTTTTTTTACAATCTCTCAGCAGCTGTACCTCAGAAATCTTGTGCAAATAAAATTATCTGTGCAGTAAATATTTCATCTCTCTATAATCAGCAAGGTACAAAATAGCATTTAATGTAATACTTACTGAAGTTAAAACAACATGCATTTCTACACCATTCATCTGTCCAGAATATTAAACACTCTAATAGGATGCATGATGTGTCCTTCAAAGAACCTTAATGAAGAGAGAGCTTTGAACATGTCAAACAACTCCCTTTACTTTTCTTATAAGAAATCTAAGAAACCATTTCTAATGGAAAAGGAAAAAACATATTCATGATGCTGCTTTCATAAAAGATGTAAAAGCAGATAATGTTCTGTAAAAGCAGAAATATTTTCTTTTTCCTTACTTAATGATGAAATTATTTAACTACAGATCTTTGCTTAAAGATTTGAAAAAGCAAACTCTGGGTAGCTCACGTGCATGGAAACATTTCTAATCCAGCAGAGTGCCGCCAGAACAAGTTGGTTTACATGGTTGTCTCTTACTCCAGATCTAGCAAAGATGTTGTTACAAGATGTCTCAAATGACTAATCCAATAAAAGAATGCAAGTGGCCTGGGGAGAGAGACGATGCCTCAGCTTTATCAGTGGCTTAGCTATGTGATCCAGGTCAGCCCTGGGTGACACAATCATTAGCCCCAACACAAGGAAAACTGCAGAAGCATTTCATGCGTGTCCTGGTTTCAGCTAGAGTAATTTCTTCTCAGTACTGTTACAGTGCTGGGTTTTGGATTCTGAATGAGAATGGTGTTGATAACACTCTGATGTTTGGTTTTTACTAAGGCGTGCTTATTCCAAGTCAAGGTCTTTATTTTCCTCCCTCCTCGTCTCATGTTCTGCCAAGCAGGAGGTGCACAAAAGGAAACTGGAAGGGAGCATAGTTGGGCAGGCAACTGGAACTGACCAAAGGAATGTTCCACACCACAGAAGTCATGCCCAGGATATAAACTGGGTGGAGTGTCTTGGGGTGACTATGATGCTTCTATCCCCAATTGTCTGTTGTGTTGGTGTTGAATATTGAGTTCTGCAGCTTTAAGGCTGGTTCCAGGAGTGAACAGGAAAGAAGAGGTGCAGAGTTTGTATTCAGAGACTGCACTTGCTCCCCCACATCCTTCACATAAACTGTGCTGTCTGCAGTAGACAGCAGGAGAAAACTCTCTTTTACTCTATTTTCTGGCTAGGTGAAGCAGAAAAACTCCCTGAACTGTGTTTCCCCCCCCGCCCCCCCCCCCCTTTTTTTTTTTCTTGGAATTGTTTGAACCTGCTCAGGACTGAAAACCCAGAGGAGCACCAGGAGCTCACACCTGTGTCCCACCAGGCCTGGCCTGGGCTGTGACATTTTTCAGCTCTGGAGGGACTGAGAACAGCCTCAGTGAGCTGGGCTGCAATGCATGGAAAGGATTGCTGAATCTGTCATCTCTTCAGAGCAGCAAAAGATTTTGTGTTGGAAAGTACTTTGCCTGTTAAATAAACAGGTTTTTTTCCACTTCTCTACAAATAAATATTTTCCAAAATCAGTTAAAAAAGGAACTACTTTCCTAAAAAAACCCCATTCAGAAGTTTTCTCCCAAATTTGCCCTAAACCCAAACAGGGAGTTATCTGGAAGCACAGCAGATCTGGGTTTGGGGAGTCCAGCATCAGTCAGTGGGTGGTGAGCAGTTGCATTGTGCATCACCTGTTTGTTTCCTTTTTATGATCACCATTATTATTTACCATTATTACTGCATTTTCCATTAGTATCAATTATTAAATTGTTCTTATCTCAACACAGAAGCTTTACTTCAAGTCTCCTCCCCATTTCACTGAGGTTGGGGTGGGGGGAGAGAGAAGAAGGAGTTGAGTGAGTGATTGTTCAGTGCCTGATTTCCAGCTGTGCTCAAACCATGACAATGAGATAACACACTGTGTGAAATCCAACTCTGAAAAAAACCCCAAACTTCTCCCTCTCAATTGAAACAGTTTGCAACAGAACAGATTTTGCTACACTGACAGATTATTTTCTTAAGAATGCTCTGAGCACTGATTAACAAAAGAAGCCTACATTGAGATTCTGCAAATTCTTTACATTTTCTGGCCAAGATTTTTAATAGGACTCTGCCTGAAATTAAAACCAGAAGACTTTTTCAGTAGAAACTGAACTAAAAGAAATGTCAAAGGGAAAAAAGTACCATTACACTTATTAATATTGGAATAAACTGCTTTTTAAAAAATCCAGTTTCACAGTTCTACACTGAAAAAAGCAAGTGATTTTCAAAACCAAAGGCAAAATTCTGCCACTTGCTTTTGGTAAATACCAACACAATAGTTTTCAAACCCAGTCTTGACATTTAAAAGATTATATTCTTCTCCTTAAGGGCACAAAACCATTTTAACAACATTCCCTTTTCTATAGTAAAATATCAGAAGTATAAAATTACATACAACAAACTGCAATTACTTTAGTATTACAGAGATTTCTGTAGGTACATGAAAACGGCTATAATGCTTTTAGAACTGCAGCCTAACCATAGTTAAAGAACTGAACTTTGTTTTTCATTATTTTGCTGCCCATTGCTCAAAAGAAGCCCAGATAACATAATAGTATCCTGTAAATTTAGGTTTATAAATTACAGCGCTCTGTTGACATCTAGATCAACACTGACTGACTACAGAGTTATTAAAATCAGACATAATTATTTGTTCTTTCAGTTACCTTGTTGCAGCTTTCATTAAAAAACACATTCTTCAGTTCAAAATGAAGTAACTTTTTTATCTCTACAACTCAGGACCTCACACACAAAACAGTCTTTGCTAGATATTTGAGAATGTTAATTAGCTGTAATCTCATCTATGGTATAAATTTATAAATTGATTTAATCAAAATAAACCAAATTAAGAATTATGCTAGAATGAACAGTGTAAAATGTCAATTTTTCAAAACTACCAGGGTTACTGGGAGTCTAACTGATGTCTAACTGATATTTTTAAATTTTTAAATAATATTATTATTAAGATCTGATTAGACTCATTGAGCATAGATCTGTCATTGTACACACACAGAAGAAGAGCATATAGAGCTGATTTATTTATTCAAATCTACAAGGACTGTAATCGTACCTGTGCATGTTCAGAGAGTGTAAAAAGATCACACTACTGCAATATATTTAAATCTCCCCATTGTCAATGTACATTTGAGTTCCAGAGTACCCCAGAGGAATCTATAAGCTTTGGTGTGAACCACCTCCAGTACAAATGTTTTGCTGGGCCCCACTACACCACACTGCTATGTGAACAGACGCCACAACTTGCCTTTGGAGGAGCTGATCGCAGAAAATGAGAACAGCACAGTCCAGTAAATGAAATAAACAGAATTACCATTTTAATGCATCTACCGCCTACATAATGCCATTGCCAAAATTTTGAAAAACTCCAACAAAACACAATGCTAGGTAGCCACACAGAAAAAATATGTGTAAAATTAGATTAATATTTTCTATTCAAATCTTGAATGCAGAGATGTTACAACTGTTATCTTTTGATGTATTGTACACTAGCAGTCTTCTAAGCAAACAAATGACCTTATTTTAGGCACTAAAGCATGTTTAAACTGTGTTTGTGGATAGTTTAAACTTTACAAGTGCCTACAGTGAAGTCTGAAAGGAAGCCCACCATCATTTGACAATAAAATCCAGTTAAACTATGTGTACAGCTGTCTATTATTGCAAATGTAATATTTTGCACCACAGCCTGAGAGGCAAATGCTAACTAATGGCAGGTTTGCCCAGTTCTATGGGACTCTGTACTTTTTGGCACTCACATTTACCATTTAAAAGTATTTCTTTGGTATGGTTTCAGCTGGCAGTGCAGACTAGGGGGACAGAAAAGAGTGAAACATAAACTAGGCTGTTCACCAGAACACAGTACATTTGCCCCTTAGAAAGTTAGCCATGTTTTTCAGGACAACACTTGAAAATGTAAGCAACTGCAATTTGCAGAAGTACCAAGATGAAACCTTTCAGCCATTTTTAGTACTCCTCATTAGTTTATATCTAACTGGGGCATCAAACAAGTTTACAGTTTGGTCATCACAGGTTTTGAACACTATTTTTTTTCTAATTAGGATGCTAGGAACAAGCATTTTATGTAAGAAAGATGCTACAGATTTTTAGCAGCTTTTGTAAACGTCCTGTTCATACTGCTGACTTCAAGACAACAACCATCAGAAATCATGCTGTCAATGGACAAAAGAAATTAATTTTCAGTAGAAATGGTTAACAACAAATGAGCAGAAATGTCTCCTCCTCCTCTCCAAAATGGATATAAGCACTATTACATTAAATGCTGATTTCTTTCAAAATTTTTGTAAGATTCAGGGGATGTGGATGGACAGGGGAAGACAGGTAACGCTGTGTATCAACATCCATACACTACTACTGAGAGAAGTAAATATAAATGCAAGTTCCACTGGCTCTTACATCACTGCTTTATTGGGGTACAATGAAACACCTGCTTTTCGATGTTGTTTTCTGTGGAGGCTAAAAGGGAAGCAAAGAACAAATACAACTTAGAGTGTTTGCTTGTCTATTATCACCTGCTTAGCTCTACTACTGTCCTAAGATAAGCAAATAAAACATGCATAAGCAGTTTAACATAAATTCATACGAAAAGAGTCAAGATGCAAATCAAATGCAGATACTGGTTTACTTTATCCTAGTACCCATTAACTGCACTCTCTTAGTGTTGCAGTTTCTCTGTAAGAACAAAAAGAAGCAGAATTCCTGTTGGAGAAAAAAATACTCAAGGCAAGCCATTGTTAATGCAACCAACTGCATTATATGTTATATAATACAAAAGCAGAACATGTGAAAATTATAATATAATGGTATATTCACATAATTTTAAAAAAAAGCTTCTTTAATATACTGCTAGTAAGGCAGCATAGCTATTCATCCATATAAAGATTCAAAATCACAAAAAATCTAAAAAAATTTAGAATAATAGGTTGCTTTTTACCATCAGACAACAAAGCAATGCAAACTCCAAATCACAGGATGAACCTGCTTTTCACATTGTTAATGAATGAACTGCATATAAGCATAAAAGGGGTAGCTTAGTTCATTATGATTACAGAAGTTGTCCACCCATGATGTGTACCTACTTAAAACAAAGGCTGAAAACAACACACTTCTTCCTGTTCTGCTACGGTAACCACCCAAAATCACTGGCAAGAATTGAACAGATTGTTTAAATGTTGGTGGATTGTTTGGGGTTTTTCTCCCTTTAAGTCCTCATGGCTATCATGAAAGATACCAACAAGATTGCATAAGAAAGCATGTAGCATTTGTTTACTCTAGTCTGCTGATAAGGCTCATGTTTGGGGACTCAGCCAAATATAATTTCCTAATTTTTCAATCAAAATTTTCAAATTTCAATTTTCAAATTCTGTGCTATTTGAATCAGGCAATTTCAAATACATAAGGTACCAACTGGATAAGTTTATACAGTTTGCACTTACTGACTTGGCATTTCAACTGTTCAAACAAAGTCTAACAATGAAGTCATGGAAAGATGTGGGAAAGGCTGAAACTTGTCCTTGTTTCAAAGGTGACTTACAAACAAAAAAGTCAGTCAACTTGTTTGTTTTTGATAACGTGCTAACAAAGAACTGGAAGAGCTCTGGGAGCTTCTTTCCATTTCTTGTCTACCAATGTCTTCTGTGTTTGGATGTAAGCCCTATCAGCCAGACTAGGAGCACCCAGAGCTTCAGGAGAACCATCCCACTATACAGAATATTCATATGTCTCTCAAAAGGCATTACTTTTTTTGAAATAGAATGACTTCCTCTTTCTACAATATAAATTTTAAGTCTTCAATGCCTACACTGTTCTGCTACTCTAGTTGCTCACAGGGCCATTGCAGTAAAGGCCTTAATGCTTGTGGTGAGCACATAGTATGGGGTATTTTCTGTGATCTGACTAGAAAACTGATGCAAATTTATACTTATTTAAATATGCACTTGCCTGTAGTCAAACCTAGACGTGTGAGCTCCAATCAAAACCTCTCCTGTTAGGACTAAGTGGGTAGAAAAGACAGACTTTCTGGTGTGCAGTCTCTCCCACGGAAGGAACAGCTATGGTCCTCCTCTGATACCATCAAGTTTTGAAAAAAAAAACCAACCCACTGGTGCTTTATTAGCCATGAGATATGTCTCTATTACTGAAGGTGTATGACAACAGACTAATTTCAAAAGGTAATGGGACAAAGACCCATTATACAACAGCATGAAACTCACTCCCCTAGAAAGCCACAGAGATTGTGGAGGAGCAGAAAAGAAGAAAGAACCACACATTAAGAAGACCCATATATCTTTCAGATAGAGCATAGAAGTCCTTTTTTTTTTCTCTTCCTGTTTAATTTTCTTCAGATAAAGCCATTGCTCAATTTTAGTTGTTTACTCCTGTCCTCTGACTTCACACCAACTAAGGCAGCTGTAATTTTATACAGTTTCTAAATGTGAAGATTCTTTCACATTTTAGCTCCATGTCCTTAAGGTTACCTTCAAATATTGTGAGACAACACTAGGTAATGCAGCAGCAAGCAGTGTTACATCACCACTGTAACAGCTATGGGGTAGCTGACATGACAAAAAAATAGAAGTCATCCTGGAGTAGTACATCCTTTCTTATCAAAACTCTTACACAGATGAAATGCCCGTCTCTTTTTACTCCTGCAAGGGTCATCTGGCTAGGATTACATGCCTAACTCTTACCCAGCAGCTACTTGAGTTGAAGCCCATGCAAAGTCTATGCATCTGAGGGACAGAGGAGATAAAAACCATAAAAGGTGAATGAAAGGGAAAACAGTGATGAGAAAAACCATTTCTGCACAACAAATTGAAGAGCTTAGGAAGTAAACACGAGAGAAAAGCACTGCTTTTATACTGTGATGAAAGGTTTTAGGTGCCAATATTAACCAGTCTGATTTAGTCATTAATTCAAATACCACTTCTTCCCCCTGGGGGGGAGAAGGAAATAGAAAATGTTAGAGAGTTCCAGGTTTTAGTGCTGTTTGGTTTTCTGGTGCTTTAAATTTTGATGCATTTCCATCTGGATGGATTTTTCACCTACATTCTAAAAATACAACAAGTGCATTCTTTAAAGCCTATGTCTGGAATTAAGTTTCCTTCAGGTAAATAAGACAATTTGTCTTATTTTAATTTTCACAAACAGTGACCAAGAAACAATCATTCAGGTATTTTTAAAAATAAATCTCTTAAATTCTGGCATGGAAGGGAAATGGAATTGCCTGTACTGTATCTCAGGAAACATTTAGACCACCTTTTCAGATCTCTTTTGCAAAATCCATAACCAGAAGTTTGTCAATTATTAACATCATAATGTCAAGAGAGAAGAAATCTGGAAAGCAAAGATGAAACATCATGTTTCATCAGAAATCACAAGAGGCCAATTATAGTAATTCCTGAAACAAAACCTGAAAGAAAGAAATCCAAAATGTACCCAACTTCTCTACTCTCACTAAGCAAATATGAGAGCCAGACAAGAATGAGCTAGGATACTAGCATACGCTGCCTCCAATTCCCACAAGTGCATGAATTTTCTGAACCTGAACTTGCAAGGGCCTGCAGTGAGCATTTGTGTTGAAGATTACAGAACTAGGAAGATTGCATCAAGTTGAGCGAAGCTTTAGCAATTAATATGTAGAAATTATTTCACCAAGAATACCTACAGAATTTCCCCAAGCAGACCTTAAATGCATTAAAGATGCATAAATGGTACTATCCATTACAAATGGGAAGCTGCCTTACTTCTCAAAATTAAAAAAAACAGAACCAGTATTTCTTGAAAGATACACCAGTTCTGCAATAGAAAATTACAAAATGCAGCTTAGTTTTTTGAGCCTCTGGTACTTATTATCATTCTTCTGCAAATGATTTGCCAGAGGCTAAAGAAAACTGTGCACAAGTGTATCTGTCTAATACGTATCTTCCATTCCAAAACCCCATGTATACACCCAAATATTTTCATCCAAGCGCATTTATCCACAAGGGGTTGAGGGCTAGATTTATGAAAGTATTGGGGTGTTTAGAAGCTTGAGACAACATTCTGCCATTGTCTATCTCATCCAGGCGCCAGTTTTCCCATATCACTTAGTTTTCCAAGCAAAATGTATAGAAAAACAAGTTGTTGTAAGGGACAAATGCCATATGCTCTATGCCAGCCTCAGTAGGACTCTCAACCCAAGAATTTCCAGATGGAAATGTGATGTTTCCTACTGGGCACGGCTCAATTGAATGACTCAAGAGACCTGGACTAGGGTGCATATGAAACCAAGAAAGGTCTCAAAACACTGACCTGTTGATCCTTGACTGGCATGTGGTACAGAAATGCTTAAATACTTCTCTGTCTCTCCTGTAGCAGGAACTTTAACTCTTCCTTCCCTACAGAAAATGCCTTAAACACTAGGAACTTGAGATGTAAGAAAAGGAGTCTTGTAAAAGAAAAGAGGAAAATGAAGTCTTCTAAAGTCTCCTATTGAAGCTATTGCCATATCATAAACTGTCAATTAACAATATTAATAAGATTATGAACAATTTGAAAATATTTCCACAGTCAGCTGGTATACATTTTACACAAATTACACAAATCAGATCATATATGATGTCCTCAGCATAGATGGCAGAAAGACCTGAATCCCAAAATAATTAAAAGCACAAAAGTTCATGTATTTTCCTGGTAAGATGCAGACAAGGCAACAGCAAGGCTTACATGGCTTTGATTCTTAATTCTAGAGAAAAAGACAAAACCCGCATAGAAAGAAACTTCTATCTCTTGTCGTTATTTTGCAGAAGTTGCAGAAAGTTTTTAAACAAAACCTCATACATGCGGAGTTCTCAGTCCATAGCACTTAAAATCACATTCAGCAGCTCTTCAGATAACTGCAGTACAGCAAAAGCGTAACAGGACAAGACAGTTAAAATTACAAAATCACAGAATATGCCAAGTTGGAAGAGACCCACAAGTACCACTGCATTCAACTCTTAGCCCTACACAGGACATCCCAAGAGTCACACGAGGTGCCTAAGGGTATTGTCCAAATGCTTCTTAAAATCTGTCTGGCTTGGTGCTCAGACTATTTCCCTCCTGTGAGCCTGTTCTAGTGCCCGAAAACCGTCTGGGTGAAGAACCTCTTTCTATACTAATACCCAGCTTTGACTGCTCCTGACACAGCTCTAAGACATTCCCTTGGGTCCTATCACCAGTCACACAGATCACCACCTGCCCCTCCTCCTCCCCTCACAAGGAAACTGCAAGCTGCAACGAGGTCTCCCCTCAGTGTCCTCCAGGCTGTGCAGACCAAGTGACCTCAGTTGTTCCTCATCAGGCTTCCCCTCCGGATCCTTCAACATCCTCATGGCCCTCCTCTGGACTCTCTCTAGTAGGTAAATGTCTTATACTGCAGCACCCAGAACTGCCCCCAGCACTAGAGGTGAGGCTGCCCCAGAGCAGAGCACAGCAGGACAATCCCCTCCCTTGCCTGGCTGGTGATGCTGTCCCTGATGGCCCCAGGACACGCTTGGCCCTCCTGGCTGCCAGGGCACTACTGGCTCATGTTCAACTTGTCCTGGACCAGAACCCCAGGGCCCTTTCCATGGCACTGCTCTCCAGCCTCTCATTCCCCAATCTGTCTGTACATCCAGGGCTGCCCCATCCCAGGAGCAGAATCTGGCACCAGCCCTTGTTGAACTTCATACAGTTGATGATTGCCCATTTCTCTAATCTGTTAAGGTCTCTCTGCAGGGCCTTGCTCCCTTTGAGAGAGTCAACAGCTCCTCCCAGGTTTGTATGACCTGGGAACATGCTTAGTGTCCCTTCCAGTCCTGAATCCAAATCATGTATGAAGGTGTCAAAGAGAACTGGGCTGAGGATGGAGCCCTGGGGAACCCCAATAGTGACAGGTCCCCAGTCTAATGTCACCTCATTCACTGTAACCCTCTGTGCCCAACCCATGGACCAGTTCTCACTCATCCCATAATGTGTTTGTCCAGCTGTGAGCTGGACATTTTATCCAAAGGATACAGTGTGAGAGAGCAATGAAAGCTTTACTGAAATACAAAAATATAGTATCAGTTGGCTTCCCTTGATCAAATGTGCGGATTACCTTGTCATAAAAGGAAGACTCAATAATCAGGACTTTATTCACATGATGCTGTGCTGGGTGTATTCAAGGACTGCATTGTCTTTCAGGTGTTTTCCAATGCCTCCCAGAGTAATCTTTTCCATGATTTTACTGGGCACTGAAGAGAGATTGGCAGGCCTGTGGAAGGGGTCCTCCCTCTTCCCCTTCTTGAGAACTGGGAGAACATTTGCCAGCTTCCAGTCAGCTGGGACCTCTCAGGACTTCCAAGACTGATCAAAAATCACTGAGAGGAATTTTGTAATGACATTACCCAGCTCTTTGAGGATTCTTGGATGAAACCTATCAGGCCCCATAGATTTGCAGGGATCCAGCTTGAGCTGAGAAGGTCAAATGGGAGTTGATCATTCTCACACTCATGGTCCTCCACAGACACAGACACAGACACAGGCATGTTTTGGTACAGCCGTCTTTGCTCTTCCATTCTTCTCAGGTCCAAGGGAGTATGGTCTGGGGTTTTATCCAAAGCAAACAATGTATTTGCATTATGTAGCAAAAAAACAAACAAACAAAAAAAAAAAAAAACAAAAACCACCAAAACAAAAAAAAAGCTCTACTCCTAATTTCAGTGTTCACAATTTGAAAGGCATGACCATTTAATCAGTTTATCAGTCAGGCTGCTGCTTCTGCCATTTGTAAGGGCACTTTGGTCTCATTTTATGGCTCAATAATGTTGTACACTAGAAAATCAAACCCTTGAAGAAAGGCCTGTCAACTCTATTTTCCAGATATTTCTTATCGGAAACACGGTTTCATAGCTGTTGACTGTACTATAGACTTGTATAATCTATAGGGACAACATTATTTCTCGAAACTGGCAACAACCATCTCAGACAGTAAATTTAAAACAAAGCCTTTATGTTGCAAGAACACCAAACAGTTTATATTTTCATCTGAAGTTTACAGACTGGAATTGAAAAGCTGTACCTTTTTAAAAGTACCTCTTAAGGGTAATAAACTAGCAATATAAGGAGCGCGAAACATGACTCTCAGTCCTTCTCTAGTTTGCTCTCTTGTGACAACAATAACAAATACTCAACCCACACAACTCAGCTCCTGTCATGACCATGGAGACTCAAGAGGCCAACCTCTCAAGCCCCTGCCATATTCCTATAACTAGTATGTACCACAGATGATACTGTGAGGTGAATGGGTGATACAGCTCAGAGGTGCTGGAGCATTAATAGCTGCATGCAGGAGAGAGGGACATTTCTCCAATCTGCTCCAGGACAGCATTCTAGCCCAAAAATAACTCTATATACTTCATGCTTATGCACTGCTTTAGTTATTTACAAGAACCTTCAGCAGTTCAGCAAGGTAAACTTAACCAGTAAGTGTAAATTCAAATAGACCTACAAAAGAAATAAGGATGGTTGCACCACACATCTTATTATTCCAAATCCTCTCTTCAAAGGCTTGTCTCCAAAAATACTTCAGTGAAGACTTCCATATATAACCTTAAATCTTGAGGATGTATTATTTAAATAGTATATATAGTCTGCTGGATTTTTCCATCTAATAAAAATATCCATCCCTGTATTTTTTTCAGAAGCTTACAGATATTCCTGTTAGAAGGCAACTCACTTTAACATGCTCTGCTCCCAAGCATGAGGCATTGCCAAGGCCACTCATCACTCCAAATCTAAAATATTTTAAAGCTGTTATCAAAATACAATACCACAGCAGCTAGCAAAGCAACTCCCCAAATGTTAACCTTCACACCTCCCTTTCTTCTTCAAAGTAAAATGAAGACTGTTTAAGTTTCCACTCACAATTTTTTATAGTTGACAGCAGAATGGAAATCAGACTTTGATGCATGCAATCTTTATGAAAAGCTTATTTTCCTAAATAACAACAAATTCTGCTCTTCGTAGCGACTCTCTTTCCTCAGATGTTCTCAGCAATGCACCCCTCTGGACACCTGTCTTTTTGCTCTGTTGAAAAAACTTTTCCAACTTTTTTTTTTTTAACCAAACTTGATGTACTGTTCCAGATGCAAAACGCCTGGAAATGTCACGTAAAAACAAAAAGACTCATTTGCCCTGGGTGACAATCCACTTGGGATGCAGAACACTGCCTATTAATCTCCAAAATAATTTTCTACAAGGTCATGCATCTTTCTTTGGTAACTTATGGACACCCACTTCTGCAGAGCATATACAATGCTTTCTTGGTCTATTTTACAGCTCAAATCCCCACACCCTCCTGAACTTTGAGTTGAAAACTACAGGTAAGAAACATAACAGAAAAAAAGAATTAATGATGAACTTACCTACTTGCAATGGTAAAGAATCTATGACTATCAGTAATTTAACAGCAGAGTCTCCACATATACAGTACTACAAGCTTCTGTTTATCTGAACAAGTGCCATTAGTTATATAGCAGATTGTTGTTTTTGAGCTTCTTTCTGACATATCACAAAATACCTTAAAACTAGCAATCTGAACCTGGAAAGTGTGTTTCAGCTAGAAAGATGCTGAAAGGATAACAGGTGAGCAACATCTGTTCATGATAATAAGTGCAAAGGTTGAACAGCTCCAACTAAGAATACTGTAGCTGAACATTACTCTTTCAAAGACACCACAAGATGCTTGGCTGAACAAAGATGCCCCAGCAGCCTTAAACATCTCATCAGACTAATGCTGCAAAGCACACACCTCCAAGTACACCTTGAACAAGGTGGTCAATTACAGGAGTACCTGCATCCTCATATTACCTCATATTCATTACCTAACAGACAAGACAGTTAAGATACCTCACATACCTCAGAGTAATAGATGTTTCCATTATTTCCAGGGTTTGTAAATAAGTTCAATAATTTTTAATATACAGGCAGTTTAGTCAGACGTGGTTGCTTTCAGAGATACGCGGCAAAACACAGCAACCTCTGACCAGTAAAACTCTCAACTATGCTTAGGCCTTTGGCACAAAACAAAATTGCCACTGATGTGTCTTTTGTATTTCTAGAGAAAGTTTATCTGAATAAACACAGGAAGACTGAATACAAGGCCAGCAAACCACACACAGGGTAAATTTATACCCTGGTTCCTATACGAGGTATGCATAACACAGATTCATAAAACTTAAATTGTTTCAGAAAACACATAAGGGTCTTACCTTTCTGCACATGGATGATGTCTGGAAAGTTGGCCAAATGCCCCTGATACAGCGCTAACAAATCCATTACAGGATCTAGGTCCTGCCGGGGCTGATCAGCAAAGAGGTCCCCGATGGCATCATAGGCTTCTGCAGTGAAGGCTATGGCTTGGTTGAGGCCAGCTGAAAAGGCCTGCTGGTCCAGCTCGAATGCCTGACTGAGGCACTTGAAGGAGTGCCCCACCTTCTGGTATTCCTTCTTGAAACCAGTGACTTGTTTGCGGGCAAACTCATTGGCCGTGTGATTAAGTTGCAGGGCACTCTCATCCATCTTCTTGGTGAAGGCTTTGAAGCCATCTACCTGGCTTTCCACCTCCTGCAAGTCCAGGCTGGCCCCAGGGCCTGTGGGGACACTGATGGTCAGAAAGAAGTTGGCACCCACCATCTCATCCTTCTCAGCCTTCCGCTTGCCCTGCTTCCAGGCCTTCTCATCCGTGCTGGGACAGGTGAGGAAGTGCTGGAAGGCATCACACTGAGCCAGCACGGGGTGGCTGCACATGTGGTCCATCCACCACGCCAAGCCTTTGCGACGTTTAGAGATGAAGTCCTCCTCAAAGCGGCCAGTGGCCTGCTTCTCTGGCAAGTGGGGCACAGAGATGACAGGGAACTTCTCAGCGAGGCGCCCATAGAGCCAGTCAAAGTGCTTGTAGCGGCGGTGCACCTGCTGCCCAGTGTGGCTGGGCACCAGCTTGTAGGCGATGTAGCTCTTCATGCCCTTGAATTTGGTCTGTTTGGTGGGGTCCTCGATGGAGCACTGGAAGGGGTACGGGTTCTCTTGCCACTCGGGGCCCCTGGGGCCCAGCACCACGCACAGCTTGTCCCCGTCCTTCACGAAGCCGGACGCCTCGCCCAGCACGAAGGCCTCTCCGCCGGACTTGACGAAGGTGGAGAAGCGATTGAGATTGCGGCTCACTGTGGCCGAGCTCTTGGCGGCGCCGCCGCCGCCGGGCGGGTGCGGGTGTCCCGGCGGGTGCCCCGCGCCGCGGGGGCCCATGGAGGGCTCGGAGCGGGTGGACAGGCGGTACCGGCCCGAGGCGCCGCCGCCCGCCGCCTCGTAATCGGGGTAGGAGCTGCCCAGGGCGCCCGGCTCGTCGGCCACCGTGGAGCTGTCGTCCCAGTCATCGTCCCAGTCGTCATCGCTGCCCTGGCTGGGCTGGTAGGAGCCGCCGTAGGGCGGGAAGGGATACCCGGCGGGGGGCGGCGGGAAGGGCTCGGGCGGGGGCTGCTGCGCCGCCGGCTTGAAGGCGGCGGGGGGCGGCAGCGGCTCGAATCCGCCGACGGGGACGTTTGCGTAGCGGGCGGGCGGCGGCGGATCGGCGGCGGGGGCGCGGATCACCTGCACGTAAGAAGCCGGGAAAAGCCCGCGGTCCCCGCGGCTGTTGACGCCTTCCAGCCACCCCTCGATGTCCTGCTCGCTGCACAGGCTCAGCACCTCGTGCTCCCGGAGCGAGATCTCCCCCGGGTTCTCCGACCTGAAGTCGTACAGCGCCCGCGCCCGCAGCGCCATCGCCGCCCCCCGGGGCGCTCCCTGCGCCGCCGTCCCCTCACCGCGACTCGCTGGGCCGGGCTGCACCACCAGAGTGCCGCCGCCCTCGGGCTCCTCTTCCCGTCGGCGGCCTGCCCGGTGCCGCTCCCGGAGCCGCTCCCGGAGCCGGCGGCGGGCGCGGGGCCGGGCCGGGCGGTCCCACGTCGCCAGTTGAGCTAATCCAGAGCCGAGCGGCAGGGCGGAGCAGCCGAGCGCAGAGCGGCCGCC
Organism: Cinclus cinclus; assembly: GCF_963662255.1. Classification (NCBI taxonomy): domain Eukaryota; kingdom Metazoa; phylum Chordata; class Aves; order Passeriformes; family Cinclidae; genus Cinclus; species Cinclus cinclus. The sequence goes on from NC_085084.1 coordinate 68,586,332, forward strand.
CCCATCGATAGCGCCCCCACCCCCTTCCCCCTGCGCCCCCTGCCGGGGGGCCTCGCCAGCGCGTCCCGCGGTCCTCGTGCGTCCGGGCCCGGTGTCCCTGCCCGTGTCTCCCGGCCCCGCCGGGTCCCCGCCGGGCCTTCGCTGCTCAGTTTCCGCCGGCGCCTCCCGACCCCTCGAAGGCGCGTCAGCGTTTCCCCGCGTCCGGCCGGAAATCTTCCCGAGCCCTCGGGTCTCTTCCCCGCGCCCCGGTGCGGGTCCTGCTGGCGCTGCCCCGCTGCCTGCTGCGTCCAGAGAAAAAGAATGGCAGGGTGCGTTCTGCTCGTGCATAACGCGTATTTTAGCCTACGCAAAAAAATGTAGTCGTGCCACTGGTGTAGGTTTTCTGTGGAACAGCCTCAGTCCGGTCGAGGTGCTTTTTTTCCCCGCGTGGTTATTTCCCTACCTGCTGCTCCTGGTCCTGTGTTGTCTAGTCGTGTGGATCCCGTCCTGTTAATCATCTTTGACTTCACTTCGGATCCCTAGGTACAAGTTTATCTCAAAATTTCTGCCTGTTCACGAGTTATTAGAAAGCAGTTTTTCAGAGTAGATGTTCAAATTTCTGGTCCCCAGTTCGTCATGTTTTTCCACTAGCATCCAGATACCTTGCATATTTCTCTGCCATGGTTTAGGGAGTATGTTACTTCATAGGTCTTTGTGTCAATTTATCTTCACCTGGGAGCGAATCACTGGAATGCTACAAGACTCACTGTTTCCTTTCGTTCCTGGTTTTAGAGTTTGATATCTGGGGCTTACATTTACACTTTTTCTTTGGACCTTCATTTTCTCCAAAATCAGTGCACATATTATCACAGTACTTTCCTGTTATTGTTGCTCAGTTTGTCTACTCAATATATTTCTTTTTGTATGTGAGCCCACCCCAGTCCAGCATGTTAGCCCCAAACTCCTTTAATACTTAAATTGAGAAGTCTGTCTTAGTTGAGTACAGTGCCCAAAGAAACACGTAATTCACACGCACACAGCTCCTCAGTGGCCAACCTTGTGGAACTCATTTGTGTTACAGCAAGTTTACAGAGAGCAATTCTGAGTATCTACATACAGCAGTGCTAAGGTGAGAAGTATCAGCTGTCTTCCTGAGAGAGAGCTGGCAGCTGGTAGAAACACCCTGACCTGGCCTGGTCATGTTCGCTCACCCCGACCAGCATGCCCTGAGGGGATCCTCAAACCCTGCATTAGCACCTGTTAATGCTCTTAGAAACACCAAAACTCTTTCTCAGTCAGTCAGCATTCTGCCCCTGCAGCTGGTTCACCATCAGTGTCTGCCTTTCAAAAAGGTCCAGTTCTCTTCTGCAGAACACAGATTGCTGCTGGCCCACAGCCCACCATGCTGCTCTCCACCCACGTGGCCAACTTCAGGTAAGGACTAAAACCCCACTAGGAGGTAGATGTGGATCAGTTTGACCTTGGTTTTAGACTTCATCCCAGATTCTGACTGCTGCAGATCAAGATAAGGGATTGGGATTTTGTATTCCTTCCAAAGTTACTGCTAACATTAATCTGGGAAGTCTTGTGCGTTCATGTGAATCCTCACAGGTTAAACTACAGAACAGCCCTTGATCTGCTTTCTCTATACTTCTCTGTACTACTTACTGCTTTATATACATTTGACTGCACCTGGTCTAACTCCCTTTCTAAATTTTTCACTCCTATTCATCTAGAATTCAATGTTCTTAATGATTAATGTTATTTTCTGTGAATAGACAAAATTCCTTTGTCACATGGGGTGAACAGTACGACATGATACTGACCAACTTGATTTGTTTTAAATTGACATTTAGGACTTGCTCTCATTGGACAACCTGGAGTGACAAACAGGTGCGAGGCTTGTTCAGGAATGGGAATTTCCTGCTCCAAGTAGTCATGCTGACAAGTGCCTGTCAGGCTGTGGCTATCAGAGCCAGAGCAGGACAAAGATTTTGGGCTGGGCATCTATCTTACTTCCTTGGGTCTGGTGGAGATAGCAGCTGTCCTACTTCTCCTGCTCCCCTCAGTGCTTCTGGCCTGGCTTTTCTCTAGTAAGTGTTAGCTTGATGTTTGCCTCTCCAATGAACAGAAGCAAAGGTGTCAAGCCCAACAGGGACAAAACCTGTTACCAGGAGAATTTTAAGGTGTAGGATCAACAAAGATCTAATGAAAATAATATTTCCCAATTGCATAGGTTCAATTATCAGAGTAGTTATTCTCTAAGATATTTGAGTTTTATGTGAAGTCTTTAACAAAAAAATTAAGTTATGTGACATTGAGTCACAGTTTTTCTGGCACTAATGCTTTCAATAAGGCAAAAATTTGTAAGGAAAATGTGTGCTGTTATTTTCCTAGTGACCAAAACTGAAAAGAGAATTTGGAACAATAAAAAGGTTGCAAATGACATTTTCCATCCTTTCCCACCAGTGAGCCAACTCTGATTATCACAATGCTGAAGCACTCTATTGTGGATATTATAAATAATATTTTAAAACCATCAGTTATTATTTTTGAGAAAACTAACCTTCAAAATTAGAAGCCGTTCTAACAAACATTTTTAAAATATTTGAGAAAAAACAGCTTCTAAGTGCCAAGCAGCTGGATTTATTGAGTTTTGTTTCCTACTGTTTGGACTAGGAGAGACAGCAGTTTCAGATTAAGAATGGCACACAGTTACTTTGAGCATTTTAGCTGCACAAAGTGTGTATCTCAATGCTTTGCTTGGTCAGGAATTTCTACCATCTTCAGTGGGAATTGACTTTTCAGAGGCAAAGTGAATGTAATAACCTATAATTCAGTGAAAATGTCTATTATTTACTGTGTTCCTACGGACCTGTAATTTGAGGGAGTAAAGCTGAAAGCCAGACTAAAACCAAATGGCTACCAAAGACTATATATGGGATATCTCATTGTATATAAGTTAGTTGTCTCAAGACACCATTAATATGTGCTAAAAGAAATGTTTGAAAGCAGCATGATTTTCTTGCTGATTGGGTGCAGAAAATGAGAGTAAAAAATCTGGAAACATTTAAACTTTTCTTAAAATGTATGGATTTAATCTGTCTTGAATTAAGACAAAGTGAAGGAATAGAGGCTCTGAACTCAAATATAATGGAAGCTTATATTGCCCTGTGTAACTTTTCATTGAAGGTGTCAAATCTTTTCATCATTATTTCATTACTCATCCTCTATGCTATTACTTTGCTGTTTTACTAAGAAAAGCAAAGTGAATTTTCAAAAGAGAAGATGAAAGCACTAAGCCTTTTCTTTATGATAATACTCCTTTGTGGCCCCTGGAAAAACCATGTGACTGGACACTGAACATGCTTTAAATGCTTAAATAGGAAGTACACTGAATAATGCTTTGCACAAGGAAACAGCTACAAATAGGTCTGTTTTCATCAATATAATTTCTAGGAGCAAATTTGGTAAAATGCTTACACAGGTTTTGCTATTTGTGGTATATTTTTAGCTGATGGTACTACCTCATCATAACTAGAGCAGACTTTAATTTTTTTAAACCATACAGATTGAAAATAAATTTCACTTAATAGGGGAATAAACTGTTTTTCTTTCTTTTTTTTTGTCATCTCTGATAGGAAAGTCACAGTTCAGGTACCTGGCAGGGCTGCCACTAGAGGGCACAAAATTATTTTAGACACAAAATTGTTTAAACATTTCTCTTGCTAAAAGTAAAAAACTAAAGGCAAGTAAAGACTTTGAACTACCAAATCAGTAAAGAAAATACAATAAATTTGACAAAAATGTTGTTCTAGTGGTATTTTTTTCAGTTTCTGAAAGCTGGAATATGATTTTATTTGAAATGCTTTATAAAATCTTCCTTGAAAACATAAAACTGAGTGAAATGAAGACACTTTTTAGTGTTCTATAAATAGAAATGTAGAAAAAGATGCAGTGAGATATAGAAGAAAACAAAATATTTTTCAGTCACAAGCATGAATTAAACAAAAGTTGCAATTTTTTTTTCAAAATAGGTTGTGTAAAATTAGAGATAATTGATCAGAAACAATTATTAGATTATTATCTAAATTATTATAATTATTACAGATAATTGATCAGGTATTTTTGCTTGGCCTTTGCTATATGTATTAGCATCTCAGCCCCAGTCTGTGGAATAGGTGGCTGTTACACAGTTATTCTCCACTCTCTGTTTAATATTACTTGGAATGCGTGTCTGTCTCCATTTCCTGTCTGAAGGGATAATGTTTCAAACCATCTAAGGATGCTGTCAGGATAAATGCATTATGTGTGCAGTTCTTCCGTGCTGTGGCAGGGGTGATATGTGCTAGGCAGACATTCTGATGGTGCTGAGTCTTCCATGGTTATGGACAAATGGGCCCATGCCAACTGCCAGTCCCTTGGCATGCACACAGGCTGAATTTACCTGCTGAGTAAAGGCTGAGACACCAAACTGGATGAATGAGCCTGCTGTACTTTGTCCTGAGCTGCATAAGTCCTTGACAAAAAATCTCAGGTTTATCAGTCCAATACCTTTAGTGATAACAAATACTTGATAAAAAGCAAGTCTGGGAGCTAAGTGGGTAGCTGATGTTGAAGCCAGCTTTATATCCATGTACTGTATAAATGGGGCATGAAAGTAAGTTATCCCAGCAATAAACCTGTTGTATAGGATGAATAAGTCATAGTATAGTGAGAATAAAGAATTGAGCATTCATTAATTTCCTGAATGCATGTCCCTGTCTTCACTCATGACAAAGAAATTGCAGAGAGGACCTCCTTAGCAGGCTCTATGCTTGTGTTAACACTGAGGTTTATGATGGAAAATAAATGCTGATGGGATCTAAAAATCCACAGAACTTGGGCTGAACTAGCTCCGGTCAATCCTGAAGTTGCTATGGTCAGTGCAGAAAGGTGCCTGGCACGGGCTGGTTGCAGAGTGCAAGACTAATCCCTGGCAGCTCCTCTCTTATACCTGTCAACAGATCAGGTTGGATGAGCCTTGACACTACTTTATGAATTTTTACTGTCCATTGTTGAATTTTATGAGAGTGACTTCTCAGTCTGTACCTGGAAACCGGGACAAGTGCTCACTAACATAGGCAACAGACGAGTTTTGGTGGCATTTTGACCATCAAAGTATCTTTTATTTTCTCCGAGCTTGTGTTTAAACTGATACAGTGCATTCTGTATCAGGAGACAGTGGCATTTAAAAAAAGGTTAATTAATGTTTGGGTGAGATTGTTGTTTTACCTTCAAGGAGAAAAATTTTGTTAATGTTGTTGCTTGAGGACATGGACTACTGGAAGGATGGCCAAAGAGTTACTAATTTGTCTGTGTCAGCTCAATAAATGGAGAGTTCTGGGAAGCTGATTGACTGAAAATGACACTGTTTTAGCTTTTGTATTTTGCTGGTCTTTTGGAGAACATAGGGCCTGAAAAAATGGAGGTGGTGAAGAATGTTCTTGCTGTGCTTGCTTAGGGCCATGTATTTGTGAGAAAGTGAATGGCATGAATTCCCCTTCACAGGTGGTGCAGTCTGGTGCTTCCTTGTTTGGAACATTTCTTTTAGGAGGGAGTTCAATGCAGACACATATTGGGCATCCCATATCATTAGTAACATTTAAAGAGATTATAATTTCCTAAGAGAAACAGCGTCAGAACCTGGCTCTAGTTGTTCTTTATGCATTTAGAGTGTTTATTGCTACCCATAAATACAGAGCTGTGCTCATATAAGCAGAATTTTCCAAATTTAAAATACATTGTTACAAAAGGGCAAGTGAAAATAGAAATGGAAAAAATAAGAAGTTGATAGCAAACAATGACAATTGATACGAGAAAATGCTCAAAGTATATTAAGAATTATGTGGTCAGTGGGAAGTCAGGACTTATTCAACAAAAATAGAATCCTAGCAATAGTTTAGTGAGTAGGACGTGAAGATGGCAAAATTACCAATGGTGATACATGTATCCATAAGGTAAAAAGGTATTCAATATATGCAAAGTTATTCAATATGTATTTCTCCTCTATGTGGAAAAATTATGCTTACAGTTTTTCATGTTGGTGAATTTCTTTGTGTTCTGTTAGTAGCTAATAAGGGTGTTTAGTAGAAAGCATTATGCTTTTATATCTTTGTAACTCATAAAAACAGGACAGTAGAAAGACTGTCTCAAGAGCTGTCCAGAATATTATTTTTAGTTTTAGGATAAAATGATCCTAAAACTGAACAAATACTGAACTAATCTCGGAGGACTAGGGAAAACCTGTTTTTTGTAGCCATGATGATTATTAACGCTTGAACAACTGATGGAGAGGTGCGATGAGTTTTCCATCAAATGAAGTCTTGAAATAAAAATTTCATCTCTTACTTACATAAATGTTCTTTTTCAAAAATATTATGGGGTCGCCTCATGAGGAAATTACCAAGTAAGATAATGTGGATTCTGTTCAGGGTGTCACTAGGGATCATCACTGATCCTTCTGACCTTTTAATGTGGAATAAAAAAAATCTGGAAACCTTATCTGTCTCGACACTGTAGCCATTTCAGACTGAGGTTTCTAGGAAGTTTAAGTTAAATATTGCTATGGTTATTATGATAGGGTCTAGAGTTCATCTTTCTTCACTTAGTTGTCTCATAGTCTCCTAATCTGTATTGAGTCTCTTATTTTCATTCTGGGATCGCATCCTACGGCTCCATATATACATTGAGGCAGAGACTGTGTTTATGGTGTGTCTTGTACAGTACATACTAATCATGCCACCAATGCTTGGGTAATTGTGGTAAAGTTGCAAAATATAATTGAACTGCTATTGAAATGCATACAGCTGTCACCAGAGCAGGTAGCTTATGAGTTTCTGTCTGCCTTGTAAAGCAGAGTACAAGAATTACATTTTAATTAGTCACACTGCTCTGAAAATAATTTCCCTTAATTAATTTTTCATTATAGCTATGATAAATGGAATAATTTTTAGTTAAGAGTTGGACTTATTTAAACCAAACATCCAAATTCCAAATCAACATATTCACAGACAATCCATGCCTGCTCTTCGTGCTTACTCCAGTGTGCTGCTATGCTGTCTGTGGAACAGATGACTCCTGTGTCCAGGCTGAGAGGAGAATGATATATCCTGGAAGATGAGGAATGGAACTAAAAATAAAGGAGTTGGTGTCACTGGAACCCAAAACATTCTCAGATCCCATCTTACCTATTGTAGGAAGTCAGACACACACAGAGATCTACTTATGTGGTCCCTTGGGATGTCTGAATCAGCTGCAGGAGCAGCCAGCTTCTACTCCTGGTACTGTGATGGTAGAGGGAAATGTTCCAGCCAGCCCTGGAGGCTGCACATTGGAAGTCTTGCTGGATCAAACCTCCATGCACAGACAGTGAGAGGGACAACTGTAAAAATTAACTAGTTTATATAGATTCAGTAATTCAGTTTGAGCTGTTGAGGACTTGACTAGAAATTCTGGGGTGGCTAGTTCAGGTAGGGCACTTCCACTTTCATCCCCATGTCATCCAGCTCTTCTAAGAACAAATGAAACTTCAGGAGATTCTGACATGATATCTGCTTACATGATGGAATGTGCAATTGATAGATAAAGAATTTAAAGAGATGTGCAATTGGAAAGAAACACAGCTGAAAATAGTAGCTGAAGGTACTCTTTGAGCCTAGCATACCAAGGATTCAGTCCATGTACGTGCTCCTTTTCTATTAAAAACCAAAAATTTTTAAAGTAATTTTGAAATATCTTTCTGAGTCCCTAAAAATGCTTATTTTAGAAAAAAAGTCAAATATTTCTTGAAGAAGGTTTAAATATTATGTCTTCAAATCTCTTTATATGTATCTGCTGGTTTTGACTTGGGATTGAGTGTATTTTCTTGACAGGAGCTGCTATGGGGCTGTGGTGTGGATTTGCTGGCACACAGGGACAGTACTCTGGTTCCAGAGTTAGCACAAGTGGGGCCAGCTCACTACTCCAATGTAGTGTACAGGTGTAATTCTTTAGACTTAACTTGTGTGTTCACAGTGCAAGGCTACTGAGCTGCTGTCCACTGGGTGAGAGGGGCCAGTCACTGTCCCTGGTAGTCGGCAAGACAGAGGTCTGCATCTCTTTCAAACAGCAGAAGGTGTACCTGATATTTTCAGAAATATTTCTATTCACTTTAAAAATCAGTCTTGTACTGCTACTCAGATTTAAAAGGGACGTTTTGATTCTTGGCTAATTTTGATTCCTGAAGTAAGTCAGGAATGTGAGACCTTCTTTTCTGGCCAGGAGTGTTGTCACCATGATACCCCAGAGATTTCCTTTTCTCTTTTCCAATGCTGCAGCTAAGTCATTATTAAGTGACTGGTGTGTATCATGTCAGCCTTGGTTCACTGTATTACCAGTACTGGACTCTGTAGAGAGATCTCAAATGCCCTGGGTGCAACAGAAACTATAAAAAGGCAGCAAGGCAAGGCAAGGCATTTTTGGGCTATCTGCTCACAAAAATCTTATGGAAATTTATTGTTTTACCTTGCTTTTTAATACTAGTGCCATATTGATACATTTTCTACTCTGTGAAGGCTTTTTTCACAGTGCTTAGATTCAGGCATGAAATCATCTTTATCCATTTGGAGGAGCAGTTTGATAAATTACAAAGGTAATCCCTCTCTGCTGGGAACTGAGAAGGCTTGGCAACACTTGGTCTGCAAGACTTGCAGAGACTTATCACTTATTCTGGGCCAGAATTTTATAGACAGCCAATTTTACAGTTCCTAATTTAACCACATCAGCGTGTCTTAAACCTGCCTTAAACTGTAGCTGTGTTGCTGTTGGGATGGACATGACACACATAGCAACATGTAGCAACAGGTAAAATAGCTTTTTTTATTATGGCTGCACGTTCTCTTTTATACATTCTTTAACACAGTGCATATTCCATTCATTGGTTAAAATAACACAGCTCATAATGGTCATTGGTACAAAGCGGTATCAGTATCACTGTTTTTGGGCAGGCTTTTTACAAGAATTTTGCAAACAGATAATAGTCCTGTTTTTCTAACTGCAGGTGTCCAGTGTTTATCTCTGTTCTCACAGTTCCCATGTGAACTACCTTGTCTTCTTCCCTTCATGGGTAAACATGAATCTTACCAATTTCTTCTGTCAGCTCACTCCTCTGGCTCACAGACCAGCTGTCAGCCCCTTCCACATAGCTGTTCTGAAATACTTTGCTGTTGATTAATATCTCAGACTGCTGCCCATGAGCAATATTAACACCTTTCTGTGTGACATTTACATTCAGTTCTAATCAGATTATAAAAGTCAAATATCATATAAAATATGTGAGAACAGCTCTTTCCAGATTATTCAGAAACAGTCTGCCAAGTAACTTGAGGTTTTTCTGGTAAACACATAAAAATCATCCATCCAAGATCTTCTGATAAATCACCACTAAAAAAAAAGGTGGGAAACATTTTCCTATGCTCTTCTTGGTGATAAAATACAGGAATTCAGTGGCAGGTCCATACTCTGGTGTGGTCCCTGTTACATGAGCACTGAGGGGCCAGGTCAGGGGAAGTTCCCATTTACCAAGGAGCATGGATGTAGGCTTTTGTAAAGATCTGTTTACAAGAGAAGGTACAATTTGGCTGGGTGCATCCATGCCATGTCTGGGTCAAGGTGTTCCAGTGATTTTTGACTGATGACATTGTGAGCAAGTACAGACTTGGGCACAGAGTGATGCAGAGAGACCTGCAATACAGAACAGTCAGACATCATATTTTCCATCCAGTTTTGTGAGGCAGGCCTGTGTACATAAGCAAGCCTGTGTGTAACCATGGTATTGACATATGTAGAAAAGATTATATGGTTTTGGTTGTATGGTCTAATTCCTTGCCAAGTTTCCAGTAGTTTAACCATGATCTAATTTGAAATAATTAAATCAGTAATTTATTTTTTTAAGAACATCTTTCTCATCTATAGGGCTATGAATATCATCACTGCAATCATAGCTAGAATAGTTTTTATAATAACTTGTAAGTTTCAGTGATTAAATCTGTAAACCTGTTTACTCTCTGTAAACAAAAATCACCAAAGCAGATTGCTGACTTGTCATCCTGAACACTGTCCCAATATTTGTACCATAAGGTCGTGTAGAAACCATAGGTTTAAGCTGGTGCAGTTTTTATAAAGCTGGCCTGTAAAGTTTAAATCCAGACCTGTATCTAGAATTCAGTTTCCTAAATCCATGTTATATGTTACCAGATTGCTGATGAAGCTCTTAGATGTAGAAATCTAGATTGGATTTGCTATTTGATCTTAAACCAATATGCAGATTGAAAACAGGCAATATGGGGGGAAAGTGTGCGGTTGAGTGGAAATGCAGGGACATATGTTTTATATTTGGTTTAGTTTCTTAGAAAACATTACACTTTAGACTTCTGGTACATTAAAAAGATAATCGCATGTGATGGAAATTTACAATTCAGACTTTAATCTGCCTTTCTTGTACAAACTTCTTGTGAGTTTTAGCACAATTAATAGGTAAAATACAAGATGTAGTACCCACTTTTCTAAAATAATTGCTTCAAATATCTTGAAGTCTAAACAACAATAATGTAAATCTTTCTCATAAAAGGACATGTGCAGACATGCAAGCTTATGATTTTCACTTGAAACTAAAGGAACTCTCTAGCTTCAGCCAGTGAGAGCCCAGGTTTTGTTCATCACAGTATTCTCATATTCTTAAAATTGTATTTGTATTCAGTTTCATTTGAATATGTTTTTGATTTGTCCAAACAGCAGATGGCTGTGATAAAGTCTGTATTTAACTTGGCACTTTCTATTCCACATTCCTTTACTATTCATAGCACACCAGTCATAGTCATCTCCAGTGCACATAAAAAGAGGCAATTCAACTTGCAGATGCAGTTACCCTCAAATGTGCGAGTATTTGCAAATCCATAGCATTATTTCTTTTTAATATTGAGTAGACCACATACTAGATATAGGAGGTGGATATTTTTTCATCTTGCCACTCTTATGAAATGTGAGACGCTGGAACAGATACTAAAGCTGTGTCTGCAGTAAGGAACCCTTGTATTTAAAATTAGATTCATGCAGAGCCTGTGTTCCTATGGGGAGAGGGGGATTATCATTGGCAGAAAAATTTGCTCTTGTAGACCATGTTGTGGGTTTTCAGCCTAAATTGTCCAGCAACACGGACAATTAAATACTCATCTGATTAAATAACAAGTCTACCTAAAATGTGTAAGAAAAAAGGCATTTGTACAAGAGCAAGGTCTTTTTATTACTGAGGTTTCAAAAGAAGAATTTGGTCATTTTGTAAGCAAAAAATTTTTCTTCAGTTGTTATGTTAAACAATACCAATTTTCTAAAATGTCTTTAAAGGTTTTCTTTCAAATTACTTTGACAGAAAGTGTGATTTCTATTTATTGTGTTTTCAAGCAGCGTCAAGCAAATAAATTCTTTTTTTTCTTATGGTTTAAAACATGCAACACACTTCTAAAAAGTAATCTCTTGAGAGTTTTTTGTACAGAAGCTTGAACTGTGGAAATAGGGATTTTTCTCCTGATGGTATCTTTCAGTTCATGTGCTTTTCCAGAGAGAATAATTTAATCAAATATTAGAAAACAGATTTTTTTGGTACATAAATTTATATAAGATTCACAGCTTGTCCATTCTTTCTTTAATGTTCACGACTATGTATGACAAATGCTTATTCCTTAGGAATATTATTTCTGTTACATAACTCAAAACTGTGCTCTATTTACAGTATGTTATCAAATAGATTTTTTTTTTCTCCTGCTGAGATTAGCCAAAGTTTGCTACTGTTCAAACAGCTTGGGTTTTCAACCTGTGCATAGCTGGAGGCAAGCAGTATAACATTTCACATCAAACAGTAAACTGAGCATACAGAAACATATATGCAAAGAATGTCCTTTTCTTTAATAAATACAGCTACATGCTTATTACACCCTACAGCATTGCATGACTGATACTATTTTGTTACATTAAGAATGATTTTACCTCACCGATAGCTATAGACATGGTTCTAATTCTTTTCCACCGAGTTCTTCATTTCAACAACCAAAATGCCATCATGGCAGAAAAGTGCAGACAAGTCTTTGTTCTCGACTCCGTCAGGTAATTTATATTGTCTGGTGAAGCTTCTGGATATGAAACCATGTTCATCCATCCTGGGTCCATGCTGAGCTTTAATCAGGAGCCAGCCTTCGAAAGTCTGGATAATGATATCTTCGGGGCGGAACTGCACAACGTCCAGCAGGACCCGAAAGTGTGTGTTTTCCTCCTCCCGGCTGCTCTTCCCGGCCCCAGCCGTGCTTTCTGTGGCACACCTTTGGTTGCTCGGTGCCATGGTGGCAGGGCCCGGCAAAGCATATAAAAGGTGGTTCAGTTTGTGTGCTTCCAGCTCTTGACCAACAAATTGCTCCTGGTATCGTGCAGGAGTTTCCACCCAGTGCCTTATGACGGCTTCTGCCATTGCTGAGGCAGAAAGATCAGCTGCCACTCCTGCTGTGTTGGGAAGCTGCAGAGTCAGACTGAGATCTTATCTTCCCAGCCGTGTGTCTTACCCAGAGATCAGTCTATCAGTTGATGTTGCCTTTCACTTTTAGAACAGGCAGAGCTTAACATTCAATACAGTGTCCTGTGTTCCAGTGCTGTGAGACTTGTTTAATCTTTTATCCACTAACAATAGTGCACTATTTATAGCACTGCAGTCTTGAGTGGCTTCAACACGTGCATAGCTTTCATGCAGGAGTAGTAAAAGCAAACTTTTAATGGAACTCTTCTTACTGCAAAATTTTGCTGTTTATAATTATGAATAATGATTACACAAATAATATGAAATATATTTTTTTATTTAAATGGAAGTTCAATACTTTTGTTTTTTCCAAGGGATACATGGCACTAAGTACAATCTCTGTATTTCTTCTAATTGAAATTGGAGCTAGTGAGGGAAGAGGTTTAATTACCTTGGCAGCAGGAATGGAGCAGATTTCAGGTTAGCTAAACTGTAAAATTACCAATAATTAGTTAGCAATGTTAGTGCTAACATTGGACATTTTAGCAGAAGCTGTGCATAGGTGAAATTTGGGCATGGTCACCCCAGGACACCATGTTATTGGTGGGAGGAGGGAACTGTCTCTGCCCAAAAAGGGTGAGCCTGAAGGGCTGCAATCTTAATGACCTACAAACACAGCAGAGACATCTCCAGCATGTCAAGGAATCAGATCCAAGAGTGGAGACAGGGCTACAATGAAAGCTCATGATTCAGAGCTTCCAGAAGAGGGTATAGTTATTTAGAGTTATTTTTCCCCATCAGCATAGTGTAAAGACAATTCTAAATCCTTAATGCTTTCCTATTGTCCCAGTAAGGTTCATCTTCTGTTGCTTAACAGCTTGAACCTGTGGTCTCATTTACTTCATGTATCTGCAAAGCAGGACTGGTGACCTCTAAGGCTGTCTGAGGTGTAATTACGGAATCACAAAATGTTTGGGAATGGAAATAACCTCTGGAGATCATCTAGACCAACCCCCCTGCTAAACCAGATTCACCTAGAACAGGTTGCGCAGGATCACATCCAGGTGGGTTTCAAATATCTCCAGAGGAGGAGCTTCTACAACCTCTGGCTTGTCATCTTCATGCTACTGTATGATTGCAGGGCAGATAATGCCTACAGAGGTAATAGTTTGTTTAACAAGAGCTAAGAGAAAAGTGCAATAAAAAAGGGAAAATAATTTCTTAATTTTAGTTTGCTAGAAAATCGCTATAGCTGAGCTTGGTAACATAAAGCAGAGTGTGTTATGGCAACTGATGGTGAAGATTTTTTTATTTGATTTGTTAGTACAGTAAGAGTTGCCCTGGTGCTAGAAATAATAATTTTAAATACTTTTTTCCTTTCTTGTTTGGCTACTGCTGTTTAGAGTCTTGTCCTTACATGTTCCATTACCATAGTTAATATGGGATCTTTGGTTGCTAATGGAGTAATGAAGAAAGAGGCAATTAAACTTCAACATTTGTCAGATATTGGCTTCTTTATTGTATTAATAGTGGGGCAAGATTACCAGATGTACGTGTAATTAAAGCTTTAAGGCTGCCATTTTATTTTAAACTTAGAAAGGCTGCATTGGAAGGTAAGAAAATCTTCAGAAGTTCAAGATAACTTACATTAGTGGCCAACTGTTTAATTGAGTACTGTGAGTAAGGAGTAGGCTACTTTATTTAAATATTGGCTCTTCTGTTAAACTGGTCTCCAGAAATAATTTAAAAATGCAATTCTGAACGTATGACTGACTAAAATAATGACAAAACCAACCTGGAGCATTGCCTATTATCTGTTCAGCAGCTGTTTTTCTCTTTTGCTAGCAAATGATTCACTTGATGAGGAAGCTTTAACCCTGAAGTGAAGCAGTGTGCCTGGCTGGTTGTGATATTATGCTCTCAGATTGCTGAGAGTTATTGCTGTCCCTAATTTATTCTGTAATTATAGCATGACTTACTCTACTACAATTTTGCACTTCATTAATAAATGTACTATACAGAAATATCACTTTTTAATTTTGTTTTATTTATTCCCATTATCTCTGGAGAAGTATATACTTGCCCATACTTACATTTCAAATGAAAACAGAGGTCACCATCTCACTGCAAGTCACTGTGTGACAGCTGTATCTATTCCCAGAAACAGCTGTGTTAGTCTTTCAAATGTCTTTGTTAAGTATACTTGAAACTGTCTGATTTCATTAGCAGGAAAGATGCTTTGCATACTCTTTAAACTCATGTATGCAAAATGCTACATAAGCTTATAGGATCCCTTTCTACTCTGTAGGACAAGAAATCAGAAAGATTTTGATAACGAAACCATGGAACCTATTTCTGTTTTCCCATCCTGCCCTGTCCTCTGTTCAGTCCCTTCTCTCAATTCGTCTCCTGTGGGCTCATGAATTAGCACAATGCTTCTTACGTCTTTGTTACTAACGTGGGGAATTTGTCAAGTGGAACACACAAACACCCTTGATTTTCGGCTTTCAAATTTAAACATGGGCACATTGCTGGAACACTAAAGCGCTTCTGATGCTTGTGGTGCCCTACTCTTGAAAAACCTACGGCAGGGTTCGGTCCAGCAATACGTTTTAATAACAATTGATTACCGTGATCTTTTAAAACCTTCAGAGCTGATCCGACAGGAGCAGGATCGATGTCCAAAATCACCAGCTCGGTGCCTGAGGTTTTGTTTCTCGATTTCACCGTGCCTGCGAAGGCCTCTCTCCGCGCTGCCCAGCGGGTAGGAGCCCGCCGGCTGCCCTGGGAAAACACTGCAGAGCTGCTCTTCCGAAGCAGCAGCCCAGCAGGTCGGCGGCCCCCGCCGCCGTTCCCGGTGCCCGTCCCTCCCGAGGGCTTTCCCGGGCGGCGCCGGGATGCGCGGGCACGGCCGGCCGGGAGCGCAGCGACATCTGCTGGCCAGGCCGGGCAGCGGGGACAGCGGGGGGGACAGCGGGAGGGACAGCAGGGGGACAGCGGGGAGACAGCGGGAGGACAGCGGGGGAACAGCGGGAGGGACAGGGGGGGGACAGCGGGGGGACAGCGGGGGGACAGCGGGAGGGACAGCGGGGGGGACAGCGGGGGGGCAGCGGGGACAGCGGGGAGACAGCGGGGGGACAGCGGGGACAGCAGGGGGGACAGCGGGAGGGACAGCAGGGGGACAGCGGGGAGACAGCGGGAGGACAGCGGGGGAACAGCGGGAGGGACAGCGGGGGGACAGCGGGGGGACAGCGGGGGGACAGCGGGAGGGACAGCGGGGGGGACAGCGGGGGGGCAGCGGGGGGGGACAGCAGGGGGGACAGCAGGGGGCACAGCGGGGGGGACAGCGGGGGGACAGCGGGGAGACAGCGGGAGGACAGCGGAGACAGCGGGGAGACAGCGGGGGGACAGCGGGGGGGCAGCGGGAGGGACAGCGGGGGAACAGCGGGGGGGACAGCGGGGGGACAGCGGGAGGGACAGCGGGGGGACAGCGGGGAGACAGCGGGGGGACAGCGGAGACAGCGGGGAGACAGCGGGGGGACAGCGGGAGGGACAGCGGGGGAACAGCGGGGGGGACAGCAGGGGGACAGCGGGAGGGACAGCGGGGGGACAGCGGGGAGACAGCGGGGGGACAGCGGGAGGGACAGCGGGGGGACAGCGGAGGGACAGCGGGGAGACAGCGGGGGGACAGCGGAGACAGCGGGGGGACAGCGGGGGGACAGCAGGGGGCACAGCGGGGGGGACAGCGGGGAGACAGCGGGGGGATAGCGGGAGGGACAGCAGGGGGACAGCGGAGGGACAGCGGGGACAGCGGGGAGACAGCGGGGGGGCAGCGCGGGGACAGCGGGAGGGACAGCGGGGAGACAGCGGGGGGACAGCGCGGCCCGGCCCGCACCTCCGCAAGGAAACCCGAGAGAAGAGGTGGGGGTTTTCGCGCTGTTGTAAGCTACTTTCTGAGTATTTTCGAAGAGAGTGACGGGGGAAAAAAAAAAAAAAATCTTTGATTCCCGTCCTGGACTGCGTCCAAAGCAGAGTGGCCTGCAGGTCGAGGGAGGGTATTCAGCCCCTCTGCCTGTAGTGGTGCATCCAGCCCTGAGCCCCTCAGCGGGAAAAGGACACAGAGCTGTTGGAGTGGGTCCAACGAGAGGAGGGTCAGCAAGATGGTCACAGGGCTGGAGAACTTCTCCTGTAGAGACAGGCTGAGGCAGCTGGGGAGTTGGGGTTTTTCATCCTGGAGAAGAGAAGCTTCCAGGACACCTTATTGTAGCCTTCCAGTATGTAAAGAGGGCTTAAAAGGCAGCTGGTGAGGGATTTTTGACAAGGACATGTAGTGATAGGACAAGAGGGAATGGCTTTAAACTATAAGAGAGTAGGTTTAGATTAGATATTTGAAATTAACTAATTGCTGTGCGGCTTGTGAAACCCTGGAACAGGTTGTCTGGGGAAGTTGTGGGTGCCTCCTCCCTGGAAGTGCTCCAGGCAGATTGGATTGGGCTTTGAGCAATCTGACTTATGGCTGGCATCCCTGCCCATGGCAGGGTTGTTAGAACTAGATAATTTTTAATATTTCTTTCAAGCCAAACTGTTCCATGATTCTGTGATGTTATTAAATATATGAAGTAGGTATCTTGGTAAAGCTGTATTTTAAACTGCAAAAATATAAGGTGCAAAAATCATGAGAGTAACACATTTTTGGTGCATTTCTTAAATAGATACAGGTTCATCCTGCTTGATACAACTTTAAAACAGTCACAATTCTCTGTGTGCCTGAATCCCAAAAGAGAAATCTGGATTTGAACTGTCATTGAAATTTAGTAACTGCTGAAAGGGGAAAAATATGAAAAGGGTGGCAGGCTGACTTGGACAAGAACCCTTACAGAAGAAACTAACAGTCTAAATTCACATCAGGGCCATGTAATTATACAAATAAATGTAGATAAAGCACTTCAGTTACTTTTACCAAAGCACCCTGGGGTGCTGCTCATGATCTACTTCACATGTCATTCAAGAGAGATATTGTCAGATGTTGCAATACATATGAAATAAAAGAGCAAGTAGGACTTCCTGGGTTTTACCAGTACTCTGTTATGCCCAATAGGGAAATACATGCTTTGTGGCTGTACCAAAGAGCTAGATAGTAAAATAAAATTTATGTGACAATGTAACATGGGATGATACATGTGAAAAGTCCATGGTAAAGAGCTGTTTTCTACATGTCATTTAATATATTTGTTTAGAGTGAGAAAATTACCATCTCTTACTTCCATTGCTTTGTATCCATTGCTCCGTAAAGCTATGAGCTGTCTTTTTAGATGGATTGTTAGATCTGGATCTGTGTAGACACTGAAGAAATCAGCAATGTAACCACAAGCCCTGCAAATGCCTAATCAGCAGATACTAAGTGTTCTGTTTTCAATAAATATTGAGGGATTTTTATTTTTTTAAAAATTTATTTATTTTTAAAATAATGTCCCATTCCAATCACATGATGTTTATATTGGTCAGTGAATCACAACATAACTCTTTCTGCAGCAAGACTTCAAGCTGTGTTATAAAAATTCTTGCAAGTAGACTGTTTTGTTACATAGCCAGCTTTACTGAAGGGAGACTTCTGTTTGTGGGTCATGTCCTTCAAAACCTGGAAAAGGCTGGATCTGCTCAACCTCTTGGAAAATCTCTCCAGGGCACTGATACTCTCTTGTAACTTATAGGCCTCTTAAGAAGTGGAAAACTAATCCCAGCTTCTGCACTACGAATCAAGTGTTTGCTCATTTGTTAGGAAGTATTGTAAGAAATATAAGTAATCATGGCATGGACTATCAATTTGACACATTGCAACCACCATTACAAGACTGGTTTTCCTTGACAAGTTGAGATGATAGAAGAGCAAATGAAGGATGAGGATGAAGCAGATGAAGACAGCAGCTGCTGTTAGAGCAACAGCTTTACAGAATAGTGAAGGAATTAAATACAACATGTATAACGACAATTCTAAATTTTCACATTACTCTAAAAGTTACTTTAAAGGGATGTAATGAAACTGTACACAAATTTGCTTTGTTACTCACATGGCTTGTTTTAAAATATTTGTATGTATGCTAGAGGTAAATGGATCTGTGCCTCACAAATTCTTGAGGCATTCCTGTAGAAAGTAAATTCTTTAGAGTAATAATAATCTGTTCATTTCTTGCAGACAAAACAGTAGAGAGGAAATGAGCAATTCAAAGAGAATAATGTACCTTAGGGGTTGAAAACTCTGTTTTGCTCCTGAAAGTCAGGATCCAAAGCATTTATGCTGTAGAAACAGTCTTACTTTTTACCAGTTAAAAATCAACTAGTGTTCCAAGAAGAATGCAAATTTTCAGGTTTCCTCCTCTTCTGTCTCACTGAAGGTTTTACCTGAGACTCAATAGGAATAACTCAAGGCAATGAAGTACAGTAAGACTTGTGTATTCATTTTGGACCTGTTAAAATTTCGTAACTAGTGGAGACATACACATTTAAAATGTGAAATTCCTATCCATGGGGACATCTTCAGCTGTGCATGTTTTCAATATCGATCATTTTAGTAAAAATAATACAAGCTCTGAAAATCTAACCTATGAAGACCTGGAAGTAGAAAAATTTATGCTCTCTAAAATTACACACCATCTAGGTCCTATAGTACACATAAAATATGCTAACATGTAATTAGCACAAAACACCTATTATCTCATTTTGGCTTTTTATGCTTGTTTATTTTTCCTGAGAACAAAGTGAGGATATGTAGTGTACTGATCTTCTGGATGTATTTGTCAAAGTAATTGCCTACCAGAAAATAATTTAATTTACTAAATTAATTTTGAGATTTTAGAAGTTCTGTGTTCAAAGAATCCCGAAAACTCAGCTGAGAATTCATTGAGGCTGAGTGTCAACATGTTCGTCTGGAAGGTGACCAGCTGCTGATCCTAGGATAGAAGTATTCAATCCAGAAAGTCTTCAAAAAGAAACTGCTGTGATTTATGGAGGATTTGCTGGAAGAGTTTGCTGTGGTTAATGAACAATTCCTTTCTGGAGTGACATAAATATGCTGTTTGATATCAATGTACCCTGGGAATTAACTACTGTCTCAAGCATCTTTAGCTGACAAGGAGCAGCTGGAGACTGATTGGGTAAGTAATGAGTGTGGAAGCCTTAACCTGAAATCTCAAACTTAGAGTGACTGATAGAGAATTGATGGTGTCTTAATGCTGTTGTCTTCATATTTAGTGGATAATATGAAATTCTAGTCTTAGAAGAAAAGCAAGTTATTCATTGGCAAAAATACTGTTGCACCTTGCCTCTCTACATGGTGAAAGCCAACCAAAATCTGGCTCCTACACTGGAAATGTTATCTTCTTTAGTGTTGGAATTAGGACAATAGTCTCATATTGTCCTAATTTACTGACTTTGGTGATGCCAGGAAGGCTGCAGAAGTGGTAATATCTGCTGCTAGAAATCCTTTTCTGTAGATAGTTTTCAGTTAAATAGGAGGAACAATTCTGATATATAAACTACATAATCCTTTATCTTTACTGGACTTGCACTTATGTGTGCATCAGTGCAGAATTTACATCCTGAATCTTAACACTATCATCCATACTAGTTCTGAAATTACATTTTCTTTCCTGGTATGCATTCATCTCAGAAGACAGAGCTTGGCCATTTTTTAAGATTACCAATTGATTTGCTGTGACCCTTGATTTACAGGACATGGATAGGTAGGTTATTCCACATACATGGTCATGACTGCTTTAAATGAGTGTTAGGTCTGAAATTTAGAACTCTTTTTCTTCTCTCTCTTGTTTGACCTTCTGTTTATACATCTTAGATTTTGGAAAACCTAAAAATGTTTTCTGGCCTGGTTTGTACACTTGCCTATGTGCAAAGACCCCAAGTTGTACGGGTTGGGGAAAAAAAAAATGGAGATTTGTTTTTCTTCTTAAAAATGCCTTTGTATCATATAAAATACTGGCAGAAACTCACTCAGTCTTTGCCATACCCTCTAAACAAAGATCTCTGTACATGTAAACATTTATTTAACATGACCAGAAACCTAGTTAGTAGGTAAATTAGCACTTTCTTTCCATTACTACAATACTTTCCTACTTTCCTCTTAACACGTATTTGTCAATACAGCTATTTTTATATAACACAGATCAGAACGGCTGTGAAAATCTGTTGCTTGAGCTTTGCTTGTTGTGACCTTCTACTGAAGGTCAGAAGTTCCTTAATTAAACTTCATTTTGCTAAGGTTTATGTTTACATAGCATGCTCTGCAAGAAATAAAATGTTTGTAATGAGATCATGAGGGAACAATAATATTTATAAAGGGAGATTTAACTCACATATTATAGAAATAATTTTATTTTCACAGTAGAAGCTCTTTCTTCCATATTAATCTTTGCTCTATCAAGGAGGTAAATTAAGTCTATTCAGGCTAATGGGGTAGTTCTGTAATTAGTACAACTGTATTTAAATGTTATTACTTATTCTTGGAGAAGTTTTAAAAAATAATTCATGTATTTACTGGGCATAAGTGTTTACTTAGCTATTCCATATAGGTTGTAGATTTCTTTGGGGCCAGTTAAAGCTACTTAGAGATAGCAGACTATGGACTCTGTGGTTGATAATGTGAGGAGGGCCTTCTTTGTGCAGGGATGAACAAAGCCACAGGAAAATAATTCAGAACAGTTAATCATAAGCAAAACCACAGAGGGGCCTTTGATATACAATCAAAGGACTTAGCATTGTTGACATTTTGCTATCGATTCAAAACATACTCAATTTTACGAAGAGAATGACGGATGGATAAGGAAGGTTGAAGTAGAATGAAAAACTAAGTGTTCTAAACACAAGGAAATTTGGTTATTAGTGTACAAGCAACCTGTCATTCAGCAAACTGTACTGAGTGATAGTAGCTAAAGGCAGCTGGATGTTGAATAATTTGTGGTTATCTGTCCAATTTTTCAACTCCCTACTCTCATTGCTATTCCCAGAACATTCACTGAGGATATCGGCAAAGTAAAGGCTGCAGGATTAAATCTTATGCTAGCAAAAATGTAGGACAGAAAGAACCACCAGACAGTTTCAGATAGACTCCAAGCTGTCTCACCGCTATTCATTTTCTACCACTGCTGGAATTTTGCTGTGGAAACAAATAGCAAAGAAAACAATAACAGGATTAAGAACAATGACAGACTATTAAATCACATACCAGTGGTTCACAGCCTATGGCATTTTTTTAGCCTGGTGCAATGTTAGATATTTTTTGGCAATGGCTTTTTTTTTTTTTCAGATGTACAACATTTTAGGGTTAAGAACATGACCTACTGCAGGAGGGGATGCTTTCTAGTTCCTCCCTACTTTGATATAGTTTTATATTGTTTTTCATTTAGTTCTCCTACCTCAGTCTGTATAGTTTGGAGACAGGCCCCTTTTCTGCTCAGGAGCAAGAGTCAGGGCCAAATCAGATGCCAAATCATGCTTCTTTTTTCCTCTGTATAGTGAGCCATAGAGAGTAGTTAGCCATCAGTGAGCAAATAATAGTAATGAGTTCTTCTATGGACTGTAATTGTGAGAGAGCTACCATGCACAGACTGCAGCACAGTAGAAATCTGGGACCAACAGATAAACAACTGGTAATTTTGTAATCTAAGATCTAGTCTAGAACCATAGGAAACCAGCATCCTAAATTTAGGTACTTAAATAGTGCAAGAGACCTTTGCTATTTTGAGAGATCAAATAGTTTCCTCTTGCTATTGTTCCCAGAGTCAAAAATGCATCCTATTGATACTATAAAAGACACCAAACTGTTCTGCAGTCTGGAGAAGTGTGTATTAGTTATTCTACTGCTGCAGTTCTACATTCTGATTACTTGGAATCATGACATTTTTTTTCTCAGTAGTTCAATTTCTTTAGTCTTTAAAGCCACTTTACATACTCCGATAATAACTTTAATTTCCTGGTCTCAAATGTAAAATACTCATTTCACATACATGTTTCTTTTTGTCCATATCCAAGTGTGAAGCAAGCATTTAGACCACTAGGTGATGAGGTTACAAAACATGCTTGCTACCAATTACATGTCAGGTGCATGACCACTTAAAAACTTCAGTCCCACTTGAGCAGACAAAAAGCCATTAGGGCCTTCCAAAATGTAGTTGCTGCAGTCACTTGCCTCCAACACCTTGTTACCCTTTATGCTTCCATCTCTTATGTGGGTGAGTTCATTAAGATTTGTATTTCCAACTCCAAACTGGCTGGCACATATGAGGCTGCCCCATGTCAGCTCTGTCAGATTTGTACCAACTAGTATGGAGTTGATTGCCTGCATGTTTGAAACAATTGTATTGATGCCTTGTGTTACTGGATACAAACCCCTGCAGTTATTAACTCCAGATGTGTGGAAACAGGCTAGCAGAAAATACCTGCTCCATTACCCCATGCTTTGTTCCACCACAGCAGGTCTGAGCTGGAATGTCAAGACCTACAGCAGTGTTAGGCACTCACATCTGTACTTCCAGGAAATATTAAAAGTGGTCTGGCCAGTAGCTACTTGATATTAAATTTATTAAATATTACAGAATCATTTCTGGTTTATATTAGGTACCCAAAGTCACTAGATACTTTGACCTTTAACTTTCTGTGTCTCATTCTTGCTTCTGAAAGAAAGCAATAATAATCTCTCATCTTAGTGGATTGTTCTGAAAATGAACTGATTAGTATCATAGAATCATAGAATCACAGAATCATAGAAACATAGTATCTGTTTTTAGAAGTTAGTGTCAGATTATGTGACCAAAAAAAAAAATAATTCTGTCCTCAGACAGAATTTGTCAAGTGATGAGTAAAAGACTGTTGGGGGTTGGTTCTTTCCCTTTTCCCTCTGTGGAATTTTCCCCATTGTCATGCTAAGATACCTGTTGACTGGGCCCTGGTGACAAGGGGGGGGGGAATAGTGAGAAGGGAAACCCCTCGATATGCAAACATCCA
Organism: Cinclus cinclus; assembly: GCF_963662255.1. Lineage (NCBI taxonomy): Eukaryota > Metazoa > Chordata > Aves > Passeriformes > Cinclidae > Cinclus > Cinclus cinclus. Next base: position 68,609,901 of record NC_085084.1, read on the forward strand.
GAAGAGCAGACAGAAGGCTCTGGCTGTCCCCATTTCCCCGGGGAGTTCAGACAAGAAGGACGATCGCTGCCTCAGCTCCATCCCTGCCATCCCAGCACCAGGAGCCATCCTCACTGCTGTCAGACCCTGCCCTGCTCCCTTCTCACTGTAACCTGCCACCATCCAGCACTCTGCTGAGCACCAGGACCCACACCATGAGCAGAGGGCTCTCTCTCCATCTCTCTCTCCCCCTGGGACAGCGCTGCCATCACCCCCAGCCCTCCTGCGGCTCTGCGGGACCCGCCCGCCCCCAGCACCGGGAACTGCAGCTCAGGGAAAAGGTGCCTGCAGCCAAAAAACACTGGGACTGAGTTACTGTTCTGTTTGTGGGTAATTCCATAGCTGTTGTTGTTCTTGTTTGTCGTGTTAGATATACTAGTAAAGAACTGTTATTCCTACCCCCATATCTTTGCCTGAGAGCTCCCTTAATTTCAAAATCATAATAATCTGTAGGAAGGAAGGATCACATTTTTCGGTTCAAAGGGAGGCTTCTGCTTTCCTTAGCAAACACCTGTCTTTCAAACTAGGACAAAGACATAAGAAAAACATTAGGCCATATGCAACAATAATTATTTACTAAAAGGTAAAGAAGAAGGAAAATTTAATTCTGACTGATATAGTAGTCAAGTGGAAAATATACAGTAAGAGTCATACAATTGACAGCACATTATAATATACAGGCATGTGCAGGCTGAAATAAACATGCACAGGAAATCTGAAATTTAGCATTTTCTTTGTAAGTGTTTTAAAGATTTACTGCACTACAGCCACAACTGTTGGGTTTCTGTTCCTCTTTGGTTTTCAGGATGAGACACAATTTACTTTAAGGATGTGAGATATGCAGAATGACAGAATCACATTTATTAATTCAGATAGTAACGTACAGTTTTCAAAATGAAGTAAGATCGGAGTACACTGTGACTTCTGTCTGCTCCTTTTCCTTGAGAATTACGAGTCAGCTGATGCGGTAGAATGAAACCACTTGGCATTTCTCTGTGTAGAGACAGAATCTATTGGGTATTTTCTGTCCCAGCAGATTTACACCAGAACTTCCCTATCTGCAGCAGAATGATATTAGGAAGTATAGGCAGGATTTGGTAGGACCCCGGTTAAAATGTTTAATTTGGACATCTATTTATATACCACAGAATTTATTGGGACTTTTACCGATATATGTTTGTATACAGTAACATGTCATACTTAGTCTTCTGAAACCTAGCCATTACAACAGTGATTGTGTAAAAAACATCACTTTTGCTTACAGCTCACTTTTAAGACAATACATGAACATGCATGCTGAACTGCTGAGCAGGGTGAAAATGAAGGATTAGTGATCCACACTAACAAGAATCATTTGCTCTAAGCACAAATGGAGAGTGCTTTTTGCTCACAATATAAACAGCTTTACTTGAAAGAATCTCCCAGTATATGGATAATTTAGTACCATTAGTTGTGGGTTTTTAAGTTCAGAATAACAACAATATTTAGCTTTAATTCTCTGAGTAAGTATTAACAGAATTGCACATTAATGAATTAACAAATTCACATCCATTTTATTCTTAAACTCTCCACATAGAAGCAACAGACCAAATTTCATGTTAGTTACACAGAAAAGTTGTTTGTTGTTTATCCAGAACTGTAAAAATAGTATATGATCCAGATCTATCAATATCCTTCATGCTGAAGTAAACCAGAAATAAAATAGAGCAGGCATTCCTTCTCACATATTCTTCAGATGGGTTAGAGGCAAGGCACCTATACTCTGACTGCTGGCTTCTCCCGCAATGGAAAAATCTAAAATAGGTCAACGAGAATCAAAGAGCCCTGTAACGCATGCTTTAGAATTGCTTCAAGTGCTGAAATTTATAGTTACCACATAAAATACTTGGCCCTTAAAGAGCTTTTACACAACCTTACCATATTTCAACCTGCTTTCCTGATTTTTTTTTTTTATTCCTGAGATAGTTTGGCTGAGAGAACCATCAGCATCTTTGAAACTGTGATCCACAGAAATGTTCTATGTGGGAAATGACCCACAAGAATCATGAAGTCCAACTCTTAATTAAATAGTCCATAACAGGGATTGAGCCCACACCATTGGCGTTAATAGCACCATGCTCTAGACAACAGAGCCAATCTAAGGGCCATTACTTACATTTCTTCATGGCACAACTTCTTGCTAGTTTTTTTCCATCCCCAAGACTATGTGGATGTTGTTCAAAAGACAAAGTTTATTCCTAAGCAAGAATTTTTCCAGATGGACTCAGAATATTCACACCATTGTCTTATTTTCCTTCTCCTTTGGATTGTAATTGCATGAAGGATAGGTGAAAGAATTGCACTGAAGTGGCTGAATTTAGACCCTCAACAGACACACTAAATTGTCTGAGTGGAAATGCATTTTCAAAAGTGTATTCTCTCCATTGTATTTGTTCCCATATTCTTGTCTCTAATGCAGCTGAGCTTCTTGGATACACAAGACTGCTCCTTAGCATATCTGCAGCATTGTTTGTGCTGCTCAGATGATTATCACTAACTGATTTTGTTACTGACAAGATAGGTTTATAATCAAGCTGCCAAGACATTAGCAAGAAAGGATGGCTGGACTTTGGTTAGGGCACTGCCTTGGGAGATAAGAAATCAAATTTGATTCTTGTCTCTAGAGTAGGTTTTTCTCTTTGGCTTCCGGAAAAGAAGACTTTTTATTCCACTTTCAAAGAGTGCAGGAAGAAATATTAGCATCATAGCTCTGTTTAGATAATTACTGTTTCTAATAGAAACAGTATCTTCTAATAAACATATGCAAAAACATCTGAGGCTTTCAGAGGAAAAAGAGCAAACAAGGAGGATCACAAAATCTTACAAAAATTGTAAGTATGAAGGTGTATCACTAGTGACAAAGAAGAAATTGAGTTTAATGTGAACCTGATTCCTGATGAAACCAAAGAACAGCTTGCTGACTTGGCTATTATAAGCAGACTTAATGGAAGGGGTAAGCCTTCCCAGCTGCCCTACTGTGACACCAAGTAGTCACTTTCTAGTGGGTGGCTGCTTGGGCACCCTTATAGAGGATCTGATGTTACAGGGATACAGCAAATGGAGAGTGGGAATACAGAAAATAAGTAAACACGTAGTAATTAAAGTTTATCAAAGGATTGCATTTGAATTGAAATTTAGAAGTTTTCAGCAGATTTACCATTTATTGCTGTTGATAAAGTAAATATAACTGTTTTGTCCTCTGCAAGGCTATTGCTTTTGCTTTACTCACCTGCAGGCCATCAGTTTGCAAAGAAAATACAAAAAAGTGCCTGTTCAAAGACTTATCATACTATAGTACTATTAATGGATTTTGTCTTCAATAAACTTTTTGGATGAAATTGCTTGAGTTCAATTTAAAATTAACTACTGTGCACTCAACTTTTCAGCCCTCTCTTGGGCAAAGTTCATATTAAAATTGAATTTTGCATTCCTTTGGACTGAAAAGGAGCAAAGGGATAAAAGGATTAAATATTTATTTTTATAATACCTATACTGTAGAAAGACTAAAAAAAATAAGCCTCAGCCACATAGATGGACATTAAGAGGAAAAAATGTTGCAATGAAAATAAGAGATAAAGGACTGTGTATGCTAATGTGTACAACTGCAAATGTGAAAAAACATACAACAAAGAATTGTGTTCTACCCAGCATTACCATTACTATAACCCTGTGACTGACTATCTCTCAGTATATATTGACTATGTACTTGCAGTTTCCTGTAAATAATAACATGGAATTTTAATAATTGAGAGTTTGTATAAAATGAGACTATAAAATGAGCATTCTGCCTATTCTTAGCCTGCAATTACATTTTACTATAAGGTATATGGAATTAGTTTAATGCCTGAGTCTCTTCAGAACTTAATGCATATTTAACGATATAGACCTTTGCACAAAGTCTGTCAGCAGGGAGCCTTATCCTGACAGAAATCTAGTGCACATTTCCCCATCCTGAATCCCAAAGCAGTTTACTAAAGCCTGGAAAGTGAGTGGCAGTGTTGAGGAACGCTGAGACATACCCTGATTCACAGCAACTTGCTTCTGCCTGTGAACAGGATAGTTCTTTCAGGGCTCCTTACTGATACTTAAAATGAAATATTTAGCACCTCCCTTGTCCCTTATAATTCCTTTAGTTGGAAAATGCTACATGACTTTTTTAATGCACTAATTCTGTGGTTTTAAATACATTAACTAATTGTGGTTATCTCAGACAAAAGCAGTTAATGCAGGCCTAATATTGCCTGCAGTAAGAGCAAGTTCACATTTACTATAATTTTGAATTAACATCTCTATTCATTTGCTACATCTTCCCAGGAAGAAAAGCAAGACAGCAGAGCACATAATCTCTTTCTGGACTGAATCCTTTCCTGTCAGTGACCATCTTCTGTTCCCCAGAGTGCAGAATCACTTGGTCCTTTGTTAAACAGCAATAATCCTTGCTCCATGCTTTTTATGGAGGAATGGTTAGATAGCTCTCACACCCTTAAAAAGATTAAATTTCTTAGTTAATATACTAGGGAGTTACAACAGACTTTGGCTTTATCTATTTTCTACAACTAATTTTACACCACCCAATAAGCAGAATTAAATTGTTTAAATAGCTTATTTCTGTCCAGCTGGTTCAGTTAATAATGTCTTTTATTCTTGCTGACTCATGTTTCTCTCCAAAGGATTCTATGCATTTTACTTTATTATTTTTCATTGTTTGGGAGGGAAAGAAACATATCTCAGATGTTTTAATCTACAAGGATGAATAAAGAACATAAACAATTTATATATTGTTATAAGTTCTGGCAGCTGTGTACTCTTAAAGGTACAGCTATACAACTACCAGCAGTATCCAAAAAGCTCTATAAAAAGTAGCAGTGGGCATGAGAGACTTCCTTGACCTTCCTTGAGATACCCAAGGGAAAATAGGGCTTGCTAAAAAAAACATTCAGTTTTTAATAGTGGAAATCAACTGAAATCTATAGAGGCTTTTCTCACCAATACCATTGGCAATGGGCAAATTTAACTTTCAGGCACCACCAAAGTAAGCAATAATGTATTTGTGACCTGTTTTACAAGATCTGCTGGGGGTTCATTCTTCTATAATCCCACCCCTTTCCAGAGACCTGACTTTTTCCAGTCATCCTTCCCACTGAAATGCCCTAAAGCCAATTCCAGTTCTTCTCCTGCTTTCAATCAGTTGCAGGGAATGAAACTCTCAAATACACTTGTTGAGCATTTCCACTTTTCTACCACAGCAGAACTCAATACTGATTTATTTCCATTTATTGTAAATCAATCTCTGACCCCTTCCAGGTGTCTATTCTGGTCTAAGGGGCCAAATTTTAATTCTATTCCTCCTATGGAATTCTGTAAGACAAAGGATTTAACAAGTAGAATCCTACTGTTACATCTCACTTTATCCCAATTCTTGTTGCCATTTCCCTGTGCTTAAAGGATTCAGAAGCCACACTTGGTGCTGTTATAATCTTGGATGGTAGCTTCCAGTCATTTGAGAGCAGTATTACTGGAAGTAACTTCTGGGCTGGGAACAAGATACAGTGGAAAGAGCTGTCAGAGCAATGGCATATCAGGGTCAGCTTCCCATGTCAAAACAGATGGTGTCTTGTTTTCTCTCATTAAAAAAAATCTTCCATGCAGAAAGTAATGGTGTCAGATCTTGTCATGCTAATTTAGCCCGAGTTCAAATATAAAATATATACTCCAAAACCACACAGGCTACATGGTCGAAGTGCAAAACACATATTTTGATCAGAGTTTTGATAATTATGAGACAAGTAATTATATTACCAAATTTCCTTTTAGTTTTGATTGGATACACACATCTAAGCTGCTTCACTTGTTTGCTTTACATCTTTACATTTTCCCTCTCAGCCATGATGAGGTATGTTGGGTAGCCAGAATTCAAGAGCTATATTTTCCTTTCAAGTCTGCCTAGCTGTAGAATTGAGTGCATAAGACCTATGAAAATCCACTTCAATTACCAAGATAACTTCTGAACAAAATACCCTTTACATGAAAGTCAGTGTCTTGCTTCTATTGAAAAAAGTGATTTTAGTAGAAACATTAATTAGGTCTTCAAATCAAGTATAGCATCTTTGTAAAGACGAGTACAGGGTTTTCTACTTTTTCTGAAACAAAGGGTCCAGCCCTCCAGAGACATTATATTCTTACTATTGCTATAATCATAAAGATTATGCTGAGGATGAAAAAATTATTTATGGTTTTTTAAGTTGATTCTGCCTGTAACTTCATAATTCTCATTATGGAGATCATCCATTTTGCAGAGGGTTCCTTTCTTATTTCCACTCACAATAATAGAATAGTTTCTTTAAACTGTGATACAAAACAAATAGTAAAGACTTGACATGGATTTTTAAGGTAGAGAAGAGATAAGAAAAAAATTAGGAAGGACCTATTTAATATCTGCTTCTATAAACATTGTCAGTAGAGCTTTAGGATGTGCTTTATGAAAAAAAGGGTCCTAAGGATATGTTGCATAGCAAAATGCAGGTTTAATTATAACTTGTGTTCACATGCCTGCACAGTCTAAATTGGCTAGTAGGAATAAAATAATTACATTTGTGGGAACTGGTAACTGGCATTCAGACTCTAAGACATGTGTTATTACTTTGTCCTTTCTCTTCTTAATGTACTACCTAGATGAGATTAAAACCTGACACAAAGGTATGTCCATACCAAGACATTATTTCTTATTAATTTTTAGCATTTTTTTTCTTTTTGCTGGGAAACATTTTTCTGTTCATTTTATACACGAACAAAGTAAGAAACAAAGTAAGTTACAATGTAGAAAAACTTTGAACTACAGAGACTTTGTATCTGATGTTCATTATATCCAGCAAGAGATTAAATGGTCAACAACACATATTGCTGCAATGCTTTGCCAAGCATATTCCATATATATGCGGTATTTAGACAAAAGGCAAAGTTTAGTTTTTTGAGGTTGTAGTCACACTGACTTCTTGGGAAGGCATGACTATTACAGAAGACACCACTGAAGTATGTAAGATGGGATAACACATTCAGTTTAAATTTGAAACACAAGGTCATATAAAAATTGCAATTTATTTTGTTTCAGAATTATCTGAACATTAATTTGCTTTGAGACTTTATAATTCCTCTCACCAATTCATGTTCCATTGTTGAATCTTCCTCTTTTGGACTGAAGGGAAAGACTGATGCAGATGACACTCACCCATGTTACACGTTCCTGCAGGGCTTTGTGTCATGACCTTCCTCTCCTTTGGACAGGCAGACTTGCGGGATGGGCACTGTTAATCTTCAAACACAATAGAGATGTTATGTAGGTCATAAGATACATTATCTTTTAGTAAAGCAAAAGCATTTGTTTCACACCTTGGTAAGGCTGTGATTTGAAAACTTATGAACATAAGAAGTTTCTGAGCCCAAATAAGAAGGTGAGAGGCTATAAGAACTGGATCCAAACACAGCTTATTTTATAACTTTAAAGAGACCAAGTATTGTCTCTCCCATTTTTTTAGGCATAAATTTAGAGTGCAAGTATAATTCTAGCTTAACAGAGCTCTCACTGTGGAAACAAAAGAAAAAGCTACAAATGGACGCATGTGTTTGCATGTTAACACTAGAGCAAAGACCACAGAATCTAATGGTACTGCTTCTATTTACATATTCATTCAGTAAAAAGGCAAAACAATCTGAACATGAGAGTAAATATTTGAATAATTTGTAAACAATATTAGAAACAAATGTACTACAAACTTTGAGCAAAATTGTAGTCCTCTTAAAATGTACTACACTTAAGTCACAAAAATTGAAAGGTTCAGTTTATCCTAGAAAACCAGACATTGTGAAAAACAGGACTAGATTTCTTAGGGCTTGTCTCTTTGTTGATTCCTAGCAGGGATATGAAGGTAAGGTACAACTTCCAATCCATCTCTTGACAGTTTCCACAGTGCCACAAGCAATAGAGAATTAAACCTGATCAGAACTGTGAATTTATTTTTTTAAATCTTCACAAGAACATTATTTTTTATATTTCACAGAAAAATCATGCAAATACAGCAAATGCTTTCTTAAGTGTGTATGAGAAGAAACCTTAAAGCCTTGAGTCTAAGACATCCAAATTCCTTATCTTCTTAAACACAGAAACTCTGCCACCAAGGCAGATATCTGTGGCTATTTAGTCTCCAAATTATGCTAATAATTCAGACAAGGTTACCAGTTTAGGACTAGGACTCTTGATTACATTTTTTATTGCTATGGGACTGTTTAAAAATCTAGCACAGAACAGCAGCGAAAGGAAAAATGAGTCTACAGCACTACCAACTTGAGCTGGGGTGACATAGAAATTAAAAAATACCATATGTAAATTCCAGCCTGCTTAGCAATATAATCTATTCAGACTTCCTCATACAAATTTTTTTGCATAATTTTATCAACAGTAACATTTTTGGTGCACAGGAAGTAGTAAATAACCTACTTAAAATCAACTGTAATATTACAATCACTTTATTCATATCCCATAGGTTTAAATTAATAATTCATTTTAATTATACTAAATATATATCAATGTAACTACAGTGTGAAACTGTTTTTTACTTTTGACCTTGTTCTACCATTAACCTTTGCTTTTAGACTGCCTGCTTTTATTTTGTCAGTGAGGTTACCTGAAGGTCAGCCAAATATTTCAGGAAACAAGAAGAGGGAGAACAGGTGAAAAATCCTTTTCAAAGTCTGTTTGCTTATTTTCATATCCATGTGTTCTTTTACAGAAAAAAAAGTATATATATATATATATATATTTCACCATAGAACACGTGGTGACCAAAATGACAGATTGTAGCAAAGCATTAGAGAGAGAGACATTTTTGTCTGAGAGGTTTTGTTTCTCTCACAGTGTTCATTCACCTTTGGCTGTAGTATCTCTGCATGTTGACATTTGTCAATATCTCAGATAAAGAGCTGCAAATTGCTTCAAGCATTATTTACTCAGAGCACCTTCTCCCTTTCCCAGTAAGTTACATGAGTTTGATTAACAGCAGGCTCCAAGTTACTTATTGAAATTTGAGCTGCAAATAAAACTGCTGACTGCTCTTGGCGTCTATTTAATATTCAAACCCTCTTAATGAAAACCTCATTTCTTCACTTCTCTGCCCAGCTCTTTTTACATTTGTATGCCCTTCTTGGTATTTCTAGGAAATACTTTTGGTCACAATTGGCCACACACATTTATTGTTAAAATGTATACTTAGAAGTCTCTTACCATTAGACTATGCAAATATTTTTTTCCTATCAGTTTTCCAGCTGCTGAACAACAGAACTCTTCTAACTAATCTTAGCCTCCTATTTGGTCCAGCTTCTTGTCTGTTCCGCCAGTAAAGTCAGAGACTGTTTTATCACATCATTTGTATTCTTGAACTAACCACAGTTTGTACCTTCTAAAGCATCCAATTCTAAATTTCTAGCCATAACAAATAAAGGTTTTTTGTAGCATTTGGGAGCCTTTATATTACTGTATGAGCATCATGAGTCAAAGAAGTCCATATTTTTATGTGAGGTTTCTTTACTACAGGTTTTAGTTTTCTAGAGCAAGTATATGGCATTAACCTGAAGATTAAAATTATGTTTTGCTTTCCTGTTAATTACCCTATGAGTTTCTGCTTGTTTGCTGTAACAACCTTGTGCCATGGAAAACCAATGTTGATAAGTTAGCATCTTTCAGTACTTCTACAGATAATAAATGCTTTGCTTCTCAGCTTTGATTAGAAGGGTAAAATATTGTGCCACTCTCGCCTCCATTAATTAATGTTCTTAAACAGAGCCATCAGGGCTCCTTGTATCAGTAAAACCTGATACGACCACCTTCTTGCTAATAATAAAAAAATAATCACTTGCCTTTCCCCTACTGAAAATCGGGTGGGATGCAAAGAGCAATGGGAGAACAAGCATATCATGCACTTTCTACTCTTAAGGAATGAAATTATTCTTATGTGGTAAAGTGGTTTATATTGTCTCAGTCACTGATGTGCTGCTGGGTCTTTTTGTTTTAGGGCACCTTTTGTATAATACTCAGTTTTCAGGTTATTCAAACCAAGTTGTGCCAACACTATACTTATGTACACCTACTGAATGAATAGCAGCACTGCTTTCTGCAGGACTTCTACACAAGTATTGCACTGACAGAATCTATATAACTAATGAGACCAGAAATTAAAGCAGTATGACTAAAAGATGTACTATGCCTCTCATTCAAGTAGTTTTCCAAGCTAATGCTCACTGGACAATTTTTCATATATACAGCTGGCTATACAATTTTTAAATAATAATAAATAATAAGTAATACTAATTCCATTCAAATATATTTGGAAATAGGCATATTCATTAGTATCTACATTTTATGTTCCTATTTTGCTGATATCTACTAAGTAACAAGCACATTTTAATATCAAATCCAGCATCAGAGTTTGCTAACTGCTAGTGTGACAAAAGTTTGAATTTGTCAGGTGCAACTCTTAAGTTTAAATGTTCAAACTCATTCAATTGCACTGACATAAGCAATGGATGATAACATGTTGTACTCAGCACTTCTCAGGGTCCAAGTCTGAGTCCCAGACTGATTATTTTTCATACAAGTTTACATAAAATTATTCCTGTGACAGTATTTCATTGAAGATAAACTTGTGCTTCTGTGCATAAGCTCACTTCCATTTTTGGAACCAGACTAATTACCTCACAGCCAACACATGATGTTTGCTCCATTTAAATACTTTGATCTTTTCCTTCCTATCTTGACATATTAGTTCCTGCTGACAAGCTTCTTTATGAAGATAACTAACACTGCATTAGGTATATATTCCAGTATGAAACTGAAGGTCATTTAAAATGAAAGAAATCTTACAGGACTTGCTAGAATAATCTCATCAACATTATGACTACTATGTAGGCAGGAAGGCATGTGTTACAGGACTTGTATTCTGCTTACATTCAGCTATTGTTCTATGTTAATCTCTGCTTTATGTAATAAAGTTAATATGTCATAAGGCTATGCCATGGCCAAAAGAATAATGTGTTTACAGTGAAGAGAATGACTAATATGTAAATTTAAGCTTAGCTTCTCTCTTCATCAAGTTTGTGGGATTTTCAAAGTATACATGAGAAATTTAATTTTTGTAAACTGATTTTGTGTTCAGATCATGAGGCCTTGTTTATAAACTAGAAAGGAAATCACATTTATAAATTAGAATAAACATTTTTCTTTGGGTATATAAACACACTGCACCTTCATAATCAGATCTATTAGCTTCATATGAAACAGTCTTCCAGTTCTTTTTCTCCAGATGTACATCTGTGCTGAGTAACCAAACTAAACTACATCTGAGAAATGTTATTATAACTCATGGCTACTTTCAGAAATTCTACTAGCTTTGATTGTGATGACTGCCCATGTTCAAATATCCTTCCCATTATTTTCCAGTAGCTGAACTGCATCTTCTTTCTTGCAATGAAAGCCAATTACTTCTTTTCCTATCACAGCAGCATCTCTGCAGCAACTTTCTACGCATAGATTCTATTTTCTTCTCAATCAGCTGTAGCAGAAATAATTCCCAGTCCTTTCCTATTTGTCTCACCAGAAACAGTTTTGAAATATCTGCTTGTTCTTAATGTTCTCATTTCAGTCACCCTTCATTTAGAGGAGCATCAGAAGGCAGCAAGTCTCAAGAATGATGTATTACTGCTAAAAAAGAAGAAATACAGGGCTTAAAAGGTTAAGGGGAAAGCACTGCAGAATGTTAAAAATCACATCTGATGACAGAAGTATGATGAAATCAGAGCTTCTTACAGCTCCTGTGTTGCATTATTGAGAGGCCTACTTGAACCACCCCTGTAGTGGCTAAAGTAGTATTTACACTGTAGTTCCCCTTTCAAAACAACGTTTCAGGATCAAGTGACAGTTGTCAGCAATGGCTGTCACTATATGGAAAACAGTCAAAATGCTGGATAGCAGGAAGGGTCAAGCCTGTATCCCTCCTTCCACCCATTACCTATTAAAGCAGTAAAGTTAGTGAGTTTCTAAATTATTGAAAATAAAAAAAAAAAATCATTCGTGCTCCTCTAAATTAAACCTAATTTGCTGTGCAGATGTATTTGATATTGAATCCCAAAGTAAAGTAAGGACTGTCAAAGGCCTATTTTTTTCTAGACTAAATGAATAAGGAAAATGAATTATCCACTGACAAGATGTGTTTTGGGCAAGCACAAGGGGAACATCTTACCAACACTCTCCAGATATAGTAACTGAGACTGCTCACAACAGGCTTTAATTAGTTACAAAAATTCAGAGCAGCAATTGTAACTTCTCTTCCCCCACCCCAGTTTAGTAGGTCTAGGTGAAGCGCTTACCAACTGTCTTACAAATATTGGTTCCCAGTTGCTCCCGGCTCCTCATTTACACCCCTTTTCTTCTAGTTCCTTACCTACTTCCCCAGTTATTTTGACTACTACTGTAGGCTTTTTCCCTCCTTATTCTTTCACTTGATGCTTCATTTTTAGATTTCCTATCCCACTGTCATACACATGGAGAAGTTTCCTTCAATTTCTGCAGGAGTCAGGCATTCCTGCTAAACACCACAAATTTGTGGAAAAGCCTCCAGGTTAGGATGTCAGATTGCAGTACGAGACATGGGCGTTGCTTTCACGGGTGCTTAGGGAAATTACCACAGAATCAGTTAGATTGGGAAAGATGCCTATAAAATCATAGAGTCCAGTCTATGACCAAACACCACGATCTCAGCTAGACCAAGACACTAAGAGCCCTGTTCATTCTTTCCTTAAACACCTCCAGCGACGGTAACTCCTAAACCTCCCCGGGCAGCCCATTCTAGTATCTAATCACCCCTACTGTGAAGAAATTCTTCCAGTGTCTAACCCGACCCCCCCGGCGATGCTTAAGACCGTGTCCTCTGGTCCTGTTACTGGTTGCCCGGCTAGAAGAGACCGACCCCCCCGGCCGCCTACAGTTTCCTTTCAGGCGGCTGTAGAGAACGAACCCCGGGCTTCCTTCTCCCTGGGTTAAACAGCCCCAGCTCGCCCAGGCACTTCTCCCAGGACGTGGGCTGCAGTCCGTTCCTCAGCTCCTCTCCGGAACGCGTCGGGCCGCGGCAGGACAGAGCACGGGCGGCCGCGGCCGCCGGCGCTCCTGCGCCTTTAAGGGCGGCCGGGCCGCGCCCCCACGTGTGCGATCAGCTGACGGCGCGTCCCGCCCCTGCCCGCCCCTGCCCCGCTCCCTCCGCCGCGAGGTGCGGGCGGCAGCGCGGCTCTGACAGCGCCGCCGGGGCAGCACCCGCGCCCCCCGCCCGCCCCCGGCGCGCCCGCCCGGCCCCGCCGCGCCGAGAGCCCCGCGCCGCCGGCCCCGCCGCTGCTCCGCGCCGGCGCTGCCCCCTCTGGCCCAGCGCCGCTGTCAGCCGGGCGGGCGCCCGCGGCCCCTCCGGAGAGCTCGGCGGCGCGGCGCCCGGCGCCACTCCGGTACATGGATTACTTGGTAGGTTCCCGGCGGCAGCGGACCGTCGGACATCTTACTGAGCTGCTGGGGCGGCGTCCGAGGCGCGGCGGGGTGCGGGGGACGGCTCGGGGCCGGGGGCAGCCGGGTCCGCCCGCGCTGCCGAGCCCGGCCCGCCGGGCTGTTAACGGGAGATAAAGCGGCCGGGCCCCGCTCATTTGGCCGCTATTAGGTTGCTAAAGCCGTGACCTGAGTCGCTGTTTTTTTCCTAAATGCTGGAGCTTAGGGCACGCTTCAGTGAACTAAATTGCTACCGCGGGCGGGATCAGCCGAGCGCCCGGGCAGCTGGTATTCGAGGGTAGTGTTTATGGCTCTTTAATGAATATTGGCTCCATTCGTCTGTGAAAGATCGTATCGCGGGCGTGCACCTCAGCTGGGGTCGTGGCTGGTGTTTGCACTCACCCACGCACCCTCGGCAAGCAAAAACCCCGTGGCACCGCTGGCTAATGACCAGGTGGCTTTGTTTTAGTATTGTACCTGCTTACCTGGTCTTTTCAGCCTGGCAGTGGGGGGGGGGCGTAACGAGCACATCCCATCGCTCCAGTCCTGTTGGCATCCCATTGATCCAGTCATGTTGCTTCGAGCCCTCTGCTGTGAGCTGGTGCCCAGTCCTTCACCGTGAAGTGCTGCGAAGACCAGCTGGGGCAATGAAGAGCTGGCATCCTCTGGCCATCCCTGTTCGTTGTTGGTGTCAAGTGCAACCAGGAAGTATTTGGAGTCAGAATCTTGACTCTGTCATTCATACTTTTTCACACGGGATGCTCGTGGGTTTAGGTTTTCGAGACAGGCTCGTCAAATGCAACAGAATCTCTGGAGATGCTTTTTTTAATGAGCAGAATATTTGCCATGCTGAGATGAGAGCTGCACTCAGTGTCTGGCTTTTCCTTTTCTGGCAGTTCTCTAAAGCAGACATGCATTAAATTCATACTTCACTATTCTTGAGTCCAGGTAGCTAAAATTTATTTTGGCTTATTGAGCCTGACACCCCCCCAAAAAATGTTTTAGGCTTGCCTCTCTGAATTTGAGTACTACAGAGAGATGCTAGGAAATGAGTTCTGTGTGGCTGAAATGGTAGGCAGACTTCCCTTTAAGAACCTAGTTAATGAAATACTGATAATAAACTTGCTGGGTATCAAGTGCAGCCTCTTAGCTCCTTGAGAGCCTGGAGCTGTTTCTTAGATTTTTCTTTTCCTTAATAAACTAATGTCTAGATGAAACTGGCCATTCGGTATACTTTTTGAAATGCTTGCATTAACCTTTGTGACTGCTACAGGCTGTTGTGTGGAAGGCCAACCAGTCTGAGAACAATAAATTTAATAAGCCTTGTAAACAGAGCATATTTTTGTATTAACTAAAGGGGGAGGGGATTAAATAGCTCTGCCTTTTTTTTTCTTTTTTCCCCTGACTCTTGTTCTCCAGCTGGTCCTTTCCCTCTCTTTTGTTGTGTGGCCTTCTTTGGTGTCAGTTCATGAGATTCAGGCACCTCAGAAAGTCTGCTCTACCAGAAAAAAAAAAAGTGATGGTGAGTTAGGCAACTAGTTGTGTACACCTGTTTTCAGCTTGTTGTCACAGTCTGCCCTGGTGGAAAGATAGACCTACTCTTTATCTGTGCAAGACTTGAAGTTACAGTGTGAATGTTACCCTATGGCTGAAGAACAATTGTCTCATTATTTCCATAGCGAAAAGAGCTGTACATGTTTGCACATGTACAAATTTTGTGTTTTGTGCATTTATGTTGGGTTCTTGCACATACATGGGCATGAAAACACAAACAGAAGGTCCCTTTGCTAGTTCCTTATATTGGGCACCTGTGTTGAAGCCTGCAGGCAGTGAGGTTTTCTCCTGTGCTTGAAGTGTGAGGCAAGAGAGCAAAGGATGAGTTGTTTCTGCTTGCAGTAGTGCTGAGGCACAGAGTATTTGGCAGAATTTTGGTTATCAGTGGGCTGAGTGAGGGAGCTTAGTGGAAAGAGGTGAGGTCAGGTTTGCTGCAGCATGAACTCAGGGGTCAGTCCATCTCCACAAGGAGTCTATCCTCAGCCAGCTCTTCCCAAACTGGCATAGGAAGGTTCTTCCCCTGATTTTAGCTAGATGGGGCCTACACTGATGGAGATGTCTTTTCTCCATTAAGA
Organism: Cinclus cinclus; assembly: GCF_963662255.1. Classification (NCBI taxonomy): domain Eukaryota; kingdom Metazoa; phylum Chordata; class Aves; order Passeriformes; family Cinclidae; genus Cinclus; species Cinclus cinclus. The sequence goes on from NC_085084.1 coordinate 68,625,675, forward strand.
AACAGATCCCAAGAAATACTGAAGATCTCATGCCCCTTCCAATATCATCAAGTTATTGAAAGCATTCAAAACTTCTCGGAGTGCAATCAGTTGGAACTGGCTTGGACTATGGCCTGAAACTTTTTTGGGCAGATACCCAGAACTTGAGTAGGGCCTCCCTGACTTAAGAGTGTGATCCTTGATTTATGACTAATGACATTTGGTAATAAATTGATACTAAAAGAGTATCTTTTGCAATGCTCTGGTTTGTTTTTGCAGTTTTACATTGTAACAAAAAAAAATATTACTGCCCTCTGTAGCTTTGATAGCTGGAAGATGCTTTTCAGCTGGTGCCTCTTTCATTTTTGTGTTGATATAATTATGATGTCAGGAGTGGTGTGGTTTTTTTGTTTTGTTTAGGTTTTTTTTTTTTTTAAAATCAACATGGCTAAATCAAGTTCAACCTCTAAAAAAGAATGCATCTTCAGTCAGAGGCACCTTTTACTTATACATGTTGCCCTCCTTGTTAACTGTCCTTTAGTTGACTCTGTTAAAACATACTATGTGAACACAACCTCGTTAGTGTTCATTTGTAGGTTTTTGTGACTCCCTAATCCAGGGTACTGTCTGCAACCTTCTTCGGCTTCATTCTTGCTACATTGTGTCTGGAAGGATTTCAGTGTATTCAGACTTGTGTTGGTTGGCCTCTGTTCAGCGGACTATGCTTAATTTAAGAAGTTATGCCATGATGCATCTTCTGAAAAGCATGGCACATGACCAGTCTTACAGTTTTTGCTTGGAGAACTTGTGGGTAAACAATAAAAATGCTATGCTTTGGTTTCTCTTTTATACTACAATTACAGTGCAGATTTTAAGCTCCTGAGTAGACTTTCACAATATACTTCTGCAGTGGCATCCTCTGCACTAGATGAAGTTCTTGCATGCTTCTGTTCAATGTATCAACCTCATCTAAGAATTTTTTAAAACTGCTTGAGAGAGTGATGTAGAAATTTGAATCTGCTTCTTCACAAAAGAAAGGTGTTGTATGGGTCTAAGAGGTTTATAAGAAAAAATTGATAACCTGTTTAATTTAGTATTTTAGCATATTTGTTATGATACCTTATCCCTAAATTATATCCCAAGATACTATGTACTGTCTTAGTTGTATATAAAAATATTTCTTGGGCAGGTACTGAAGAGAATATTCTGACCTGAAATGGAAGATAACTCTTCTTGAATGATCAACTGCTTCAGCTTTAGTATTTTTTTTTTCTTTGTTCATTTTTTTGGTCCCTTTTCTGAGAAGTTGAAGAGGAACCCGGGTTGTGCAACGTCAAGAGAGTTCACACTCTTAGTGATTCTAGTGTTCTAGAATCCTTGTTGCTTTGTTGGAGATTGACTTCTTTTAACTATAACAAGTTTTGGTGGATTTATTTTGTTCTTTGTACATGTGTTAGTGGACTATACAAACTCTTTTTGTCCTGTATGTGTGCATATGAAACCTAAAATTTGGTAAGTTTTTGAGTAAATTGAACTAAATTTTCAAATTTTAGATGTGAAGGCCTATGTGAACAGACCTAAAATGACTTAAGAGTTTCTGCTTGGTTTCTGAACAAGGTTTGACCTCACATCAGGATAGACAGTTCAGACAAAGTCTTGGTTGTGGAAAGATGCATATACCAAACTGGTGTTCTTAAAGTGTTAGGTAATATTTTAAAAAATTAAATGTTTCTGAGCAACTTTTCTTTCTTGGGCTGCTTACTTTTAAGACTTTTGTTTTAAATAGACTCTTTAATTTAATTGGACACGTTAGGTTCAGAAAGTGACAACATGGGATAGATGAAGATCACTTAGTGATTCTGGTATACTTCAGATCCTGTCTTTCCGTTGTTGTTGCCAGTTCCATGGTTTGGTACCTGCAGGTCATAGAAAGCATTTTTTCTTATACCACAAATGCTTTATGGAGACATATGCTTGAAAATAAGAGTTTTACTTCACTGAAACTTTGTAAACCTGTAGACCCTGTCCTTTGAATAAGGAAAAATGGGTAAAGGTCTATACTAGCAACTCTGTATTTTTCTTTTGAGATGCATATGTGATTCTGATATGTTGCCTGCAACATGTAGCCACTGTTCCAGTACATAGGGCCAGGTGCTCTTACTGTTTGCTTGACAACCCTCTCGAATGACTTCTGTCTTTCGTCATGTAGCAGTAAGTATTATTTGGATTCTGTGTTGAGTCATCTATCAGCTCTAATAGCCTTGAAAATTTATACCTTCTGTAGAGCACAAGGGCTTTTATTTTATTATCCTCTCTTCAGTTTGGGAAGTTGATTAGACACAAGGATGATTAGACACAAGATCTGGCATTTGTTTCAAAATAAAGATATAGCTGAATGCAGGAAAGAAAACAACAGCTGTAAGGATGCGTGCAACTGTATTAGTGTTTGGATCAGATGTGAATCTTCTGATTAAAGAAGGTAATGCTAACGGTCGTAGGTTTGCATTGCACAGTGATCACAGATGGCATGAACTTAATATTTTTCAAATGAAACCAGATGGAAAGATTTACTTCACTGATGAGTTTTACACCACAGGCCTACATGAAAAGGACTAGTGTCTGAAGCATGTAGTAAGAATACTAGGTCTTTAATGCCAGCTCTTGCTATGTACTGCCACACCATGTTGCTCTGAAATGTGGTGCTCCTGAATTCTTCAGTCAGACCTCCAAGCTTGAGGCAGCATGATAATGAATTTCACAAAAGGTTAGAAAGGCAAGCTTTTAATAAGTGAGAATATCTGCATTTAGTAAGGACAAAATATTCTTTCTAATACCATATACTGATTAACATTTTTGGCTTGTTGTCAGTATCATCAGCTCATGGTTTTTAATTTTACCAGCTTGTGATGTTTATTCTCTTAAACTGAGTTCTAAAGTTTTGTGACTGTGTGAGGATATTAGCCCTCCATTAATGAAAGAAGCATTTTTAGTTTAGTTTAAAACCACAAATGTTGGACCAAAGAGCTGTAAAGCCCTAGGAAGAAACCACAGCAGTATTTAAAATCTTGTGTTTCTTTGTATTTTGGCTCATGCTGCTCTGCAGTACGTTGGTTTTGCTGTTTTTCACTGTATGTGCAGCATAACTTTCTGAAGTGCAAACTGTTTGACTGTGACTATATAAAAGTCCTTGTGGACATGAGTAGGGTATTTGCAATCTAATAAAAGATGGCTCATCTCATGCCAGAGCTCTTCAGCATACAGAATTTATTTTTTCTCTCTGGCAACCTGGTAAGGTAGCTAAATTAATTGCCAACAAGTGTGTAAGTTCATTCCTTCTATCTGAGGAAGAGACACAAAGCAGGAAACGTAGCTGACAAGTACTCTTACGCTAGATGCAGTCCTGCCCTAGAGCTTTGTTGCTTGTAAGAACAAACAGTAGGAAGAACATGAATCTTTGATGCTCTGCTCTATGTTTTGGTGGAGCAACAGAAGAAAAATTTGTTCACAGGACCCACATTAGCTTTTGGCACTGGAGAGTCTGAGTAAGCAAGATGGCATCCAAGATCCACTAGGAGCTGTTGATATGGGAGAAGTAAGTTTGCAGATTTCTTCTTTTGTTATGACTTGGAGCTTTTGTATGGAAGAAACATCTGTTTTCCACATTTTATTAGCTTTTAAAACAACTGTTGCCTAGTCGTTCTTTATGATTTTGTCTCTAATAGAAGTGAAAAAAACAATTAAAAATGAAGTAATAATTTTGTAATCTGTAATAAAAATTTCATGAGAAATACAGATGAGCATTGAGAGCACAGCTGGGGCAGTGAGTAAGTGGGAGAAGCGAATGCAGAAATTAGAAGGAAATTTCATGTTTATGTTTAGTTGTATAAACTGCATATGCTTTTGATGGGCTGATGCAGAGACAAATATTAAGAATGCATTTTAAAAAATTGAGGAAGCTGAGGAAAAAACTGCAATACCTCTTTTGATATTCATAATAAAATGGCAGATGAAATTCAGTGTTGATACATGCAAAGTTGCATATATTTATAGAAGTCACATGGCAGTACAGATGCATGGATAGGCCCTAAAATACTGTCAGTGCTCAGGAAAGGGAAGGAGGATCCTTCTTCAAAATGTCATTTCAACCCAGATACCTGTCAACAAATTTAGCGTATTAAGAAGGAAAAAGAGGGAAAGATCTCATTTTTCCACTGCTTAAATGTAAGGTTTACTCTTGTCTTAGATTCTGCATTTCTGGTTGAATCATCTCAGGAAGGGTATTGAAAAACCAAAGAGAACACAAAGAATGTTGTGGTAATTGAACAAAAGCAATTGCTTCAGTACAAGCAGGGGTAAGTAGTTATACCCCTCCAGTCTGAAGAAGATACAGCTGACTGGTATGAAGAGGTAATATTCTAGATGTCTTTGAAATCAGAAAGAGGGGTAGCTAGGCAATAAGCATTTTTTTTTTCCTATAGAAGACCTCACTGACCATTAAAATTCAGGAGCTATGTTTTCATGTGAGTGTAGTTGAATTCTCACTTGTGCAGTAATGTTAGGGAGGTCAAAATGAATAGACCAGGAAATTGTACAGTGTCTTCAAAGACAGGTTCATTGTAGGTGGGTGTTAAACATGATGTTCAGATGTGATAGTAGGAAATCCTGAAGTTGTGATGACTGGAATATAAGGATAGGTCCATGAGGTATAATTCCCTGTATGACCTGATGCTTTGCTGTTTATCCATTATTCCTTGTCATTGAGAGAACAACTAGAATTAGTTCTGGAACAGGAAATTGCAGTTAGAAAATTGAGGTATTCTGAGTGTCCATGAGTGCCCTCCAGTGTAATCAGAATTGCATTGACTGCACAGCAGGTGAGACTTTTTAATTCAGAGGTATTTATGGAGATGCTTAATCTGCTCCAGGGGCATGTAACTAATGGTTTTCTTCTGCTTGGAGGTGCTGCCTTGATGTATGACGAAAGGCTATTGGCTTTCCAACATATGTGTTTTAACAAATTTATGACTTTTTATGTAAGGCCCACAACACTGAGTGAACCCAAAACTGTAAGCCAATGTAGAGAGATGATGCATTCTACAATGAGTGATCTCTTTTCTCGGTGCTTTCTTCTTGCCTAGAAACTTGCATAATTTCAGATTTCAGCAAGACTGGAGAAAAGGTCCAGAATTCTTGAGAAACATCCATGCTGTTCTTGCAGCTATTAATTTTCTGCTCGCTAATCTGCATCTTTTACTGCCTGAGCCACTGCAGTCCTGGAAACAGTCATGGAAAACTGTTCTACTGACAATATTGCCTAAAAGAGAGGAGAGCATTGTTCTCTGGTGCATCCACTTGATTACTTTTTATGATGACAAGAGAGTTCTTGGATCTAGTCCTATTTCCTGTTCACATATCATTGCTTTTCCATCATCATCAGGTTTCTTTTAGTCCCTAACCTAAGATGTATTTTTTTAATTATTATGTATACAAGAAGATTGGTATTTTAGAAATCTATTTATTCAGCATTAAAGGAGAACATGAAAATATTTTCTGTTTCTTTTATCTCTGAGAACAGTAGTAAAAAGATTTCAGGGAGTTTCAATTAGAAATGTCATTAATGGAATCTGATAAAGGGCTGTGATATCTTGTGCAGAAAGGGAAGCCTTGGAGTTACTAGTTGGAGTTGAGTACAGAAGGTTCGCAAAAAGTAGTTCAGGTCAAAGTTCCTGCTACCTTTACTGTAGTGTTGTTGTATGTGCTTTTGGGTACCCACATGTTCCTTAAAACACATAAACACTGAGAATTTGTTTCAGGCTCCATACATAATTACAAGTGTATTACACTTACAATTACGTACATAATACACAAGTGTATATTTTATACACTTGTACTGCTAATTTTTTCAATTTTATACTCTGAAAAAGATGCAGATAAGAATAGAGATGGAAAAACTTTTGCGTGGAGGATCCAGCAATTCCAAGCGATCACTTCATTATAAATGAGCAGAAGTGGGCCTTGATCTTAGGTGTATTAAAGAAACACATCATCAGAAAAAAAAGTCTGACATCTTCCTTTTCTCGTGTTGCTTTCCATTGCTATGTTCTCAGAGCTATATTCAGTGCTGTGGTTTATTTAGGATAGTCATAGTGAGTTGAGGTCGAGGTGTGTATCTCTGCTGGGTGGCAGAATTGACTGGCTCCTGCAGTCAGGTGTTGTTGAGCCTTTTGGTTCTTTTCTGAGGACTTGATTAGGATTGCCCTCCCCTTTTTGCCCACCAGGGTTCTTGATGCTAGTGCTTTCAATTTGGTGCTGGCTTTGAAGTCATCAGTTGCAGAACATGCTCTGATTAATACTTTCAAAATCTGGTCTCTTGTAAATATTATGAGTAGGGAATTAATCTTGTATTTGCTGACAAAACAGATATTATTTAAAATAATGTCTTTGTGAATTGCAGCCTGTGTACCTGTGTCAGAGCTGAATGAGATTTTGTTTTAAACACCAAATACTGAAATTTTTTTTTACTGGTATTTCTACTGATAGAGGAATACTTGAAAAAATGAACAGAATAGATGCTTGTTTTGAACTGAGTGCTGCACAGCTGCAGGGCAGATATCTAAGTTATTATAAACAGCCACAGTTTTACAAGGTATTGTTAAAATAACAAAGTCTTGGGTCAATAGGAAAATTAGCTATGAGTTTGATTTCCAGTGGGAGAAATTATTTCATGTTTGGGAGATAACCCTTTTCCTAGGCAGAAGGGTGCTTTTTGGGAAAGATGCATGCATATATTGTTTGACATATTTGATCTGATGACTCTGTTTTTTGCTTTAGACATGTGAAGCTGCTTCTGTGAAGAATTAGTCTTTGTAGAATTGTGTCAAACAAGGTATCATTTTCTTTTCATAGTATTTGTAGGTATATTTTTAAATTTTTTTCTTTTATTTTCATGCTTACCGTGTAAAATCCTTTCAGAAAGCAACAATAAACTGTAAGTAAATTACATGCAAATTTTCCAACAATTGTTTTGTTGCCCAATTGTATGGTCCCAAATGAGTTGCACAACCAGAGTAATGAAAGATTACAATTATCAAGAGTAAACTCCCCATTCCAGCAACAGATTATCATCTATATCTTAATTCATTGGTCAGAGTGATAGTCTGAAGGATAGTATCACTAAACTTCTAATTATTTAAATCAATTCCTCTCACTTTTTCAAGGATTAAACTGAAATACTACAGAGAAGGGAATCTAATTTTTCAGAAGGAAGGATAGGTGAATATAATAGATATTGTTATTAGTTTAGATTAATTAGATTAATAGTAGCATTTGGTTTAATGAACCTTTTACCATAATAGAATGTCACAATAGAATTTTGCTTTCAGCAAAGGGGAGGCTTGAAAGAGGAATTGATTATCTTAATATTTCACTGGGAAATGTTTAAGAGAAACATTCACTGGTACTGTATGTGACAGAATTCATGCCTTATAATAATGGCCTGTGGTTTCAGAACGTTGACAGTAGCAAACCCAACGACAGATGAGTAAGGTAACATGGGATATAGGTTATTTTATTCTACTGAAGCAAGGACCTACAGGGGCTTGCTGGAGAATTTGAACTGCAGCTTAGTTCTCCCACTAATGTATAGCCTGGAAGTACTGAACAAAACTTTAAAAAAGAAAACAATTTATAATGCTGGGCTTGTCTAGGGTAAAAGCAAACTATGTACATGGAGAAGCTGCAATGGATTCCTGCTGCTGCACACTTACTTCTCTTGGAAGCTGAAATAATCTTTTACTTTGTGTATAAAGTTGTGTCTACCAGCAACATAGATTCTGCCAGGATACTGAAAATGCAAATCAATCAATGTATCACCCAGTGTTTAAGTATGGGCTTAAATTGCCACAGACCAAGGTTAAGCATTAGGAAACTTTCTAGTAGAGAGGGTAATGAAGTACTAGACTAAATTGCTTGGGGAAGTCATCCATCCCTGGAACCTTTGGAACAAGGTCTGCAAATACTGTCAGGAGGGGTATGGCTTATGACCTTGCCCCACCACTTTGTGTAACTGTAGGATTTCTTGAAGGCAGTTCCTATTTCTCTGTCACTTTTTTCTGTCTGGGAGGAGCTCAGAGCACAAGAGCTTGACTTGGATGTTTTGTCTTAAAGCTGAAAAAAAAATTTCCTTAAATTGAAACAGTGTTTTGAATCAGCATTTTCTTGTCATTAATAGCATGCTAGATTACTTCCAGTAAGAAAAGAAAATCAGCTGCACTGCTGAAGTTTGCTTTCAGGTTTTTGTGCTGTGCTTTTTGACTTTCAGATAGTTCAGTGAAATACTGTTTGTTAAAAATTTAGACGTAACAGTTCACAGCAAAAGAAAAATGTTGCTACAGATTTTTTTTTTTATTACTTATAATTAATAAGGTTGTTATTTTTAGTTTTTATACATCCCAATTCTAATTAAATCGGTATTTTAATTAAAGGGTTTTCTTTTTTTTTTTTCTTGGAGGGAGGACAAAATTAGAAAGCAGATGCTGAAACGGTATTTTGACTGGTATGTTTGAAGTCTGTATCATCCAGCACTTTATCTTAGATAATGTGTGAACTTGTTAAACATGTGATAAAAATGTTCCACTTGAAGGCTTTATGTTTTGTCTTTCAAATACCTTATGTAAATTAATTCCTCAATTACTCCTCTGAATAAATCATTGTAAGCTTAGTTTATTTTACCTAGCTGTATAGGAAATATGGCAAACATACACTAGTTCTTATTTTGATGTTGGAGAGCTGCATTTATTTCCTGGCTTTGTTGTGCTAATTAAAGAAGGTGTTTTTCATCTGTTTCATCAGAAATTCGTAGTCCATCCTCAGCCACTCTGGGTGCCTGCAGAAGACATAGAATTGTGGCATCACAGCAGATTGGAAGTTGAGGGTAAAAACTTTCAATATGATTATTCCTGGCTGTAAGAACAGATTAAATAAAATGTTTTATTTTCATGTTCTAGTTTGAAGATGAAAATATCAAAAAACTAAAGCAAAAAGGCTCCAGAAATGTGCAAGCATTAAATTATATGCATTCTTCTGGTATATAGAGGAAGACAGTTTCAGTGGTGGTAAAGGGAGAGAAGAACTGTAACATATAAACACAAAAGCTCATTACACTCCACTAAGAGGCTGAAAAACCCTCCATTAAAATGATTCTTGCAGATTGTTTTTAAATCAGAGTAGATAAAAATAAATAAGACTGAAAGCTTACATGCAAATCATTAACGTTGTTTACAGGCATTTTGGGGATCATTAGGTAATTTGAGACCTATAATGAAATACTGAACTAGTAAGTGTGCAGGTGTTGACACCTTTACACTTACCCACTTCTGTATGAAGGGTAGTATGTATCTGTATAACCTGAATTTATGTGGCATTTTTTCTCAGGTTGTTTAATACAGCCTTGAAGAGGGTGTTTCTCTCAGGGGAGAGGGGAGAGATGGGAAGAAAAGTAGTTCTTAATAAATAGCATTCTTGATAATGTCTTTATTTTAATTCCTTTAGACTATGTCTGAATGTATCCAGCTCTCATTTGCTGTTTGTAGAATTGGCATTTACACGGTAAGGCAATGTTCTAACTAACTATTTTTTGTTAGTGTTAATGCCATTTGAGTGAAAAGAAGTTACTTAAGTTTTTTAGGATTGGATTTAAGTAATGCAGCTATCAAAAGGGATTTGTCATGCTAGTTTGCATAAACAGACTACAGTAGATTTTTGTCGTGTCAAAGATTTGCTAAAACCAGAAGAGAAGAAGTATCCTCCACTTAAGTTAAAAAAAGGTAAAGAAAAATCAACCTCTTGATGTGTAAGAAAATTTAGAATTGATTTGCATCAATTGCTGAGAATTCTTGTGTTATGTAATTGATGGAGGGTTTATGTATATTTGCCATTAACTACCTATGATGTTTGAGTAATGTCACATATTAAAACATGTTAGCTAAATATTTTCAGTTTTGTGTGGAGAGCCTTATCATTTTGGAAATGCTGTTAAGTTAAATTTACCAAACTTTATATAAAAGAAATAAGAAGTTTACTTCAAGTATGTGTCCCAAATATGCTAGCATTTTTTTCTGCTCCCAGTTGTTCTAATTAATGATGAGAACAGTTAGATGAATGGAATTTTGTAGAAATTAATTTTAATGAATACATTACAGTAATGTAGTGTAAATAGAGCTTACACACTGTATAAGACTCGGTTGCCCAAATGATGCTTCATATCTTGAAGCTTTTGGAGTGGGAATGCTGCTCCTTCTGTTAACGTTTTTCAGGAGGAAGCCTGGAACATACCACTTCATAGAGTCAAAAGTATAGGTGAGTTTTGAACAACAGTGATGAGGGTTATGTGCCATCAGTAAGTATTACTTGAGGACAGATTCTCAAAACTTAACATTTGCTTTTGTTCATAGAGTTTGGTTCCAGGTAGCATTTAATACATGCTTAACGTTTTTTCCTATGACATTTGCCTGCTTTCTGTTTTCAACATGTAAAAGTCTTTTAAATGGTAGAAAAGAAGAGACAAAGGCATATTTCCTTATGGTGTTTCTTAGGAGAACTTTGTCTAAAATTTCCTGTGTGATAAGAGTATGCTGTCTTAAGGATCATAGAAGGTTACAGTCTGAGGCTTCAACGGCTGCAAGGTACTTAAATGGTCTGCAAGTTCTTTAGAAGGCTAAAGTAAGCTGTTCAAATTAATTTGAGGCGATGCCCAAGTATAAATGTGTGTGCATTGCAGACCTGGATATAAGCAGGTAAAATGTACAGCAAAGTACATCTTCTGACAGCAATTGGTTCTGTTTTAGTTTAAAATAGGTCAAGTGTTACCTGTATACTAGAGTGCCCTGCTAAGTTGTGGTAGCTGCAGTTATAGTGATAGTCGTATAACTGGTATCTCACCCTGACCTTTTGGGCAGCAAAATACTTAATTTTATCAAATATTCTAAATTGCAAAATAAACAGACCTAGCTTCATTTATTAAAATGATGAAAGTAATTGATTTCATTGAGTGCTGGTACTTAAGGAAGGATAGTGAGGAGGATGATGACTAGGCATCATAGCATCTGGAGATGCAGTGTTGATGCAGTGGAGATGCAGTACAGGGCATGGGTCCCATGTAAAGTGCATTTGAAGACTAAAATAGTTGCTTTAGGAAAATACTAAGTGCAGATAGTACTTGCTTACATAACAATTCCTGTTATTGGAAAGGCGAGTTTCAGATCATCTGAGTGGAGGGTAGGTTTGCACAGCTTTGGTATCATAGTAAACACAGAGGCCTGCTGAAATGAGAGCTGTGCAGAAACACAGTGTGATAGTTTCTGCCTTGGCACCATACCCTGCTTATGCTTGTAACTCTGTCACTGGATTTGTTGCTCAAGTGTGTCAGCAGTCTGGCAGCTATCAGGTATTGTGTGGTCCATACTGATGTCAAGAAGCAAACCACAGAACTCCAGTTCATATTTGCCTTCTAATTAATTCCTGGGGTCTTGTGCTTTAGCTGCATGCTGTTTTGCTGATTCAGTTGATTTTCTGTTTGCTAGTTAATTGATTTTTATCCAAAATCTAAGCAGTGTCTCAGACGTCAGTCCTTAGCTGTACCATGTGTTCAGCTTGTACTGAGTTACTTGGACACTTCCTGTTCTACATGTCCTCATGGTACAATGCTGCAAGAAAGGCTCATCAAGCTGCTTATCAGTAACACTCTAAAGCATTCATTACATCAACTGTACTACGCCATTAAATAGGCTTCCTGTTTCTATGGCATGTACAGATTTATGAGATGGAGGAAGAGTTTATATAGTGATCTATGGCAAAACAGTATGTGCTGCCTTCAGCTAGGTGAAAACCTACATCTTTTCAAGAATACAGGAGGAGATGTAATGCCTATTTTTGGTAAATTAACTAGATGACTTTAAAGTGTATACCCTTGAAGGGAGGAGGAGCAAAGCAGAGATGGTTAATATAAAAACTGTATAAATATATGTAGGGTTCTGAAACTGATAGATGCATCCTTCTAAAAGGAAAACATTATCATAAACTCAAATGAAAACTTTTGGGATTAAGGAATCAACCAACCAGTGAAAACAAAACTCAACATGTTTCACATAGCTTGTAGCTTCTTTCAGAAGTACAAGTTTTTCAGGTGCATGTTTCTACTTCTTCCGCCATGCTAGTGTTTGCATCAGATGTGTAAATTGGATATAAGGGAACAGGTGGATAAATTTGTGAATCTACATGACTGTGGAGACTGTAAGCATATGGCAGCTTGCAAAAAAGGTTATAATTTATTTTCTTTCTGTTTCTGATTTAATTTTCTTAACCAGGCAAATGGTTAAGAAAACCATCATTAGAATAATGATGGAGAATTCTACCTATATGAACCTCAGTGGGAAAATAGTCCAAAATTTTTTTGTCTTGCAAAACATTTTTTATGATAGCATACTTGCCACATATATACGTATTTAGGGCTCCATCTTGATTGTATGCCTACACATGTACTCTGGAAGGATCTCTGATACTCTGTACTAGCCCTTGAGACTGTTTTCTTTTCATCCATTTGCATATAATTTTAAGCTTTTTTCAGTAGGGGTAATAAAGCATTCTTTCTGTATCTAACCTTAAATATGACTGCAGGAACATGTAAAATGTAATTTTCACATCACTTGTTGTTTTGGATAGAAAAACAAGGACAGAAGCCTCGACAGGAGTGAGAACCATGCAAAAATACCTAAGGTGGCCTAGTGGAAGCATGGTCTTTTACTGGTGTATATTAGAAGGAAAAATACGGGAAAATGCATTTTCCTGTTTCAGGAAATTGGAAAGTAAGTTTTTCTTGGTTTCAAAATATGGCATCAGTAGACAAATAATTTTGTTTCAAAGCAACACAAGGATAACAGTAAGTTCCCTGCAGCTCTTTTTGCTTTAAAATTCTGGTTGTGGCAAAAGTGATGAACCATGACAACATTGCAGCAATATTGGCATCTTCTTCCTGAAAAGCAGGAGCAACTGATATTTTAGTTTTAGTAGCCTCTTGGCTTGAATTTGCATAATGAGAAGTGGAAATAAATGCTGCGTTTTTACAGCTTTGCTTGCTATAGTTTGTATGTGGTAAGTAGAGTACACAATGCAAATTTGCTTTTAGTTTTCTGGTTTACTTTGGACTTACTTACATTTGTCTTTGTTTATAATGATAAATTTATGTCTTGAAATAGTTTGACTAGAATCAGCTGTTGTGCTAAGAAATTTGTCTGTGTTAGAACAGAACAGAAATAACATTACTCATTAAGTGGTGGAGAGGGCACTCTTAGAAGAGAAACCAATTGAACCAATAACTAAAGGCAGCCATGAAATAGAAGGTAATCATGGGAACATGCCTGGGATGTTCCTGGAGCCAGCCTGTGAGTGTGGAGAGCTTCCTATGAGACTCTTCCCCTCCCTGACATAGTTTCCCATTGGAAAATACTAAGTTAAAGTAATAACAGTGTTCATTTAGCATATCCTGTCTACTCCTCCCTTTCCCATGTCGTGTCCTTGACATGAGCAGCAAAACAAAAGCACAAAAGTGCAGCAGGAAAAAGTCCTTTTATGTGCTACCCTTGGGGAAATGTGGATAATTCCATTCACAGTCACTGCTGATATTCTGTGGATAGACTGTTGGAAAGGAAAGGTCTAAATGTTTTTAATTTCCAGCCTTAAATAAAAGGTTCTTGCTATCACCCCAATCTTGGCAGTGACTTGCATTGGGTGGGACTGTGCCTGCTTTGTGGTTTCAAAGCTGTACAAAACTGCTTGGACCATGCTAGTTGTCATTTGTGTGGCTACCAGCCTAAATAGGAGAAAGAGGGACAGACTGTCCTGATGCATATGTCACTCTGTGCATGTGAATGTTAGATACATCTTGGGTTTTGTGCTATGAGCCGAGACTTTCCTTCCTACTTTTCCCTGAAATGAAGGAACAGTTGTAACATTTTTTCAAATGAGGAAAAGCAAAGACAGGTGAAGGGGGAAAACATCAATGTTAGTCCAGGAGTGTGGCTCAGAATACAATTCTCTTCCCTGTCTCTCTGCAGAGTTTGCTGGTTAAAGTGATCTGTGCTGACATTGCTGAGAGTCTCTCCTTGTGCCAGAGCTCATGTTACCTGCTCAAGGAGCTCAGCAGCTTGGTGCAGCCAATGCTACTGTGACAGCACTGCATCCCTGGGCTGCTCGCTGATATACACTGGTTTTCCAGCTCTTTGAGAACCTCTGACAATTAGTAATTGATTTCACTGGGAAAAGTATAGTTTGCCAAATTTGCCTGTTAATTTTTGTCAGAATCTCTGTTGGACAAAGTTGCAAGTTAGAATAGAGCCTTGTCCTAGACTAGGGACTTTTTGAATACGGGTTTTGTTCCACCTGATTTGTCTCTGCTGTCTATGGCTCCTTCCTGCTGTTAAAAGGTTATAATTTATATCCTTTCTGTTTCTGATTTAATTTTCTTAACCAGGTAAATGGTTAAGAAATTCTCTGTAGAGAACAGCAGTGTTGTTCCACAGGCCATTTAGGGAGGACAAGAGGAAAAGCCCAGATCATCATTACAAAAGTCTCCAGTTTTTTCTGTTCAGAAAAGGAACTATTCAGTTTGCATTTATCAAAGCTCTTAGTTAGCCTGTATGTAAGTGCTGTTTTGCTTCTTCCCTTTGGAAGTCAGGATTCCTAATCCTCACTCTTGCTGCCTGTCCAGAAAACAGTTGTGTAATCTGTTATCAAAATGTTGTATTTTGCCTTCATGGTGCTCCACATGAAAAATAAACTACTCTTGTTAGGCTCAAGTGATGCAGGGGGTGATGGTATGAGCATGGAATTTTTCTGATGGCCTCTGCTTAGTATTTGTTTTTGGAGGCAGCCTCTTTAATTATATAAATTTAAAAAATATTTTAATTGACTATAATAAGTTTAAAATGTAATATGTAAGTACATTGCAAAGTAAAAATATTCAGAATTCTGATAGTCTCCTATAAAAAACTGAAATGACCTGTTTGAAATCCAAGGTGCCCTGAGATTATGGACTTTGAAAGATAGAATGGGAGCATGTTGAATTAGTGGGAAATTGCAAATCTGTTAGTTCATTGTATCATTTGAATTATTGAGAGGGTGAGAAAACTAGAAGTGGCTCTTCAGTGAAAGTGAATTTTTTTCTTTCACATTCTGTAATTCAGAAGTTGGGACCATGCATAGCAATGAGATGTGCAAAAAAAGCAAATTGATTTGCAAGGATTCCTGACTGGGCAATTCTGAGTTGTGATGAAAAGCAAGCTCACTGTGATTATAGTCAAAGTTGCTTGCCGTGATGTCTGTGTGCATGCAATCGCATCCTCTACCTTGTATAGTTGAATAAGAATCTAATAGGTGTTCTGCAAGGAGAAATAGGGAGCAACAGTAATATATATCACTCACAATATATTGCTTGTCGCTGCAGGGTTTTTTTATTGTTCTGGGTTTTCTTAGTCATAATCTTGCCAAAGACTGTGTTGCTTTTGAGTATGAGTTGTAAAGTATTCGCTGTTATTCTTTATTTGCCTTTGACAGCAATTGGACAACCACAGAGCACTAGAAATTATGCTTGCAGAATAATTGCATCTTTCACAATAGAAGTGGGAAAAGTTTGTTCTGCAGGTCCTAAACTTATGTTCTGTGAGCTCAAAAGTTTTCTGTTTGTCTTAAGAGTGAGAGAAGATTGCTTTTTCATGAGAACATGCCTGCACTGTGTCCTGAGGGCATCAGTGATAAGTTACTCTTATGATTGCTACTGTAAGTAGTTCAACTCTGTTTTCTGAAGACATCCTGTGTTTGTTCAAGAATACATATCTGATAAGGGAAGAAGTCATACAAGTGGATAGAAGATTTAAAAAAAGAAGGAAAAAAGGAAGTGCATCAAATGCCACAAAATTTAATCTGTTCATGACTTAGCTTTTTTTAAAATTTTTTAATTTTTTTTTTTGGGGGGGAAGACACTGGACACTTCTAATTCTTACCATCACTGTATGTATATCTAAGATATTTTTATTTGTTTCTTCTCATGTTAAAACTGTAAATGTTCTCCTAGGCATTGAAATTAGTTTTCAAAGTAGTTTGCTGAAAATCTGTTGGTACAGCTTCTTTATAATTATAGTCTGCTGTCTTCAAAGTAGTTTAAATTTGTTTCTATGTGCAATTAAATCCATAAATGCTTTTGGAAAGGCTGTTCTACAGCATCCTTTAGAGCCTTTTAAAGTAAATAGTGCTTTTAGATCTGCTTTCTATTATACTGTTTGTATTTTCATCAGTTTGATTGTACTGCACATAAATCATAAAGCTAGTTATATTTTGTAATATGAAAACCTTTGTGTGCCATTTCGTTTTTATGGCAAAGATTTATATAGAGCAAAACTATATTGAATTTTTACTGGGTTTATATTGCTGGGTTTATTGTTTATTGTTATTGTTGTTTCAGAGTAGAAAACAACAGTGTTTAATAGATGCCATAAATTCATGCTATTGTTCCACTGCTATGACTATACTTGAATTTCAAAAGGAAGCTTTTAAGTAAGTGTTACTAGGATCTTGAATGCCATTTTGGGCAATAGACTTCTAGGAAATAGTAAAAATGTGAGAAGTGGTGTAAGAATATCTTTTGTCAGGGAAAGCAAAGGCTACATAAAACTATGACACGGTGTGTTGTAACCAAGATTTTAAAATTTTGTTTCTGCTATTGTCACAATTGCCTGTATCAACAAAAATCTGGTACCTCTGCTGCAATGTTTTTCCCAAGACTTCCCAAACTTACAACTTGCTGGTTTTTTAGTTTTATTTAGTGCTACCAGTGAACGTTCTAGACCTACCTTGTTTCACTTAATCCTTTTGGTGTCCTGAGGACCTCACAAACACAAATTATTTGTCATACAATTATTTTATCATGGAATGTCTTGTGTTGAAAGGGACTCATAAAGATCATTGAGTCAAACTTCTGGCACTGCACAGGACAACCCAAAAAATCCCAGCATGCACATTGTCAAATTACTTCTTGATTCATATACTGGGACCTTTACACATTAAAGAAAAGCAAGGTTGGTGGATCTCCAATCCTGTAGAGCTTCTCATCTGAAAGAGGGCTATTTTTAAATTAGAGTAAGGAAAGCAGCAACAGCTAAGGGATGAAATGTCCCACTTTCTCCTCCTTTGCTCCAAATCAAAATGTCATTTAAGACAGGGACACACAAATCTGCTGTATGTTTCCTGGGCTTCCAACAGGATGCAGATTACAGAACAGAGTACCTGCTCAGCAGCATTTTCTAAACTTCGTTTTAGCCTTGGGCACATGCTGGCACCATGTTTAACAGATCCATAATCATTCAGTGGGTTTTTTTTGTTTGTTTGTTTGTTTGTTTGTTTGGGGTTTTTTTTGGTTTTTTTTTTTTCAAAACAGGGCAACGTGTTTCCATGCTGTAACTGGGACTTTTACAAGGGCATGCAGTAACAGGAGAAGGGGGAATGGCTTTAAACTGTAAGAGGACAAACTGAGGATAGATATTAGGGAGAAATTATTTGCTGTGAACATGGTGAGGCACCTGGTACAGGTTGCCCTGAGAAGCTGTGGATGCTTCATCCCTGGAAGTATTCAGGGTTGGATGGGGCTTTGAGCAACCTGGTCTAGTGAAAGATGTCCTCAATATTAATAAATGTTGCAACTCAGGCAAAAACCATGACCCACCTTTTTTTGCTTATCTTTGCCTCAAGTTCCATTAATCATCTTCACACTGTAATGTAGTCAGACAACACTGAACCAAATGGAAGATAATTATTTGTACCCCAATTCAAAAAGTGCACACATTTCCAAAATGTGAGGGTTTATTCCTTAACCAGGCCCATGTTGTGTCAGTGTTGTCTTGGAGATCTGCTTACTTCATTTTGTTGTCATCTTGGGTTGGGTGGAAGACATTCCAGTGCAATTCTCTGGAATACATATGTGTAAGTAATAGCCCTTCTGTACAGGGTCATACCTAGAGGCCTGACAGAGGTTGATACTCTGTTCCATGCTGGCTCAAGTCTCTGCTGTGACAAGCAAGCTACAACCAGACAGGGATTACCTCCAATACATCAGTGTATTTGGAAATCGTGCAAGATCTTGACAAGTGCACTTGTCTGTGTGTGGAAAAAGAGGTGGGGTTTGTTGTGAAGTTGAATCCTTATAGGCAAAAGATCTGGAGCCATAAGGGGAAAGGGAAGCAAACTTGTTGACTAAGACTTGACAAAGGCTTCTGGTTATTGATATCAAGATTTGTGTTTCAGATGCTTTTGCCTTTCTTTTCATAAGAGTTGTGTGCTGTTTATTTTTTTCTGCTTGGATTTATTTGCCATGGAAGAGAATGAATCTAGAGAGGCTCATGAGTAGATTGTGTTATATTGTGGGATTTTAGAACGAAGTAGATCTTAGTTTCAGTGGTTCTAAAATGCTTTTCACTGTGCTGTCTCACTTGACTTTGAGCAAGAGGATGACTCTGAAAGGGATCAAGTGCACAAATACGCACCTTGTCGTATCAGATTAAAAAGCAGTGGCCATAGTAGGCAAGAGCTCCAAATACTGGACCTCAGCTGTGCAGGAAAGAATAATATAGGGATCATAAAAGAGAGCTTTAAATCCAAATAACCCATAAATAAGAAGGTCAAAATGTATCTTGAAGAAGAAAAAAAGACCAATCAACCAACCAAAAACCCAACCCCAAACAACTAGAAAACCCAAAAAACAACTACTGTGGAGTAAACTATGCTGAACTGAGGGTCTAGGACTACTAGATAACATGCAAGAAAACCACAATAAAAGAAACTGTTGTTTTAGGTGTGTTTTGTGCTGATCCTGTAATGCAACATTAATCTTTTATAAGCTATCACTCTCCAATAATAGCTTAGTAGTTGATATTTCAGCTCTAGATGGAGAATATGAATAAAGCTCTTAGTAAGTACAAAGTCTGAATGTATTTGGAAATACCTGTGGAACTCTTACTCATGATGTATTTATTATTTGATATGTTTGTATTCCCAAATCACACAGATAGTGGCTCAACTTTGGCTTCCCAATGAGACACAAGCTATTTTGTTTTTCAGCAGGCTGAAGTGAGGTGTAAATTGTAAAGAATTCACTGATACTCCACAGCAAGTTCTAGGCAAGATGTTGTGGTTCTGAATGACAGTGCATGACTTAGGTGATTGATGTCTTGCTATTTGAATACTTATATAAGCCTTCTGCTCTTTTTATCATTGAAATTAGAACATAACTAGAAAGAATCTGTTGTGATTGAAAATTTGTTTTTGAATCCTAGCATGGGATTCAGAAAAGAGGGGGTTTGTGGCTTCTTTTGTGGGAGTTAAGGATTTTCTCTTTTAAAATTCTGTAGTGTGGGAAGCTCTTTCCTGAGGAAGGAAGATGTTAGTATTCTGCTCAAGTTCTTGAATAATATGGCAAAGAATGCCTCTTAATTTAATGTTGTTACTTCTCTGTCCTCCTCTGATTTCTTTCAAGCTTTCTTTACAAGGCTGCTTTATATGAGATACATGCATCAGGTAAGCTGGCTTATTTTTTTTCTCTTAGCATCTGATTCCAATGAAGAAACCATTTTTTCCCCATAGATGTTAACTATAATTAATATTGTTAATACTGTGTGTGACCAGGGTTCAAGATTTTCTGGTTTTGATTCCCTGTTCCCCTCATTGCTAGAATATTTTTAAGAAAAGCTGCTTATGTTATATTTCAGCATGTGTATTACCCACTCACTGTAACAACTGCCACAAGGAAAGACTTCTTTTTCTAAGGGAAAGGTATTCAGTGGAGGACTGAAAAGAAATTGTAAAAGTTGTATATAAATTTTTACTATTATATGCTCATTATGTTGAGCTATTCCAGGTGTCTGTGTTGCTGTTTAGGCACTGAGCACTGCTGCATTCCTTAGCTCTTAAACTGACTTAAGTAACTTTCTGCTAGCTTTGTCTGTGTTTGGTACTGAAAACAGACTCCTTATTTGAAGAATAGGTTTTGAATCTTGGTGGGACTTTGCAAGATTATTTTGGGATATCAAAAAAAGTCTTCCTTTAAAGGTCTTTTTAATAGGTGTTTTGGGTTTGACAAGGTTGAAAGGTACTTTAGAAAAAGGGTTTAATAGAGAGAAGTGTTTATTTATAGAGAGGTGACTTAATGGATTTATGTGTTGCTGATGCAAGACTTCATGGCACAGATTGGTGAAATATAAGAAGCCTCACAAACAGGGAGTCTCCCTTAATGCATAAATGTTTCTGTTTTTTCATGTTCACATGATAATATCATAACAAATAGAGTTGAAAAGAGTGAGACTCATCTAATTAATTCCTGGCTCAGAAGCAGGATGAACTATGACCAAACCAGTTCTGACCAGATTGCTTCTCTAAAAAAAAACACATCATGTTCCATAATCTCTTCTGACAAACTCTTCCTGAGCTCAACTAGCTGTGCTTTCTACACATTGTTTTTCTAAGATCTGGACTAAATTTCCTGTTAATCTTTCTTGCTTCAGTTTAAACCTTTTAGCAGAAGGTTGTATGGGGCTTTGAGCAACCTGGTCTACTGGAAGGTAGCCCTTCCCTTAAGAGGGAGGTTGGAACTAGATGATCTTAATGGTACCGTCCAACCCAAACCATTCTATCATTCTTTCTTACAGACAACAGAAAGGTGCACTCTTTGCTGGATTAAAAACTGCCTGGAAGGCCAGGCCCAGGGAGTGGTGTGAGTGCAGTTACATTCAGCTGGTGGCTGGTCATGGGTGGGGTTCCCCACAGCCCAGTACTGGGGGCACCTCCATTTAATATCTTTATCAGTCATCTGGGTGAGGGGATTGAGTGCACCCTCAGGCATGTTGCAGATCACTCTGAGTGTGAATGTTGATCTTCTGGAGGGCAGGAAGGCTCTGCAGAGGGATGTGGACAGGCTGGATCATGGCTGAGGCCAATGGTGTGAGGTTCAACAAGGCCCAGTGCCGGGTCCTGCCCTTGGGTCACAACAACCCCAGGCAGCGCCACAGGCTGGGACAGAGTGGCTGGAAAGGACCTGGGGGTGCTGGTGACAGCAGCTGAAGAGGAGCCAGGCTGTGCCCAGGTGGCCAAGAAGGACAATGGCATCCTGGGCTGGATCAGCAATAGTGTGGGCAGCAGGAGCAGGGCAGGGATTGTCCCCCTGTGCTGGGCACTGCTGAGGCCACAGCTCGAGTGCTGTGTCCAGTTCTGGGCCCTCAGTGCAAGAAAGACACTGAGGGGCTGGAGTGAGTCCAGAGAAGGGCAATGGAGCTGGGGCAGGCTCTGGAGCACCAGTGCTGTGAGGAGCAGCTGAGGGAGCTGGGGGTGTTTGTCCTGGGGAAAAGGAGGATCAGGGGTGACCTTATCACTCTACAGCTGCCTGGAAGGAGGGTGTGGCTGTGGGGGGGTCAGCCTCTTCTTTGCTAGCAACCAATGTGATAAGAAGAAATTACTTCAATCTGTGCCAAGGGTAAGTTTAGTCTGGCTACTAGGAAAATCTGTTCCTAATATCCACTATTTGTCCTTAATATCCACTAATACTCACTATCAAAATTCCATAATGGACAGGGAGGTCAAGCTTTGGAACAGGCTTCCCATGCAAGTGGCTGATTTGCTAACCCTTGTGGTATTTCAAAGTTGTAGATGTGACACTAAGGCACATGTTCTAGTGGTGGACTTGGCTGTATTGGGTTAATGCTTGGACTTAAAGATCATAAAACCTTCTCTAACCTAAATGGTTCTAAGATTCTTTCCTGTGCTTAATAGTAAACCTTGAACTAAAAAACACATTTCAAAATGCATCCATCATTGGATGGTATTTGGTTTACAGGTAATATGACTTGCTATGTAATCAGATTTCAGTCCTTAATTACTTACATTTCATAGAATCATAAAAAGGCTTGTGTTGGTGTCACTGAAACTGTAGGAGAAACAAAAACTTGCCAACATTTTTAATGTTAGAGAATTGAAGCATTACTTTATTCTGGCCAGGATGGCAACAGAAACAATTTCATCCCCACATTGCCTGGGTTGTGCAGAGAAAATCATTCAATCACAATATAATTTTTACTGGATTTTTCACATACTTACACAGTCAAAACCCAAAGAAGTTAATTGGCTCAATGTTCATTGGTCCCAAGTTAGAGAGTTCTTAGTATTTGGTTTTCTACTGGTTATTGATCCCTTTGCCTTCAGTGTGAATGAGGTTCTCATTCTTTGTTTTCTTACCCATCTTTTCTCAGACCAGGGGTCTCCAGCCATGCCAGGGGTGATGTTTGGAGCTCATGTTTGTTAACGGTCCTTTAGTGTAACTTCTGTGTTACTCCCAGTCTGCTGAGATGTTAAAGTCATCAGGCCTCAGCAGTGAAACGGTCCTTTGAAAAGAAACTTAAACTCCTTTACCCCAGGCAGAGGTGAACAAAACCTCTGACTGAAAAGTTATATAAAATAATTTAAGCTTGGTATAATTTCCAAGAGGATGTGGAAGGAGCATTAAAGATTATCCAGTTCCAACAGCCCTTCCATAGGCAGGGACACCTTCCAGTAGACCAGGTTGCTTGGAACCTCATCCAGCCTGGCCTTGAGCATTTCCAGGAATGGGGCATCCACAGATTCTCTGGCCAACCTGTGCCAGTGCCTCACCACCCTCACACTAAAGAATTTCTTCCTAACATCTAAACCCCTTCTCTTTTAGTTTAAAGCCATTGCCCCTCATCACTCTCTTATTTATGTATTTTTTAGTTAGTTTTTTTGGTTTAGTATTCGGTTTAATTATTTTTTTATTATTATTAGAGACCAAAGAACTCCAGTGAAGCTGTTTTCTATAATCTTTTGCAAAGACAACTCATTCGTTTTGTGATTTAACACTCAGGAAACTGCTAAAACTTGGAAATGTGTCTATAGGGCTGAGCCAATATATGTGATTTTTATGAAATGTAATATTATTTTTTCTTTATTTCTTTTTTACCGCTAAATATTTTAACAAATTGTAAGTTTGTTTCACATTCTGGTTGCATGTCACTGAAGGCCAATGATTGGCCGTCAGTATCAGGACTCTCTTCAACTTTATTTCAGACAGTTCTTGCTGTATTTTTTTACTTAATGTTTTGGTAACGTAGCATTAGGTTGCAAAATTATCAGTTTTCTAGGTTTCCTCCTAATTCGTACTTTAATTATATAGTCCTACTTACCTGAATTAGAAGTTAAAAATCAGTTAGAAGGGTTGTAATTTTTTATGGAGGACAGTTTCTTGATTTCTTCCCAGTTTTGGATTGCTTGTGTGAGCTGAAGGGTCAAATAACAGTCCTTACCAAATAATGTGGTTTTATTTTTCAGTGCTGTCTATCAAAATGGCAAAGCTGAGCTATGTCAAATTGAGCTGGTTCAGTATGTTTACAAGACAAAATACTATATAGCTGGTTTTAGACTGTCATATCTTTGAAATACCCATATACAGTTTCTGACCAGCAGGTCCTAACTGTCTTATGAGGTGAAATTAATGTTTAACTTCTCAATTTTGTAGGAAATTTAATGTTAATTCCCCTGTTGAAAACTGAAGTGGAATGAAGTTCACAAGCAAGGAGAAGAAGCTGTTTAGGGAGAAGTGAAAAAAATAAAACATATTTTTAATTACGTGGTGGAAATGAGGAATAAGTCCTCAAATGGAGTAAAAGCAATCCCAGAAAAATGAAAACCACAGGAATGAGATTAATTTTCAAACAATACATTTCTACTGGCATATTTTTGAGCAACATTTTAAAAAAAAATTGGTTTTGGGGTACTTCTTATTCTGTAAAATTTAAACAGAAGTAGATTATATTGCTAGATATTATAATACTGAATTTTGAACAGCATATTTAAAATAATGCCCAAGTATACAAGTCAGCCTGTTTTCAAAGAAGTTGCATGACACAAGTGTCTAATAATTTGAGCAGGAGGCTATATACAATTTCTGTCTAAGAAGTACCTTTCTAATGGTGAAAGAAGAATTTATATTTGTTGAACTCAGCATCATACATGCTTTTTTTTTTTCCAAAAAACCTGAAAGCAGAATGCTTTCATAATGGTGGTTAATTGTAAGTTATATATTTTACAGTGACTGTGACATTAAGATCATTTAAAGAAACAATCTCTGTATGTTGAGAACTTCAGCTATGATTCAATATTTTTGAGGGTTGATTTGTCTTGGTATGTTTTTTTGGAACTTGTTGGGGTTTTCTCCTCCTCCATGCCTCAGCAGATAAGGCTTCTCTTGGTCTTCTTTTATATAGCTTGAACTTCAAATTGGTTTTTTTTGTTTCATTTTTTTTTTGTTTGTCTGTTTGTTTTTGTGCTGAAATATAGTATTATTATAGTATATGACATTCTACTTGATGCCAACAATAGTATTAGGAGAAATTAAAAGCAGTTATGTGTGTGTCAAGAGGTGTTCTGTTCTAGCTTGTATCATCTGAGTGTCTGTGTCTGGAGCGCCTTGGGTCTTGTAGAAAAAGCTGAAGATGAGGAGTGCCTCAATGTAAGCTGTAACTTTTTGAGGTAATCTGTCACTTTAAGTAGGCAAGTGTCCAAAGTGCAGGCAGGCCTCAATTAAGTTTCAGTGCAGTGCTGCTATAATTAAGCCGGGAAAGGGTCCTTAAGAAGTGCCCAGTTCTGCCTTTTTCAAGGGCTGTGTGTCTTGGGAACATGCAGAAAGGTGCAGAAAAACAGCTATAGCTTGGCAAACAATAGCCTTCTCTGGCAAAACTTGGGTTTGTCTCAATCAAGTATTTTGATCAAGCCACATAGACCTATAAACAATAGCATGACTATTTTGTTCTATAGTTCAATATCCCCTTTATTTGTTTAAAGCTTAAAACGAACTGCTTCATGAGGAAACGATAAGCATGACTTTATTTTTGTTGGGGAATTCCAGGTTGAAAGTTCTGAGTTGCCACAGAGTGTGAATTGGAGGATATAAGTATGGGGGCCCTCCCTATTTTAGCAGAAGCCTTTTTAAAGCTTTACACAAAGGGATCTATGGAACATAAACTAAACTTTTTTTTTTCTAAATGGCTAAACAGGATGTAGATATAAATAATAATTCAATACAAACTTATTTTGGTGGAGCTTTCTCACACACAGCTTCTTGTATATTGAGAAATGCAATTTCCTTTCAGAAACAGTTCCTTCACTAGTTTCCGGATGGTGTTTAAGAAGAATTCATACCATTTAAAAAGTATTTAAAACCTCTTTTTCCAAGGTGTTGCAATTTCTTTTTGCTAACAGTATTTTTTTTTAAATCTATAATAATTCTGACTCTTCTCAACTGTGTGAAATATTCATGGTTGAGCAAGAAGGTGATTAGGTACTGGAGTAGACACTTCTTATACATACCCTGTTACCCCTTATACCCCCTGTATACATACCTTTCCTATTCTTGAATACAAGGTGAATACAAGTTCAATGAAACTTTCCTCAAAAAATTGCATGCCAATTTATTGTGACAATAATCACTGAATCACTTTAAGTCCCCTTATTGTTTTGTTTAAATGTGCCTGCTCAGTAGCTTATCTGTGGTTTGTTCCATATAGTCAAATCACTGTTGCTGACATGCACTTTCTACATAGCAACAGGGAAATCCTTTGTGAAGCTACCACAGACAGAGATTTAACAGACAGGCACTAGCAGGATGTGAAACCTCTTCTAATTCTGGCAGTATGCTTGACTGTTTAATCTTCATCTGGAGATACTGTCCTACCTTGAGGGCAGATATCATGGTTGATGTAACCTGAAGAGAATAGGAAAACCTTTGATTGGCTGTGATAGGAGAATTGGGCAATACCTTTGTATGAAGGCAGGAAAGAAATGCTTGTCAATCTTGTTGACATTTTATAACATCTTGTTCAGACAGGTTAGTTTTGAATCACGGAAGTGTCTTCAGATTTAAAACACAGTGGGAGTGAATTTAGGCACAGTTGGTGTTGGTTGGTTGGTTTCTTTGGCAGCACAGTTTGTATTAAGTTGCTTCTTACTTTGAGTGGTTTTGCCACTCAAAGGCTTTATATATTATATTCTTTTCTATTCTCCTATATTATTATAAAGTTAACTAGCGAAAATGGTTCTTTTTCCTCCCATTTGTCTTTGCTAGTTAAATTTGAGATAATTCTCACAGTAATACTACTCCAGGCTAACCTTATAGCTTTACTAATTTCTTGTATAATTCCTTTCAAGATGGGGCATCTTCTCTCAGCAGAGGTAGTTTCTCCTTCTAGTCAGGACTAATTTATAATGCTTAGTTCTTTCTTACGAGTATCTGAATTGTTGAGGGGAGCCAGGATCACGCTCTGTCAGTGCTGGTAAGAGCTTTGTGCTTTGCCTGCTACATTTGCCTTATGCTAGGCATTTATGTGCTTATTTTTGCATTTCTGTGGCTCAACTTCTGCTTCACTCAGTCACCTGCTTGGATGAAATAATGTACTTCTACTTCTTGAACTATGTTTAAATGGAAGGTCACTTGTGACACTTAAGCTAACCTGCTTTGTTTGTGGATCAAAATAATTTTGTATTACTGCTCCTGTTTGTATAGAAAGGAGATTTTGGGGAGATTCTGAGACCCAAGAGGTGTATGCATGCAATGTGCACTTATCCTTTCTCTGCCTTTTACATGGTGTTTTTTTCTAACTGTTACAAATTTAATGCTTACTGTCTCAAATGCTTGATCTGCAAGATGTTAGTAGGAATGTCTATAAAGTTTCTTTCTGTTCTCTTTCCATTCCTACCTTCCTTCTTTTTTTCTTTTTTTTCTTTTTAAAATTCTCTTCTTTTTTTTAGTGGTCCTTCTTTTAAGCCAGTTCCTTGTCTAAGCCCTGACTTGTTACTGTCTTATGTAAGCTGCTATTCTGTGTCTTCTATAAGCCGCTGACTGCTAAAAGTTCTCTGTGACTCTTTAGTTATTATCTGTTGGTTTGACTTTTTTTTTTCCTAAAACATTTTCTGACTGAGAAATTATTCCTCAAAGACTTTTTTGGTGTTGGCAAGCTCAACAAATTGGCAATTTATTATTTTTTTTCTGGAGAAATGCTAGTTTTCTCACTTTGGAATTTTTTTGGCAATCTTTAATCTGCTATGAGGAACTGAGAGATTACTTGAAGCTCACAATATGTCCAGGGGTTAGGAGAACAGAACAGATCTTCAAGATTGAGGTTGTCCATATCTTCTTTAAATGAATAAGTCTTTATTTGGATACCTGCACTTGTGGAAGATGGAAATTAGTGACTCAACAATGCTCCTATCTAGTACTCCTTTCTAGTGTTCCCACTGAAAATAGGAAGAGTCAACACAATGCTGAATGTTGAGTTTACCAAAAGTGGGTTTACAGTCCCTATAGTTGAGGGAATTTTTCTGCTTTAGCTAGCCAAAAACTAAGAGCAAAGGAGAGCTCTCTCCTGCTGTCCACTGCAGACAGCACAGTCTGTGTGTAGGATGTGGGGGAGCAAGTGCATTCTTTGATAATAAATTTTGCACCTTTTCTTTCCCCATTTACTCCTAGAACCAGTCTTAAAGCTGCAGAACTTAATATCCAACACAAACAGAACAGATGATTGGGGATACAAGCATTATAAAGTCACTCCAGGACAACCTTCTATGTAGTTTGTACCGAGTACCTCTTATGCCTCTCTGAAGCTGCTGTGAGTTCTTACTCCCAGCTCTTTGAATAAACACTGATGATTGGTTTTCTTCAGTCTGTGGTTAAAATGTCTCTAAATTAAGGGCTGTGGTTTTCAGAATCTGGTAATAGGTATTCTCAGAGAAATGTTTTTATGAAATCTGAAAATTATTCTAGCTCAAAACAAAAACTATCCTACCTACCTTACCCAAATGAAAACAAAAAAAAAAGGAGGGAGATGAGAAGCAGGAGGAAGAAAATTTGTGTTTCAGTGTTTTTTCTGGTCATCTCTGGGATTTGGGGAAGATGAATATTCTTGTGCCAAGCAATTTGTTAGTTTTATGAAAGCCTTTTCTAAGGCATCAGAAGGATTGTGGAGAATGGAGGACATGGATATCAGGGTTTTTAGTTGTTTGCCTGGTCTCTGGTTTGTGTGACTGAATTCAATTTGATTGGTGGATCTGCAATCAAGAATGTTTTTTTTTTTTTTTCTGAGATCAGACTCTCTGGCCTGTGTTGCTTCCTTCATTTCTACTGTGTTGGGAGGTGGTTTGCCTATGACCTGATAATTTTACCAGCTCTGCACCCTAAGTGTGGAGCTTAGGTGTTGATTGTCAATTTGTCAATTGATTGTTGATTTTCCTATTGTCAATTCTTTGGGGCATTTTACTGGGGCACTTGGTGGCTAAAGTAATTTAGCATAACTGATGTCTCAGGGTCTGTTTTATAGTAATATTTGAATAAAATTAATGACATACACGTTAATGATTTGATAACTCTGGTGATCATTTCCATCTTTAAACTATGCATAATTGCACTTTTTTAGAAAATTATTACCAGAAGCAGTGAGGATACTTGTTGTAAGCAAATAGCTCATGTAGACAGGGTCTTTTTTTCTTCCTGAGTCCCAGTCATTATTTTGGCTTATGCCTGTGCATTGTTAATTTGACTGTTTCATACCACATTCTGTAAAATGTGTCTGCTTCAGTTGTCTTGCTGCATGACTGGTCATAAGAAACATCCTACAGAACTATTTTGTAAAGACTGCATGCTTCTATACCATGTAGGTATTGCCTGAGGGCTTAGCACACTCTTGTTGCAAAGCAATATTTTTGCTTACTAAAACTCAGAAGAGTTTAACACTCACAGCGGGTATGGTTTCATGTAAAGTTACTGACAAAAATCCTGCTATGCTTTAAAGAGTGGTTATAAACCACTCAATTCCTATCAGAAGTCCTTGTGATTGCCCCCTCTTTTCCAGGACTGTGGGTTTAGATACTGCGAGACTGTATGGTTCTTCTCTGCCCTTATTTTTGAAGTGGACATTCAGCTATTAAACATGATGTTAGTTTATTTTTCCTAATGTCTCCAAGCCTTCTGCAGAAAATCATGGACTATTTAAAAGAAGCAAATATTACCAGGTTTCCTTAAATTTTACTGGTATTTCTCAAAAATATCTTACAAACTAGTCTCCATTCCCCAGAACTGTCTAGCAAGAGCCTACATTACCAATGGTTATTTATCTTAACTTCAGCTGCTAGCAGTAGCCTGTTTCTTCCAGGTCAGGAGAATGAGAAACAGCTGCAGTTCCTGGATGTAGGTGTCAAAGTTTACACCTTACCCTGAAGTAGCTGAGCTGTTGCCAGCTAAAGGTATATGATTGTTCCCTGGATAATGTAAGTGCTTCAGTAGCTACTGTGAGTTGTGTGGTTCAAATCTTAATTGATGTTATTGAATCTGTGGACTGGCAGACTCTGGGCATAAAAATAATATTAAAATATGATTTTGACTCTTGTCAGATGTCAAATAAGTTAGTGCACAGATGGTATCGTAAGTTTGTGATACTGATGCATTATTTGAAAGCTGTAATTCAGACAGCAAGTGGACTCTTGGGAATTGACTTTGAATTGAATGTTAAAGAAATATAGTCTGGCACAACCTTGGTGTGTAAGCCAATTTAATTGTAAACCAGTGTAGTTACCTAAATTGCACATGAAGAGATCTCCTAGATATCAGTTGAAAGGAGGAAGTTAATGAAACTAGAAACTGGGTACAGTGCAATTAAAAAGAGAACAGATTAGCTGGTTTGCAAAGGGCTGGTTTGTACCCACGTAACAATTAAGTGCTTCATATTTTAGTGAATTTGAAATAAATAACCAGTACAACATGAATGCATATTGAACAAAATAGCTACATGTGATGACTAGAGCAGAGAGATTGTATGAAACTCAGCAAAGTATTTTGTGTGTATTAGCTTGACATGCAAACTGAGAAGTGACAAAGCTATGACAATTAGTGAAGTGGACTACCATGACTGGATAAAGCTTACTGGTCCTTTCTTTGGAAAAGAAGCAAATGTGGGTGGTAGCAGGATAGTAATGCAGTTTGATAAACAGCTGTTTTTCCTTCACCTAAACCATGAGAGAGGTCTTTTTCCATCTCTCTGCTAAAAATGTGTGAAAATAAAATATCTGGAGCTCTGTTTAAAAACAAAAAATCTGACAGTTTTTAAATCTTTTCCATTCAGATTCCAGAGGCTACTGCAGAATTTGGGACTCTTTTCTTAGAATAATTACATGAAAGAGGAAAAATAATTTTTGTAGAGAATTGTACATTTTTTGTAATATGTAGGGGGGCTTGATGCTGTAAGATCATGTTGGAGTTTAATAGCATTTTAAGGGCTAAATGTTTATATGGGTAATTATATTTGCCTTGAACAGCAGACATTTTTATAGAAGACATTAAACCTCAGGTTTTCATGAGGTAGTCTACAAACAGTATTTCAAAGTATTACACATGAATACTTCAGTTCTCTTTTGCACATTTTGTGTCAGCAGCCACTGGCAGACAGAGAATCGCAGAATCAATTAGGCTGGAAAAGACCTTTGTCATCTAGACCATGGCACTAAGTGCCACATCCAGTCTTTCTTTAAACGCTTCCAGGGATGGTGACTCTGCACCTCCTTGGGCAGTCTGTTTCAATGCTTGACAACCCTTTTGTGAAGTAATTCCTCCTGATGTCCAACCTGAACTTTCCCTGGTGCAGCTTGAGACTATGTCCTCTTTTTCTGGAAATTAGTATGGAAATCTGTGTTTTACATTTCCTACTAAAACACAATCTGTAAATGTCTGTTCCTAAAAACAATCAGATTTTGTGAAGATGCAATCTCTTTATACTTAGCCCTGTTAGCATTTTCTACTCACTGCTGAAGGTTCTGTCCTAGGATTAAAAAAAAAAAAAAATCACCTTGCCTCCCCTTTGACAGATCTATCTCTTAGTAAAACTCAGCCCAATTTTTACACATAATCAGCCATAACCTTCTGGTTATGATCCAGTGCTGAAGATACAGAAGGACTTTTACAGCAGTATTTTTAGAACTGGCAGATACGTGTAGAATGTTCTGGTACTGATGACAAAAACCACTTCCCTGTCAGTGTGCTGGCATCTGATTTCTTCTTCATTATCATCTAAAGCTATGGTCAAATGCACCTTTGATCTGCCTGGAATGGATGGAGAGAAGTGTAGCTGCCTGTCTTAGCTACTAGAATGTAGTTAGAGTGCTCCTGTATCTGCTCAAGTCCAAGAAACCCAGTTTAGCATAAAGCACTGTCTTTAACAATTTATGCTTTCTTTCTTTCTTTCTTTCCATAAAAGCAAGTGGGGATTCTTCAGGTATTTCTTTAAATCTGACATATGAGTGACATTCTCCCTTAGAAGACCCATACATGAAACTCTTCCAGACCATTCAAAATTTAGGAGACTTTAGAATTGTCTGGTTGCAAGACCAGGCTATCACAGATTGGGAAATACGCAAGCAAGATAATCCTGCCTAATTTGCCTTCTGTATGTCGTGTGTATTTTGGTATAGGCTTTAATTACCTTTGTTTTCTTTCTTCCTTTCCCCACTGAACCTCTGAGTCATTCATTGCACAGGATGGGTGGTGGTAATTTAATTCGCTGCTGCTAACAATTGTGGAGAAAAACCGAGTTAGATGTTGTTGCCTCATTTTTTTTTCCCTGTCTGTTCTGAAGGTAGAATTGGAACACAAAGATGGCCATGTTAGATCAGTCCAAATACATTACTTGACCAGCAATGTGTCTTAGACTAGCCATAAGCAAATTCCTATGAAGTTGTCAGAACAGGAAGTGTGTATGCACTCATGTTACCTACACAAGTCTGCAACTCTTTTAAACTGAGGATATTTTGGAATTTCTTGTGGCTTGTGTTCTTTTATCATCAGTACCTTTGCATCTCTGAGTATGTCCAGCTTCTTGAAGAAGTCAGGAAGAATACATGGCCTCTTCTGCATATGAGTAGGTGGTTCTTTGAGTGAGCTACCAGTTCCACAATGAACCGCTCATGGCCCTCTGAAGTTGTGTCTAATGACCTGAACTCAATGGCTCTTAATCCATGTATGGGAAGACATGTTGGCATGTTACCTTTACCACCAACTTCAAGAACCTACCTAAACCTTCATATATGAGTGCCAGACCTCTCTAAAATTCTATTTTTCTTGAATAAAGAAATTAAGATTGCTTAGGTTGAAGATTGGGATAATTTTTCCTTCAAGCACATTTTGATCATCCTTTTTTTTCCTTTTAGAAGATTTTTTTCACATCTGTTAATATTTTTGATATAAATAGAATAAAAATACAGTCTTAGGTATAAATATGGTTACATTGAAACAGATTTACACAATGTCTTGATAATGTTCCTGTTGTTAATTCTAATGTTTTTTTAATGAGGGACTAAATGTTTTTAAAGGGATTGTCATAACCCCAGATCTCTTTTATGAGTGATAGACCATATCGATTTATTAGGACTGCTGTTTTATCCCCTACATGTAGATAACTTTATTTGTTGAACATCACCTTTCATTCTGTCTGTTTGGTTTTACGTTGTCCCTCCATGAAGCTTTACCCTGTACTGTTTTGAGTAACTGGATGTTTCTTGCTGCTTACTTTTGCTACAGCAGATCTATCACAGGTCCTTGAAGTTTTTCAAGTGGCCTCCCTGCACTGCAGAATTGTCCCTCTGTTTCCTGGCACTTGACCAATTATTTGTCCATACAGGGCTTTTATTTTTCTGTCATGATGACTTGGGTTTTTTCAGCTTTTGAAGAATTTTGCAAAAAGCTTACTGGAAATACATCTTGACTATGATTTTGTGGGTCTTTCTGTGACAGTCATGGCTACTGTCAGGGTACCTCACAAATGCTGAATTTTATTTATTTGTGTTGAAAAATGTCTTCAATTACAGAACAGAGCATAAAGTAGCCGAAGTCTAAACTGTGTAATAACTTACTGCCGAGTTTTGGACTCACTCATTTTCTTCTCTCAGTTTTTCCTCCAGAATTCTAATCCACCTGGAACATACCATCACTTCTGCTACATATCCATAATACTGACTGTAGCAATAACTAGTTCTTCTCTAAGTCATGCTCCAGCTAAATCATACTCCTGTTGGGTATCTAAAATAGCATCTATCTTTGAAATGCGTAAGTGTTCTAACAGAGCCATTCTGTGGCAGAAGTGATAGAATTTCATTTACCAAGCTGGCAGTCTTTTGCTTGTGATGAGAATCTTTTGCCTTGTTCAAATTTCTGCAACAATGTAGTATATTCTATAGATTTGTAAAACAGACTGAATATTCTCTAATGTGTCCTGTGCAGGTACAGGATTGTTGCAGTGCCTTTGTCTTCACTATCAAAAGACTTAAAAAGGACAAATGAAAATCATTACCAGAGACTTTGTCACCTCAAATCTGAGATTGGTTATGACACCACCTGATCCTCTGGCAGCATCCACCATTGTATGGTGTAAAGAGAGTACAAAGCAAAGGCCAGCTGTATCATATAATGATTGATTCACATAATGATATGTAGTAGCAAAGTGATAGCAAATTACTTTTCAATTTTAAACACTGTACTTGAATACTTTTTCCAGGATTTGTGTGCAAATGCTGTGTAAATGATTTGTTATCTTCCATTTTGAATGGCACATCTCCATTTTCTGAGAGAATTTTTAAAAACTCAAAAACCAAACAGGTTTCTGTGGAACAAAAAAGAAATGTGTAACAGGAAACAGCATGGAAAATTCCCATTACTGCACTGTTTTACTGGAGTGGAAAAGTTGAGCTTGGAAAGAGGTGGTTTATGCAAATAGATTTTTATTCCTCTCCAGCACAGAATTGGATTTGGTCACCATGTCCTGACATTGTGAAAAGAGGTCTTCTGTTCCCCAATGTTTTTTGGTAGACAACACATGCTGGGGTGTGCCCTAAAGGTACATGGGAGCCCAACCAGTCAAGAGGTTTATGTCTGCTGCAATTTTGCAGCTGCAGGGAAGTGATAAATTAAAACTGAATGTGAGAGTATATATTTGTTGGTAGATAATAACATTTGTTAATAGATAGTTGTCTGATCTACTGCTGTTGTCATGCAGGACATAGGAGGCATAGGGTAGGGGAACAACTAGGAGAAATGAAGTAGGAAAATGGGATTTCCTTCAGTCAATAGCTATCCCCTCATGCTTCTGCATTGCCCCAGGTTAAATCTAAAAGTGTTTTGAGGATTTTTAACACTGTATAGTGTTAAGATTTCTACTGTTCCAGTATTGCCATCTGTAAAGCTGTTTTTCTACATACACATGTAGTTCTTCACTAGTGTATATAGAGCACCTGAAATACTTACTGAAGTTAGCAAAGAAAACAGGAAAGGAAGAAAATCAGTGTGACAGGGGAAAAATAGATCAGTAGCTACAGAGAGTATATGTGATAGACTGATTTGTAGGAGTGATGTATGTATTTGTACACCTTTTTTTTTTTCTTTTTTTTCCTCCCCTGCAGTTGTTTGCATATCTCGGACATTTTTTCCATTGGCAAAACAGAACATTCAACAAAAGGTAGCTTTTAGGATCTTTTAGTATAGGCCACATGGCTACAGCACAAAAACCAGGTAATTGCCTAGACTTTGTGCAACTATGGAAGACAGCCTTTCTGCTGGGTCTGAACATGTTGACTTCTTGCAATGCTTTTTATGTAATTACTAATTGTAATTTGAATTGTATATTCATGTGTCAGTAGAGTCTAAGTGAAGAACAGGAAGATCAAATGCAGAATTTTATTTTTGATTTCATTCCCTAGTAGATCTCATTTTCCAGTGGCGCCTTTTTTCGCCCAGACCGTGATGGTTGTAGGTTATGTAGTGTACCTTAGTGTGGATGGAGCTCAAGATGATGATGCACAAGGGGGGCTATTACTATAGCTGTCCTTCTGGATGTTGGACCTGCAGAGTCTTGAGGTTAGTAACCAGATGAGATGGTGATTCTTCCAAGCTTTAGCAATCTGTGTAACCATTTCTAATGTGGGTTGATAATATAATGCCCAATAGCTGGAAAACCTGAGTTATCAGTAACTCAACTGGTTATGTGGTAGCCATTCCTCTTTGTGAGCCTTCCTTGAACTGTTGAGGATTTGTCTGTTGTGGAAATGATAGGTTGGGATTTTCAAACCTATTCTTAATAATGGTTGGTATTTATGCAGTCTTGTTTTTTCAAAATATGAGAGTCCTGTAATTTACAGCCATTTCAGAAACTCTTGACTGTTTTGCACAACCCCTTGTCTGACTGCTCTACAGCATGCTTGTTAGCTAAATTGTTCCCTCTTGAAGCCTTCCCACCTTTCTGTGGAGACTGGAGGAGTAATATATTTCATATGTCACTTCTCATGTGAAGAACTTAGTAGCATGTACAAAGTTTTAATCAGTTTAGTTTTATAAAAATCAGCTCCTCCATTCCGTAATCTCTGTCAGGAGGAGTACACACAGCAGACCTTTTGAAAAGCAAACATCAGAGTTTTGCTAATGACTGGTGGGTTTCGGGAAACTCATGTTCTGTGTTGTTTTTTTAAGAATTATGATGTACCTCTTGCTGCAGGATTGGAAATTTTGTTTGCTAACACACAGACTCTGTCATCACTCAGCATATGCCAGCAGCACATCTGCTTCCTGTTTCCTCTTGTACAGGTGAATGCACGTCTTCTTGTTTTTACTCTGCCTGTGAAAAGTTCTGGAACTGATTTTTTTCTCCCCATTTTAAAGAGGGAATTTAGTTTTGCTTCCAAAAAACCTGTATGCTTTGAGTCCAGTATTGATTTTCTTGAATGTGAGTTTAGCACTGGCTGCAGGTATACAGTAGCGCTGAGCTTTTTCACATGACTTAGTTTTGTTACTGTATTGTCTGCTTGAAGAGTCATGCTGTTCTTTTCATACTTCTGATGACAATATGTATTGGGCAGTGTAAGGTTTCTTATGAAAGCCCATCCTCCCTGATCTCCAAAAGCATGGAAGATGATACAATGAAGGCTTGGGGATACAAATTTTCTATGTCTTCCACGAAAGTAGGTTTGAAAAGGCGCTGCCAGCTTATAAATTGGGTTTGTAGGAATCTGGTCACCCACTAAATTAAAGATTAAATGAAAAGTTAAAGAGCTCACTAGACTTTGAGTTTTGTGTTGCAGCTGGTCAGCTCTGAAGAGGAGACAGTACAGCTACGGATGGAAAAGTCAGTCTCTAGTCTGACTTTCTGCTCAAAGTAAGGTCAGCAAAGATGCCCAACCACATTGCTCAGGGCTTTTTCCATTTTGTCTTTAAAACTTCCAAGAGCAGGGACCATACAGCACTTCTGTGCAACCTGCACCGTTGCTGTACTGTTCCTGTAGGAGAAAGGCTTCCCTTTGTCTCCAGTTTGAACTTGCTGTCTTTCAGCTTGTGCCTGATGAATGTCATTCAGCCACCATGACACAGCCTGACTCTTTATTGTCAGTAAACCTGTCTGTAGGCAGAAGAGGGCTGTTCTGAGGTGCTTTTGAAGCCTTCCCTTCTCCAAGCTGAGGCAGCCCTGTGCATCAGGGTCACCGCACTGTGCAGGTGCTTACTTGGGTCCCTGAGCATCCAGGTGGATCTGTGTTAGGCTCCCACCAGTTTGGCAAGTGAAAGTCCTGCAGTGGGGAGCCCAAACCAAGGACTCAGTATCTTATCTTGGTGTTGTCTAAGAAGTACTGAATCAAGGGAGAACCATCAGTTTCCTTCATCTGGTTGTGCCTGTACTACTGCAGTGACGGATACTGCTGCGCTTGGCTGCTTGGTTGCCCTGAGGCCTTTTTTGCAGAGCTGCTGTCCAGGCAGGCTGTGTCTAGGCTGCACTGCTACCAGAGGCTCTGACTTCCTGGGGGCACGGCTCTTCTCCATGCTGAGCTGCACAAGGCCTTCCCCACCTTCCTCCACCCTACCCAGGTCCCTCTGGATGGCAGCCCTTCCCTGCAGTGCATTGGCTTTTCCCCCCAGTTTGATGTCATCTGCAAACTTGACAAGTGTGACTTCTGCCATGCTGGTGAAGGATTGCTCCCTGATTTTTGCTTCTGTTGTTCTCCACTTAGTTACTGCAGTCCTGGTAGGGTACAAGACATTAACTGCTGCCTCTAAGCCAATCATCCAATTAGTTTTTACCCATCCTGAGTTGTCTGCTTAAGACTGTAATCCTTTTCCTTTTGTAGAGGTCTTGCTCTGTGACATTCCCAGGTACCAAATCTAGACTGATAACCCTGTAGGTCCCTGGACAGTTCTTCTGGGGTCTTTTGAAGATGGCATTGCTTGGGATCCTCCCCCCAATCTCAGTCACCACTGAGCACAGCCTTTATATGGCCCACAGTCTCTTACACAACCCCTTACTGTCCTCTCACACTGCTGGAAATTCTCCTTGTAACAGTTTATGGGTGATCTTTTCAGCACAGTAGTGAGGACAGCAGTTTTTCGGAAAGGCAAGGCAATGTAGCGTAGCAGAAGGAGCTAAAGCACAGCAAAGAGGCAAGCTTCAAGTAAGCTATTCTAAAACAAAGAGTTTTAGTTTATTTTCTAACCACTTCTTATACTCCCTCAGCATTGTTAAAATCTTTAAAGAATGCACCTGAACATGACGTAGGTGTGTAGCTAGTTCAGATTCACACAATACCTTGTTGTTAGTTTTAAGTGAAAGTCAAGGTAGTTATTTGAGTTTTCAGGTTTATTATGAGAAGAAATCCTTGCATCTTGACTTCTGTGGTTTTCTGATACTCACAGGTAAAACCCAGGAGACCGGGTAAGTATTTTGAGAAGATGTTAATAAAACTTGCCCACTTTCTTTCTCAGCTAATTGAATGAAAAGTGTTTTGTCTAGTATACAGTATACAGGTTTGCATGATTGTCTTGAATTTTCTGAACTTGGTTAAACTGTATTTCCGTAAGTTGGTTTTAGAATTCCTTGTGTGACAGATAGGGCTTTCAGTTACGTATCTGTTTTGTTAGTAAGAGCTAGGAGACAACAGCATCAGAAAATTACTTATGAACGGTACACTGACAAATGCACTCCAGTAAAGGAATAGAGGGAATGCAGCAAGTGTGTCTCCTACGCAGCCTTTGCCTCAGTACCAGCTGTGTCTTTCAGAAAAGTCGGCTGCAGTCTGGGAACAGACCACTGAAATTGCAGTTCACAAGTGTTATCAATTAAATGTATTTTATGGAGGTTTGTTTAAAAGTCTGTTATATGCCAACACACCCACCTCCCCCGTCAAAAAAAAAAAAACCAAAAAAACCCCAAACAACCCAAGCCCACAGAAAACAAATGAGGAAACCAAAGTATTTTTCCTTTCAACCTCAATTCCTGTGGCGTGTGTTGTCCGCGAGCCCTGCGCCCGGTTCCCTCCGATCTCTAGGGGATCCATCGCTTTCCTTATTAATAGTTAGGCTGCTGGGTTCTTTTGGAAGCTCGGCCCGGGTCTGGCAGGAGTGTGAAAGCCGCAGCAGCAGGAAAGAAGTGCCATGCGCGCCGGCGGTGGCCGTGTCCCGCCGTGTCCCGCCGTGTCCTCCTGGGAGGCGCGGGGCTGGCGGGGCGCGGCTCCCCCGGCGCCCACCGGGGGGCGCCCTGCGCGGAGGCGCGCGGCGGGCAGCGCCCTCTGGCGGGCGGCGCGGAGCGTCGCCGTCGCCGGCCGAGTCCCGTCCCCTCCCGTCACTCGGGGCTGTGTGTGAGTGCAGCCCAGGTGCGGCAGGACTGCTGCTGGAAAACCTAACGAGCTGCAGTTAAGAAGAGTTCTTTGCGTTCCAGCGAAGAGCTGGCCTGCCGCGTTCCTGTGAAAACACTGCTTGCAGTCTTAATTTTATTCTGTAGTTTAAGACATGGAGCCTTCATTCCTACTGGGGATGAGTAAATTTTAGGGTGAGACTGAGGGTTCTTTTATGAGGAGAAGGCTGAGAAGAGACTGGGACTAGTGCCGGAATTTTCCTGACGTCAAGCAGGTGGAGGAAAGTGAGTGCATAGGTGTGGTGCGAGGTGAGGTGAGAGAACTGATTTTGTTCAGGTTTTGTCTGCACCGTTTTCCCTACTATTATCATGCCTTCAGTGCAATACAGGACAGTCCTGGGACTTACAAGAATCTAAAGCAATTACTGGGGGACTGTGGTCTGAGGCATGGGATGGCTGGATGGAGCAATGAATAAAGCTTGGAGTAAGCATGCCTGTTTGTTGAGGGGAACAAGAATGGTCGGGCCCTGTGAGTCCAAGACTACAAGGCTGGCAATAGTAGCCAAGACTGCAGAAAAGGAGAGTAAAGAAGTATTTTGGAACAGTTTTCTTATGGTGTGTGAAATGGCACAGTGTAGCACCTCATGGAAAACAGACGCTTTCTGCACAGTGGAAGTTTTGGGTGAGTGAGTGCCTGAGCCTGGCACCTGAGAGACATAGTGATAGCAGGAAATTAGTAGTGTACAACTGTCAGGACAGAGGGATGTAAAATATAAGAACAGGCAACGTTTCTACCTTCAGTCCCCAACATTTCTAGAGTTTTGTCCTGTGGGAAGTCAAGCGACAACCACCTTCTGCACTACTGCTGCTCTACAGAAAGAGCGGCAATCCACAGCAATCTTCCCCCTTGGCTAAACTGGGGAGAAGAGAGAGGAAGGAGGATACTAGGGAGGATCCATAGTGGTCTGTTTTGTTTGCAGTCATCCTGCAAATCTGTAAATCTGTTAGGCTTTATGTGATTTACCTTAGGATTTTTGTGTTTGGGTTTTTAAAATTTAATTTTTGTAGAAACAAAGCACTTGTGGGCACATGAGTAATGCATAGTAGAACGGTTACTCCCTGTAGCATTTGCGTGGGAGATAAGAACATAAAAACTGTCATACTTTGTGTCTGTGATCTGTTTGGGGTCTCCAGCATTCAGTAAAAACAGAAAATTCCCCATGTGAACTTGTGGTAGTTTATGAGGATTTTTCACAGTGCCTAATTTGGTTAAATTTGGGCTTTAAACATTTTGTTTTCCCTACAATCTCTCTGTCGTTTATCTAGTATTGCAGCTCCCTAAATGGGTTTGCTGGTGGGTGAATGGGTAGAACCTATTCGGTTCATGTCAGTTACTGTACTCTGTAGTATCTTGTAACAGTGGGGTTTTGCTGTATTGTACATTTCTGGAGGGAGGAATTTTGTTTGTTTATTTTGAAGTCACTATTCATTTAGTATAGTTACTGTTTTTACAAGTACATCATCTCCAAATCATGCATTTTTCCCCAGAGAACGTTATCCCTCTTCTATTTCCAGTCATGGAGTATTTGCAGAAGAGAGAGAGCAAAACTGTCACTGTGACTATTCAAGGCAGGGTTATTTTTACATAGCTAATTATTGGAAATAGGTGCAAGATTTTTGAGGCAAACAGAAGTTTCCTGTGACTCCTTTACTCCTGTTTGCCATTCTGGCATTTCCATTATCTTGACTAAGCTATTAGGCACTCTGAAAACAGACGTTCCAGGAAGATAGATTTGTCTGGTTTGCAAGGAGAACCAGTGTAAATTCCTTCTGGTTAGGCAGTTATGTCATTGGCAAAGGCAGGTTCTGAATTGTCTCACTTTAGGTCTTGTATTGCAAAGCTCATGAAGAAAGCTGATGAATGCCAAGAACTAGAGGGGAGAGACTCCGGATATATTTGAGAACAAACAGAACCTAGAAGGAGACCTCAGGATGCAAACAAACAAGTCAGCACTTAAAAGTCAGCAGTGGCTCCAAATGTGAAAGAGCATGATGTTTATCTGGGGGAGGGGGATGGAGGAGGGGGATGGAGGATGAAAGGCAAATGAAGATCAAGAGTTCTTAACTCTTTTATTAAGATTCCACTGATCAACTAGGAGTAAGTTTTCAGACTCAAGGGAATGAGGGTGTTGAGGGTTAGTTCTCTCCCTTTTTCCCTCTGTGGAATTTTCCCCATTGTCATGCTAAGATACCTGTTGACTGGGCCCTGGTGACAAGGGGGAGGGGACGGGAGGGAAGAAGCAAGCCCCGCAAGATTCAAACAGCCAGAAGAGGAAGCGGAAGGCTGGGCCTCGCCCCATTTCCCCCACGGAGTTCAGACGAGAAGGACGATCGCCACCTCCTGCCTCTCTGTCCCATCCCAGCGTCGGGAAACCACTATCAGACCCTGCCCTGCTGTCTTCTCGCTGTGAACTACCACCATCCAGCACTCTGCTGAGCACCAGGACCCACACCGTGAGCAGAGGGCTCTCTCTCCATCTCTCTCTCCCCCTGGGACAGCTCTGCCATCACCCCCAGCCCTCCTGCGGCTCTGCAGGACCCGCCCGCCCCCAGCACCGGGAACTGCAGCTCAGGGAAAAGGTGCCTGCAGCCAAAAAACACTGGGACTGAGTTACTGTTCTGTTTGTGGGTAATTTCATAGCTGTTGTTGTTCTTGTTTGTCGTGTTAGATATACTAGTAAAGAACTGTTATTCCTACCCCCATATCTTTGCCTGAGAGCTCTCTTAATTCCAAAATTATAATAATAAGAAGAATCACGTTTTTATTTTCAGTCCAAAGGGAAGCTTCTGCTTTCCTTAGCAAACACCTGTCTTTCAAACCAGGACAGATTTTGGCCACCCAACGTGGGGCCTGAGGGCATTGAGAGAAAAGGGTGAAAAAGGAATAACAGTTCTTGTGTTCCCTCAGTTTTGTGTTAGGTGGCATCATGTTGTCCAGCTTACCGTGGTTTGGGCTCCATGTGGCCACAGCTTTATCTCTCCCATTTGCAATCCCTTACTTAACATGGGTCCTATAACTCAGGCTGCTGTAACTATTATCCAGTTCCTTTTGTGGGCTGATAACGTGAGAAATTCATGGATTTTTAACTTCCTCTGGAAGGTGGGCACATGGATTCGGAGCTATCACACTCTAACTGTATGTTTTTGGGGTTACTTTAATAATGGTACATACTGTGAGGATATGACACCAGGGAAAATTTTGTCCCAACCCCTTACACAGTTTTTTGGGTCTGCTCCACCAGCTTTTGAGGGGTTCAAATCTCTTCTAAGCAGTAATGATATCATACAGTGGCTGACATTGCTAATAGGCCTTGTAAACCTGTTCTATTTAACATTCCGAGATGAGGGGAGATTGACTTGGATGACAACCCTGATACGTCCCCCAAGGAATAGGGATCCTGCCCCAGAGCCTGGCTCTGCCCCAGAGACTAAGGACTCTGCCCCAGAGCCTGACCCTGCCCCTGCCCCAGAGACTAAGGATTCTCCCCCAGAGACTAAGGATTCTGTCCCAGAGCCTGACCCTGCCCCTGCCCCAGAGACTAAGGATTCTGCCCCAGAGACTAAG
This sequence comes from Cinclus cinclus, assembly GCF_963662255.1. Taxonomy (NCBI): domain Eukaryota; kingdom Metazoa; phylum Chordata; class Aves; order Passeriformes; family Cinclidae; genus Cinclus; species Cinclus cinclus. The sequence continues at coordinate 68,668,068 of NC_085084.1, forward strand.
GATTCTGCCCCAGAGGTTAAGGATGTTGCCCCGAGCCTGATTCTGCCCCAGAGCTCACCTCAGAAAGGAACCATCCAGAGTGGGTGGGGTTTCTAGTGAAGGAGATGGGCCAAATTCTGTAGGAGTACCTTTCCCCAGCTCTTGAGAAACTCTCCCCCTGCCTTAAAGAGGGAGAACCTGATGGTGCAGCAGTGGAACCCACAAATGTTACATCTCTCCAGGCTCCAGCTGAACTGCAAGGGCACTCACAGCCAGCAGTAGTTGCCCCTGTGGAAACTAGAGAGTCTAAGGTGAAAACAAAGCACCTGGATAATAAGGATCAGAAAGCAGGGCCCTCACAACCAGCAGGGGAGCCAGAGGTTGAGATAGTCACGGAGTCCCTGTCATACGAGAGTCTCCGTAATCTGCGTAAAGATGTTGTATGAAGGGGCCGTGAGGCTTTTACAACGTGGTTACTGCGGGTCTGGGACCTTATGGGTACAGGTGTGCAACTGGATGGTACTGAGGCAAGGAATTTGGGACCCCTGACCCAGGACTCAGGTGTGGATCACATATTGGTAAGGGAACCAGGCCCCCTTTCCCTCTGGGAGCGGCTTTTAATGAGTGTAAGAGAGAGGTTTGTCCATAGAGAGAGAATGCAGGAGCACCACCATAGAATGCGCTGGAAGACCCTTGAGGAGGGGATCCAACAGCTGAGAGAAGTGGCAGTACTGGAGATACTCTTTGGGAGGGGTGGACAACATGACAATGACCCCAACAAGGTCAGGTGCACAGGGCAGATGTTGTGGAATCTGGCACACCTGGGGCCATCTCAATACACCACATTCATTGCAGCCATTAATGCTGACACCAACCACGAGACAGTGGGTTCTGTTGCCAATAAGCTCAGAAATGTTGAGAGTATAATGAATGGCCCAATGCAGGCTCAGGTCTCTGCTGTGATTAGGGAACTCAGAGAGGAGTTCAAGGAGGAGATAAGAGGGGTGAGGGAGGAGATGAGGAAGGTCAATGCAGCACCAGTGTGAGTCACAGATCCCAGAGTTAGAGCCCAACGTCCCCCAGCTAGGGATAGAGGGTACACCCCACGAGCTGACCTGTGGTTCTTTCTGCGTGACCATGGGGAAGACATGAAGAGGTGGGATGGGAAACCCACTTCTGCCCTGGCAGCGCGGGTGCGTCAACTCAGGGAGGGAAACACTAACCAAAGGAGCTCCACTAAAGTGAAGGTAGCCTCAACTTCCCATAACCAAGATGCAGGGTATTACAAAAGGGAAGATGATTTGTCAGATCCCCTTGAGGGAACCTCCAACATGTATGCCCAGGAAGGAAATAATAACCAGTGCTAGAGGGGCCCTGCCTCCAGCCAGGGAGAGGCACGGGAAAACCGGGTCTTTTGGACGGTGTGGATCCGATGGCCTGGCACATCAGAGCCACAAAAACATAGGGCATTAGTTGACACTGGTTCACAGTGCACCCTAATACCATCAGAACATGTGGGGGAAGAGCCTGTTCCTATTGCTGGGGTGACAGGGGGATCACAGGAATTGACTTTGCTGGAGGCTGAGGTGAGCCTGACTGGGAAGGAGTGGCAGAAACATCCAATTGTGACTGGCCCAGAGGCACCGTGTATTCTAGGCATTGACTTCCTCAGGAATGGCTATTTCAAAGACCCAAAAGGACTCAGGTGGGCTTTTGGAATAGCTGCTGTAGAGGCAGAAAACATTAAGCAATTGAACACCTTGCTTGGACTGTCAGAGAACCCATCTGTAGTGGGACTCCTGAAGGTGAAGGAGCAGCAAGTGCCAATTGCCACCTCGACAGTGCACCACAGGCAGTACAGGACAAATCGAGATGCCGTGATCCCCATCCACAAGATGATCCATGAGCTGGAGGGCCAAGGGGTGGTCAGCAAAACCCACTCACCCTTCAACAGCCCCATCTGGCCTGTGCGTAAGTCTGACGGAGAATGGAGATTGACTGTGGACTATCGTGCATTGAATGAAGTGACTCCACCGCTGAGCGCTGCCGTGCCGGACATGCTGGAACTCCAGTACGAGCTGGAGTCCAAGGCAGCAAAGTGGTACGCCACCATTGACATTGCCAATGCATTTTTCTCCATTCCTCTGGCAGCAGAGTGCAGGCCTCAGTTTGCTTTCACCTGGAGGGGCGTGCAGTACACCTGGAACCGACTGCCCCAGGGGTGGAAACACAGCCCCACCATCTGCCATGGACTGATCCAGGCTGCACTGGAAAAGGGTGAAGCTCCAGAACATCTGCAATACATTGATGACATCATTGTGTGGGGGAACACGGCAATGGAAGTATTTGAGAAAGGAGAAAAGATCATCCAGATTCTGCTGGGAGCTGGTTTTGCCATCAAGAGGAGCAAAGTCAAAGGTCCTGCCCGAGAGATCCAGTTCCTGGGAGTAAAGTGGCAAGACGGGCGGCGCCAAATCCCCACTGAGGTCATCAATAAGATCACCGCGATGTCTCCACCAACCAACAAGAAGGAAACACAAGCTTTCCTAGGTGCCATAGGCTTTTGGAGAATGCACATTCCTGAGTACAGCCAGATCGTGAGCCCTCTCTACCTGGTCACCCGGAAGAAGAACGAATTCCACTGGGGCCCTGAGCAGCAGCAAGCCTTTGCCCAGATCAAGCAGGAGATCGCTCATGCTGTAGCCCTCGGCCCAGTCAGGACAGAACCAGAGGTGAAGAATGTGCTCTACTCTGCAGCCGGGAACAAGGGCTTGTCCTGGAGCCTTTGGCAGAAGGTACCTGGTGAGACCCGAGGCCGACCTCTGGGATTCTGGAGCCGAAGTTACAGAGGGTCTGAAGCCAACTACACCCCAACAGAGAAGGAGATCTTGTCTGCTTATGAAGGAGTTCAAGCTGCCTCAGAGGTGATTGGCACAGAAGCACAGCTCCTCCTGGCACCCCGACTACCAGTGCTGGGGTGGATGTTTAAAGGGAAGGTCCCCTCTACCCACCACGCCACCGATGCCACATAGAGCAAGTGGATCGCCCTCATCACACAGTGCGCCTGTATCGGAAACCCAAATCGCCCTGGGATTTTGGAAATAATTACAAACTGGCCAAAAGGTGAAAATTTTGGTCTTGCCGATGAAGAGGAGCAAGAACAAGTGACCCGGGCTGATGAAGCCCCGCCATACAACCAACTGCCAGCAGATGAAACCCGCTACGCTCTTTTCACTGACGGTTCCTGTCGCATCGTGGGGATGAACCGGAAGTGGAAAGCAGCCGTATGGAGCCCCACACGACAGGTTGCACAAGCTACTGAAGGAGAAGGTGGATCAAGTCAACTGGCTGAACTCAAAGCCGTTCAGCTGGCCCTGGACATTGCTGAAAGAGAGAAGTGGCCAAAGCTTTACACTGATTCATGGATGGTAGCCAATGCTCTGTGGGGCTGGCTGGAAAGATGGAAAAAAGCTAACTGGCAACGTAGGGGAAAACCAATCTGGGCTGCTGATGAGTGGAAAGACATTGCCAGTCGGGTAGAGAAGCTACCCGTAAAGGTCCGTCATGTAGATGCCCATGTCCCCAAGAGTCGGGCTAATGAGGAGCACCAGCACAATGAGCAAGTAGATCAGGCTGCAAGGATAGAGGTGTCACAGATAGACTTAGACTGGCAACACAAGGGAGAGTTGTTCCTGGCTCGATGGGCCCACGATGCCTCAGGTCACCAAGGCAGAGATGCTACCTATAAGTGGGCACGAGACCGAGGGGTGGGTCTCACCATGGACAGTATTTCCCAGGTTATCCATGACTGTGAGATGTGTGCTGCCATCAAGCAAGCCAAGTGAGTGAAGCCACTCTGGTATGGGGGGCGGTGGTCCAAATATAAGTATGGGGAGGCCTGGCAGATTGACTACATCACACTGCCTCAGACACGCCAAGGCAAGCGCTACGTGCTGACCATGGTAGAAGCCACCACTGGATGGTTGGAGACCTACCCTGTGCCTCATGCCACTGCCCGCAACACCATCCTGGGCCTGGAAAAACAAGTCCTTTGGAGACATGGTACCCCTGAGAGAATTGAGTCAGACAATGGGACTAATTTCAAGAACAGCCTCATAAGCACCTGGGCCAGAGAACACGGCATCGAGTGGGTGTACCACATTCCTTATCACGCACCAGCGGCTGGGAAAGTGGAACGGTGCAATGGGCTGCTTAAAACCACCTTGAAGGCACTGGGTGGGGGGACTTTCAAAAACTGGGAGATTAATCTACCAAAGGCCACATGGTTAGTGAACACCCGAGGTTCCACTAATCGAGCAGGCCCTGCCCAGTCTGAGCCCTTGAGAACACCAGATGGGGACAAGGTTCCAGTGGTGCATATGAGAGGTATGCTAGGAAAAACTGTTTGGGTGAACCCTGCCTCCAGCAAAGACAATCCAATTCGTGGGGTGGTTTTTGCTCAAGGGCCAGGTTGTACCTGGTAGGTGATGCAAAGGGATGGAAAGACCCGATGCATACCCCAAGGAGACCTTGTTTTAGGGTGAACTACCTACAATACTGTGCCTGTATCTGTAACTGTATGGATGTCTGTAATTTGAGGATTTTAATTTAATTTGGCATGATGGTAGGGGAAAATTCGGGGTGGATAATGTTGAGGGTTAGTTCTCTCCCTTTTCCCTCTGTGGAATTTTCCCCATTGTCATGCTAAGATACCTGTTGACTGGGCCCTGGTGACAAGGGGGAGGGGAGGGGAGGGAAGAAGCAAGCCCCGTGAGATTCAAACAGCCAGAAGAGGAAGCGGAAGGCTGGGCCTCGGCCCATTTCCCCCGCGGAGTTCGGACGAGAAGGACGATCGCCACCTCCTGCCTCTCTGTCCCATCCCAGCGTCGGGAAACCACTATCAGACCCTGCCCTGCTGTCTTCTCGCTGTGAACTACCACCATCCAGCACTCTGCTGAGCACCAGGACCCACACCGTGAGCGGAGAGCTCTCTCTCCATCTCTCTCTCCCCCTGGGACAGCGCTGCCATCACCCCCAGCCCTCCTGCGGCTCTGCAGGACCCGCCCGCCCCCAGCACCGGGAACTGCAGCTCAGGGAAAAGGTGCCTGCAGCCAAAAAACACTGGGACTGAGTTACTGTTCTGTTTGTGGGTAATTTCATAGCTGTTGTTGTTCTTGTTTGTCGTGTTAGATATACTAGTAAAGAACTGTTATTCCTACCCCCATATCTTTGCCTGAGAGCTCTCTTAATTCCAAAATTATAATAATAAGAAGAATCATGTTTTTTTTTCAGTCCAAAGGGAAGCTTCTGCTTTCCTTAGCAAACACCTGTCTTTCAAACCACGACAGAGAGTTAGCATTAAGTGTCTAGGTAGTTGTGAGCTAGAGCCTGGACATCTTGTTTCATTGAAATACCAACTTAGTTCCTAATGTTATGGACTGCTGTCGTGATATTTTTGAAATTATTTTCTAGGTCAATATTCAAACCTATAAAATGAAGGCATCGTTAAAATGAGACTTTGGGGGACAGCTGAGCTCCCAGAACCTATGTGCTGCTGAAAAGGGCTCTGAGGTTTATGGTCCCCTCCAGCTTTCTACTTGGTTTGACATGGGAGATTAAGCATGTGCATGTGGTACTTGTATTATTGTTTACTTTTTCTGCCAGGTTTGCAAGCTGGTTTGTGGTTTTCATCCATATGGGGGGTTTCTGATAGTTCAGTGTATATGAATGGTCTATATGAGGGACCAAATTAGCACCAAGGGCTGATGACATGCGAGAGGCTGGAACATGCAGCGCAGAATGGACACAGAAAAGGGTGAGCCTACCCTTTTGATATGACTGAGAGCTAGATGTCTCATGGCATCTTTTGCTGCACCTCTCTGAGTTAATAGGGACTAAAAAGCATCCACTCCATGTGTGCTCTTGTTTCATACTATGGAGAAAAAGGCCATCAGCCTTTATGTTGACTGTATATGTTCTATATACCACCTCTTAGATAGTTTCACAGACCAATAACATGTTTGTAGCAGCACTGTAAGCATCTTATTTGCTGCAGGGTAATGAAATTTGTATTGGTGGTGTTCTCAAGATTTCAAGAAAGTTTTGCATTAAAAGTTTTAAAAGCTCTGTAGGAAATAGTGAAAGGACAGCTAATACAAGGGAAAATGATCAAGGGTGTTCTGTTCATATTATCCTGTTGCTAATGAATAGTGTGTCAAAAAACATGTTTCTGTCTTAATGCAAATATTTTAATTCCTTTGAAAGAGAATAGTGAAGTCTTGCTACTTATTTTGAGAGATTAGAACATTATCTATAGTAGAGACCTTAAAGAATTTGTTCAGCTGCTAAGTGAAAACTTAATTTGCCAACTTCAAGTTTCCACAAGCCTTATTCCTTTGTACTTTCTAGGCCTTCTGTGTTTTTCCCACCTGTTGCTTTATCATCTGTTTCTCTTAGCTCCTTTTAATGGCTGATGGCTGGAGAAACAAAGGAAGAGTACAACATTGGATACAGAATACTTTGAGATATCTTAATGCTAAACTGGACTGAAAATTTAAGCCCAGAAAATGGATCATTTTTTAAAATGGAGTTATTTTTTTCTGTGTTTTAGTTTAGTTTGTTGATTTCCTGGCCAATGCACCAAAAATGTTATAGTTTGGGTTTGCCAATTTTACATATATTTACCTTTTGTTGTGAAATAGGAGTAAAAGTAAAGCAGGTTCAAAATTTAAGAGGGGATAAAGAAAAACTTTATTAACAACACAAAGGAAAATAATAATAAATTCAGAATAGATTTTCAGACCACTTCCTCTTTCCCCTTTGTCACAGCTCAACAACATACAGAGAAACTTCAGTCAATTCTTTGCTTAAATAATCTTTTCAGTTCACTTTAGGGAGAATTTTTTTCTTTAGCTATAAGGATCTTTTATCAAGAGAGGAAATAAACAGCTCTCTCTTGACTCCACTTTTTCCATGAATAACAGCCGCCAGGTATGTTATCATAAATCTCCTCCCACTTCACAGCCTTTCTAAAGCTGAGTTGCAGGCCATGTTAAAAAGTCATGGGGTATTACTATTAAGGATGAGCTACTTAAAGGCAAAAGTTCTGTTCAGCTTACTTCTCTCTGTTCCTACTTTATTCCCAGGAACAGAGATCCCCTTTTTTCCCTCCTTTCCTCGGGCAAAGGATTCTTCAAACACTTCACACCTTACTCCACCCCCTCATGTGTCGGGTCTTTTTTCATGGTTTAAAGGAATTTTTTTTTTTTTTGTGTACTACAGTCCACCCCTATAACTTACAAAAAGATATTTCAGCCAGCCTTCATGAGGTCTCCTCATTCTCCTTCCATCTAGAAACTTAGCTTTCGCTTCATTGGCTTTGGTGCATCCTTTCTGTTCTTCTTCCTCTCACCCAAGGAAGGATGGAAAGTCTGTCAGTCTTATCTGAGCATTGGAAAAGTTAAAACCTCACTCACAGAAGTTGCATGGGCTGTGCCAGGCCATGCCGGAGCTGTGTGAGGATCTCAGGGTGCCCAGGCCGTGCTGGGGGGGCCGGATGGAAACTGCAAAGCGCACGCAGAGGAGAAATGGGTGCCAAGGCCGTGTGTCCATGGCTTTCCCCCGGCGCTGCCCGCCCCCAGCTCCAGCCGCAGCCCGGGGGTTCTCCCTCTGCCCTGCCCAGCACACAAAGCCCTGGGGGCTCTCCCGAACCGGGCCCGGCTGCCTCCCCCCAGCCCGTGAGGGTGGCCGGGCGGGCTCGGCCACCCCAGGGCTGCTCCGAGCCGGGGCAGGGCAGGGCAGGGCCCCCCGAGCCACGGACACACCGGGAAAAGGGCCAGGATCTCAGCAATGGGCTCGGCTTCTTTTGGTTATCGGGGCTCCTGGTTGGAAACGGGGCCCGGCAGCCTCCCGAGCCCAGCCCTGCCTGGCCCCACATGAGAGGGACCCGGGACAGGTCAGTGTTACCTTGTGAGAGGATGGAAATGAAAGACAGGTTTCTGGGGTTTACTTCAAATGTGATTCATGGAGTGAACCGACTTCTCCAATTGGTTTCTCAGGCTGTCAACAACTAAACCAACCTCCAACTGGTCCCATCAATTCACAGAGGAAGTTCTCATGGAAGAAAACTCCCTAGTGTGCCCTCCCCTCAGGGTAAAACCAGGGCGTTCTGCGTGCACAGTTCCTGTATTGATTATGTAAGCTGCAGTATTAGCAAGAAGAAAGTGTTGGTTCTTTGGCTGTTACAGATTTGTGATATTTCAGGTCTTGCAGTTCTTTCATACCGTGTTGGATGACTCAGTAATCTCTTCTGAATCCATCTTCGCCCTGTGTTTTTCTGATAACCTTTTTTTAGTTGCTCTAACTCCTGACAAAAGCCTTTTCTCATCAGATTACATTAAATATTGAGAAAGTACTATTGAAATTGCTTTCTTAGTCTTGAATGAGAGTGGGTTTTTCTTCATGAGGCTTCTGTGAATGCTCTTGCACTTCTGGCACTTACAAATAAGTCTTACCTGCACATTAAAAATCTTTTCCTTGTTCATGTGAAGCTGATGCTGTATTCATATTAGTCTTGTAAGTGTCTGGTCCAAATCAGGATGTTCACCAAAAGAGCATTCCAGTGCCATCTTTGCACTGCCTGTTCAGTATAAGTTGCTGGGAAATTCTCATAAGCTGTTCTTCCAGTTCTGCTTCATGCTCAAAGAAGGAGTATTGGCTTGAACTGTGTTGTTATGTCTAAGATACCTGTATCATCAGTCATCAAGACACAAATTTTATTAGAAATTTGTGCCAAATTTTGTTCACAGATGTCCTCTATCATACTTCTGGGCATTACTATTTGTGCTTTTCTAGATCATGAATTAGTCTTAGTCTTTTAATCTTTGACAAACGCCATGCTCTAGGTTTTGCTACGTGTGGGATGTGAAGGACATTCTGTGGCACTAATGTGTGCTAAATAATCTCTAAATAGTAATATAAAACTGTGCAAGGTAGGAGCATACTTCTTCGATCTGCAAAGTGTTAGCTGAAACAGAAACAATTTATTACTGGAAGTAATTTATCATATTTGAGGCTTACCATGGTAAAAGTGTGCCTCACATGATTTTTATATGCAAGTTACTAAATGTGAAATGATTTTCCAGGGAGAGCTTTCTTAGAATACTGTATTGTCTATTTAGCCATATCTGTTTCATTTTGCAGTTCTTTTGAGAAGGCTAATGTTTGTGTTGTGACTTACTGAGAGTTTCAGGTCAGGTAGAATTTGTTTGTTTTGTGTCTTTTTATCTATGTTGGCTCAATTTAAACTCAGATTTATCTCATATTTAAGGCTGTTTTTTGTTTATGCCTGTTTAGCTCATGAGAACATCTCCAAGACTCCTACAGACCGTATGTAGTTCAGAATCATTCCAGACTTTTCTAACTAATATGTTCTGAGTTTGACTTGAAAACATTGGAAGTTACTTTCTGCATTTTTTTGTCTCATTTTTTTTTAAGTTCCCACACTGTGCTTCGCACAAACTTGATATTAAATAACAAACTACAAAGCAGTTGACATCTTATGTTTTCATTGCTAGCAAGTATTGTTTGCCCAAGATTTATCTCCTGAGAGGAGAAGGGATTGCTTTAGAGATATATGCTTGCCTTCACTAGCCTAACAATTGGTAATCTGTTCTAGTGTGGGTGTGTATGCACACTCTTCTCTGAAATGTTTTCTCAGTTGTTAGGTTCCCTATACTATGTTCCCATATGGGAAAAGGAAATGTGGTTTCAGCAGAAACTGATCTTTTTCAGAATGACAATTTTGGTGTCTTTCTTTCAAGCTCACTGCACTTATGATGAATTTCCCCTACTGCATTGGTTCTAATAAAAGCTGTCTAAACTAAACCACGGTCATCTACAAGGAACCATTTCAATACTTGAGTCAGTGCAGACTTTACAAATCTGTTTGTATGGACACATTGAATAGTTTTGTATCTAAATAGAAAAAAAGACTGTTTTGCTACTTTTCACAATGGATTAAACAAAAGCTGTTTAAGTCAAACAGGTCTCTCTGTTATAAGCTGGTGTTGCTTGGTTTACTGACTAAATTGCTGCTGGTGTTCAGTTCACTGACCTCTAGTCAGATTAAAATTGTAGGGATTGCATACGTATGACCAGCAGCATAAGTTAGCCTGGAGAACCTTTTACCAGATGTGAGAAGTGAACAGCATATCTGAAGTTTTTTACCTGAAGTTCTCTGGAGTGATGCTTGCAAGAAAAACAGAATTTCTTCCATTGAAATCTGGATGCATTTTCTATAGAATATGGTGAAGTGCACAAAATGTGGAACAAGAATTTGAAGTTTACAAAAATCTGTCTGAAGCAACCAGCCAGATGAAATAACACTGAACTCAGTGTGTTCCATCTTTTGGTTCTGTCTTCCAGACTTACTCCATATGACACATGGGAGTGGATGAGTAAAATGCTTCCTCATTTGTGTCCAGTGGCAAAGGATCATGCTGTGGCCTCTCAGCTGTAGCAGGAGTAGTGACCATCTCACTTTCAACATCTGCAGGTCTCCTTCCTTTCCTCAACCAGTCTCTGTGGCTGGCTTCATATCTATAGCAGGGAGAGAAAGTAAGAATTACAAAAGGGTGGTGTTCCCCCTCTGCCTATGTTCTTTTTTTTTTTTTTTTTTTTTTTTTTTTTGTCTTGAAGAAGTGATTTCTGCTGCTGCATATTTCAAAGTCCCAGGCTAGGTAAGCAGGAAGCCTTTTCTGTTGCTCTGTCCCAGAGGACATCCTATGGAAAGGTTTGCTTTTCTTCTTGGGTTTGACATGCACCAGAGTCCTGAAAGAGGTATATTTCTCAGCATTGAAAAGAATGTACTGTTGTGTTTTAAATGGGGACTTATGCTGGTTTTGTACTTTATGCTGTTTGTTCTCTCTGAACTCCTTAAGATTAATAAGCTGAAATCAGCCTATAGCAGTTATAATTTAGTAAAGTCTGTTGTCTGTGTCAACTACTTCTCTGAATGGTAGCTATCTCCATGTCTGACATGCTTCAGCATAATATATGCTTCTGTCAGCTCTGTGAAATGTTGAACAGCCCATAGTGGCCCTGGTGGAACCAAGCATGGAACTACTTATCTCAAGGATGTGCACTGTCTTCTCTCTCTTTTAGTAAAGCTGTCGTTGCTGGTTGTCCAGAAAATATATGCTGGATGTCCAAATGAATAGATACAAACCCAGAAGAGTTTGTTCTGACCATGTTTATTCATAATAAATCTTCTGTTATCCTCTAAACTACGACACTATTTTGGGGTGAAGGTCAAAAGATATAATTCTGATTTTAGTATTTTCAGTAGTTAAAAATTCACTATACTCTGGGCAAGAAGTTCTAGTGTTTAACTGCCTCTCCTTTAATGAATGCCTATGGCATTTTTGATCCCCTTTTGTATCTTTTGAGGAAGATTGCTCTTACTCTTTATCTTGTAAATTGAATTTATGAGTTCCTCAATCCCTGCATTACCTGAGACTTTTTTTTCCTGCTCTTTCACCATTCCATTTTATTGACTCTTCCATGACCTGTTTGTCTCTGTTTTTCTCCATGTTGAACCTTGCTTTGCAGACATCACGACAAACAAGGGCGATGCTGTGGGATTGTTCTTGTCAACTGCAGACTTCATAGTTCCTTACTTTCCCAATTTAGTAATTTCTTAATCTCTAAAGCAGACATCAGTCCTTTGAGGCTATGACTGATCCTTATAGATGCGCTGTGCAAATTTAATTACCATGCCCCAAAACACTTTCAGAGGCTTTATTTCCCAGGGCAGAAAGCACTATCACCTTTTTAATGTTTAGATAGAAATGTGCACAACTTTGCTTGTTGTTTGGCCTGATGTTCATTGCCTGTGCTCAGAACCATCAGTGTGGCATGCCATTTACTTTCTGCAGTCTTCTCTCTAAGAAACCCAGTGCACATTCAGTCACTTTAAACAGAATTACCTTCCACAAATTCATTCAAGCAGTGTTTCTTTCAAGTTTTGCTGTGTTCCTGGATACCTAGTAATATATTGAAAAACTGTAGTTTTCATTTGTTTTTTTTCCAGTGTTCTTTCATTGTTTCTGATGATCTTGTGCTTCTTTGGGTTGGGTGCTCTTAAGTATCAGACAGTATGAGCTAGGTCCTGTGTGATCATGGTAGAAATGCATCACTCCATGAAGGTGCCTGGTTTAAAGCTACAGCCAGGAGCTCATAAATCAAAGCAATTTACATAGTTTTAAAAGTTTTTTGTTGATATTGGATTTTTCTAGTGGGTTAAGGAAAATACACTCAGGTTGGCACTGTAAGGTATTACAGAAGACTAAGAATATTACATAAAGGCATTCTTTTTTACACCCAGTTTAAGAACAGTAAGTCTATTGTCTGTAAACCTGTTGATTGGCATTCATTGTGTAATTTAATTTAATTGTTTATTATCAAAGCTTTCATCAGCTATTTCACTACATAAAAATTATGTTTCTTTACAAAATCTTCTCTAGGCTGACAGGCATAATTATTTAGTGCATCCAATTTGTCTTTTGTAAATACTGACATAGCAGTTCTGTTCATGCTGTTCTTGTGAACTTTTCCAATTCCAGTTTTTCAAACCTTAATGACAGCAAGCACCACCAGTCTAGCCAGTACCTATGCCGTCTCTCAGCATGCTTGAATCCAAGCTATCCGGCTTTGCTGATATAAAAGTGTCCAATTAATAGCCGCTGTTTAACATTGATTGGAATAGAAACTATCAAATCATCATCATAAATATGTTACTTGTTTTTTCTCAGACAGTTGTATGTATTAAGCTTATAGTTTTCTTTGTTATTTTCAGGAATGCTACAATTTCCATCAAATAATGCATTCCCCCCGAACTAGAGGACACCTTAAAGACTCTTTGTCTAACAATTCTAGCTATGCTCTTTCTGTTCTCTTTCAACTTACATAATTTTCTTTCAGTATTAGTTCCCAGAAATCATTTTGTGGGGAGGGAGAAGCTGATACCCTATTAATGAAGTGAGATGATTTTAGTCAGGCTGCCAAAGATAAATTAGTGTCTTTTGTGTAAGAAAAATAAAACAGCTGAAGTAATTTTCAGTGTAAGCATCCTGGACCCGTGACCTTAAATGTTCACTTTGGAAAGAGAAGATCTTTGCTTATGGAGAAACCTGTTTCCTTTTACTGGTGTAAAGAACAGAAAAGAATGTAAATCATTATTTGGCTTCAGATTTGTAAGTGACTTTTATGATAGATGTAAAGCTGATAATCTTTTTTCAGATATAAAAATGGGGAACTAGCAAAATAAATATCTAGATTTCAGTTAGAATTCTTTTCTATTATTAAGATTATAAGTGTCTCTACAGATAGTTTATCTTTATCCCTTTGTCATGGTTTAACCCCAGCCTGCATCTAAGCCCAGGCAGCTGCCTGCTCACTGCTACACCATCAGGATCTGGAAGAGAATAAACAGGGTAAAAGCTGGTGAACTCATGGATTGAGATAAAGACAGTTTAATAGGGAAAGCAAAAGACGCACACTCTGGCAGAACAAATCATTAATTCACTGTTTCCCATGGGCAGGCAGGTTTTCATCCATCTCTGGGAGAGCAGGACCCTGTCACACACAACAGTATCTTGGGAAGACAAGCACCGTCATTCCAAATGTCCCCCCATTCATTCTTCTTCCCCCCTTCTATATATGAGCATGATGTCTTTTCTGTTACCAAGGTATTAAGTGTCTCTTTACATGTAGTGTTTACCTTTATCCCTTTGTTGTGGTTTAACCCCAGCCATGGTCTGGAATGGTCAGCCGGGGTCACCTATCCTGTTTGTGTCTCCTCCCAATCTCCCAGGCACTCCCAGTCCCCTCACCTGTGTGGCAGTATGAGAAGCTCTGTGTGGCATCTGCTCAGCAATAGCAAAAATATATTATCAATCTTGTGTTCAGCACAAATCCAAAACACAGCCCCATGGCAGCCACTGGCAAGAAAATTAACTCTACCCCAGCAAAAGCCAGCTATACCCTTGCTCACCATTGACTTAAGTAAAAAAAAACAGCTTTTTTTTTTGTAACAAAAATGCAATAATTTGCATGTATAAAATCTGAAAGTTAATTTCTGTGTGTTCTAAATCAATTCTTCAGGTTGAATTTGACAGTCTACTAGCTTGTATCTTAAAATCTGTTTGCAGATCTGTTGGAGAGATAGAATGATTAATGTGGTCAACACTTCCTGATGGGAACTTTATGAAAATTAAGTCTCCTTAGCTTTCCGGTTCATATAGCCATAGGATGGTTTGGGTTAGAAGGGACCAATAAGATAATTTATTTCAATCCCCTTGGTATGGACAAGTATACCTTCCACTAAACAGATTGCTCATATCCCCACCTAGCCTTCTTTTGAAAGCTTCTAGGGATGGGTTGTCCCCAAGTTCTCTGGGCAGCCTGTTCCAGTACCTCACCAGCCTCACAGTAAAGAGTTTCCTACTAATATGTATTATAAATCTATTCTCTTTCAGTTTGAAGCCATTCCCCCTTGTCCTATCACTACATGCACTTGTCAGAAGTCCCTCTCCAGCTTTCCTGTAGGCCCCTTCAGGGTCTGGAAGGTGCTATAAGGCCTCCCTGAAGCCTTTTCTTCTCTGGACTGAACAAGCCCAGCTTTCTCAACCTATCTATTGGACAGGTGCTCCAGTCTTCTGAGCATTTTTGTGACCCTTCTAGGATCTGCTCTAATAGGTCTGTGTCCTTCTTATGTTGGGTGCCCCAGAGCTGCATGCAGTGCTCCAAGTGGGGTTTCATGAGGGCACAGCAGAGGACCAGAATCCTCTCCTGTGCCCTGCTGTCACTTCACTGGATGCAGTACAGGACATTACTGGCTTTTTGAGCTGTGAGTGTACATTGTTGGGTCATATTGAGCTTTTTGGCTACCAGATGTCCCAAGCTGCTCTCAGTCTATTCTGTGGTCAGCTTGTATTTGTGCTTGAGGTTGCCCCACCCCAAATCCAGCACTTTGTACTTTAACTTCATGTGGCTTGCACAGGTCCTCTTCTCAAGCCTGTCACGACCCTTCTGGATGGCATCCCTTCCCTCCTGCATATCACCTGCACCACACTGTTTGGTGGTGTTGGTAGACTTGCTGAAGGTGTACTCCATCTCACCATCCATGTTGCCAATAAAGATTTTCAGCCAAGCTGAAAATACTGCCTGTAAGGGATGGCACTTGTTACACTCCACTTGGACAATGGCGCCTGGTATGTGGCCATCCAGCCAATTCCTTGCTCACTGAATGGTCCACTTATCAAATCCATTCTCCCCAGTTTAGGGACAATGTTGTCATGTAGGACAGTGTCAAATGCTTTACACAAGTTCAGGTGGATGATGTAAGTTGCTCTTCCCTCATCCACCATCTATCTCTAACCCTGCAAGAGAAGGCCACCAGATTTGTCAGTCATGATTTATGCTTGAGGAAGCTGTGCTGGATATTACCAGTCACCTCCTTATTTTCCTTGTGCATTAGCATAGTTTTCAGGAGAATTTGCTCTGTGATCTTGCTGGGAACTGCGGTGGTACTCTCAGCTCTAGTTTCTGTGTCATCCTTATTTCCCTTTTAGAAATGGGGACTATTTCCCCTTTTCTAGGTAGTGGGAACTTTACTGAGCTGCCATGACATCTCCAATATGTTTCACACCAGTTTAGCTACTTCCTTGGCCAGCTCCCTCAGGATCTGTGGATGTACAATACCTGGTTCCATAAACTTGTGTATTTTCAGGTTCCTCAGATTGTGTTCAACCTGATCATCTTGTACTGTGGGTCAGTAATTCTATATTCCCCCAGTCTGTGACTTTTCCTTCTGCTACTTGGGCAGTATGGCTGGAACATTTTTCAGTGAAGATTGAAAGCAACAAAGTCATTGAATAATTTAGCCTTCTCCTTGTTCTTGTCCAGTTCTTTCCAGACAGATACTATATTTTCCCTAATCTTCCTTTTATCAGTCATCAGATGTCCCTGACCAGATTTAGTTATATGAGTTTTATAGCTTTCCTAATGTGATTCTTGGTTGCTTGGTATTCCTCCCAGGCTATCTGTCACTTGGAGAAGGAAGTTAACACCAACACATTCCAAGAACCTCCTGAATTGCTTATGCTCTACCATGTTGCTCCTCCAACAGATATTAGGGAGTTCCCCATGAGGACCAGAACATGTGGATGTTAAGCTGCTCCTGTATGTCTGTAGAGGACCTAATCAGCTTAGTCTTCCTGTTTGAATGGCCTGCTGCAAATCCCCAGTATAATGTCACCTGTGAAGAAATTAATCTGTGTATCTTTTTGTTTACTGTTACAAGAATGCTGAGACTCTTGTGGGTTGTGCAGAGCAACTATATTTGCACATTCTCTGAAGAATTGTTCTAAGAAGAAAGAGAGGAAGAGTGTCTGCAGAGGGTTTTGGGAGGATCTTTTAAGATCTTAAGATTCCTGAAATTTCTGAAAAGTCATTTACATTTTGATAGACTCTGCTATACAGAAACAAAGTCTCCGAATGCCACAAAGCAGCAGCAAATGAAAACTATCGGTGTAACTTCACAATATTCTAATTACAGATTTCACAATTATTCTCAGCTTTTTATTCTCACCTCAGTTGTTTTCCACCTCAGCAACTTGTCACTATCAAGTTCAAATTACCACATATAGTAACAGGTAACCTTTTGTTGTCATACAATCTGGGAGACTTGAGTAACTATGTACTGTAATTATATCACACTTGCCTTGTGATTGAAGTAATTACATGGCTATTTGTATTCTTCAAAACAGTCATAACTTCTTGGTTTTTTGGAATGAAGTGGTTCGATTTGTCTTCAATGTACTTGCAGATTATGTTTCAGTAATTTCATCATCACCATGTGAGATGTGCTCCATTAAGAAAATCCCTAGTCTCTTTTCTTCAAATTTGTGCCAAATTTGTTTTTACTGGGAATAGCGCTTCTGAGGACAGATTCTTCAAAACCTGTTAAGCCTACCAGGTCGACTTAATTTCTTTCAGTTAGAAAGGCAGTGGCACAAATATGTCCTTGTGTTTATATGCTACTAAATTCTTTGTTGTATCAAGATTGTGATTGAAATTATTTGAACATGTCAGTAATTTCCTAGGAACTCCTTTAAGCAGCTGAATGAAATACCTTTTTATTATTAGTTAGCCCATGGATTATCCACAAGCTTTATTTTAAAAAGAATTGGGTCTATAAGCATTTGGTAGAAATACATTTGTTGTGCTAAAATTGGAAAAATCAATTACTGTTTTACTTACAACACTGGATACGTAATTTGTGTAGCCTTGTAATGTTTGTGTGTGTGTGAAGAGGGATAGCTTCTCAGAATACAAACAAATTAATGTCTGTACTCTGAGAAGGACTGGAAAATGGGAAGAGGTCTCCGTGTTCAGGAAGCATACAGCTGCGTTGGTGGGAAAGCGGGAGAGGGCACTGCAAAGGTACCTGGTGACTCCCTCTGGGGAGCAGCTGCAGTTCTCTCTGTGCTCCAGTTCATTCTGTGCTCTGTAAGACATTTACATAAAGAAACACAGCCTTTTGTTTCACATAACGCAGAATTATAGAATCGCTAGAGGAGTTACTAGTGCGGTGTCTTCCCTGGGACTGGCTTCTCAAGGTTCTGTCTTTTGACTCTGCTTGTGAGAGATGGTTTGAAGCTGGTGGAGACTTTTTGGAGGTGGTGCTGCGGCAGTGAGCAGTAGATGGCAGTGCTGTCCCGTTGCACAGCATGAAGGGGAGTCCTCGGAAGTTTCAAGTCCTGTGAAACATGCCCTTCGCTATGTGTCTGCTGCTGAAACATTGGTAGTTAGGGCATATATTGTTCTGCCTAAACTTAGTTCTCTTAAGACGATGCTCAATGCAGAACTTTGGAGGAGACAGTAGATTCTGTGTATTTCTAAACAAATCCTAAGTGCATGTGTATTCTTCAGTTACCTGTTTTGTACGTGATTCAGATATAAAAGAGCCTAATCCTAATATGATGCCATTTAATCCCATTGCAAAGGTAATGAGAAGTTACTGTGATATATATGATATATATGCATTTTCAGCTTTTTTTTTTTTCCTCAAGGGGAGATACTTGCTTTCTGCAGAAACAAGTGTTGATTTGTGAAGCACACTTCATTCCTGTAGATCTCCCACTTCCCCATATTGAAATATCTCTATGGTCTGAAAACTTGGTGACTCATGGTGTATCAGTCTTTTGAGTCATAAATCAGGGCCAATCTCTTGGTTTTTCTAGTACCGGAAATATTTGTGGAGATTTTTTCTGTTTATCCATGAACACACTTTAAATGGAAAGACTACTTGATCACTTTTTTTTTTTGTCTTAAAGTGATCTGATTGCAACAATAATTTTTTTCTGTCCCCCACCCTATTTTTCTTTAAAAAAGAGAAATAGTTCTTGAAGAATTTTTTTTTTAATTCTAATATTTTAATCTGTGTCACTATAAAAGGTTATTATAATTTATTCTCTCATGGCATGGTAGCAGCAAGTTCCTCAGACTATTTAATCTCTGTAACAGTCTCAACTTGTTTCTCTTCTAAAGTTGTTCTTGAAAACTGTATATGTAGATATTTAAATGTTAGAGACAATTTTAATTTCCATGGAAATAATTAAAATATCTTGAGGACCGTAGTGTACTTTTTTTTTTTTAGTTTTATTTCAGCAATGGGCAACAATATAGCTGTTGTGACTTCACACCTACTCTTAAAATACATACTATTTCAAGTTAAAGCGAGAATTAAATTGTGTTTGGCAGTTTAGTTTGAGTGATTTTAGTGTGTGTGTGTGTGTGTGTGTGTGTGTGTGTGTGTGTGTGTGTGTGTGTGTGCAGATATACAGGATTTTTACAGGTTCTGTAAAGTAACTATGGAGTTTATTTTTCTGCAGTAATGTTATGAAACTTTTAGGGATGCAGTATTTTATGACAGGTCATTCATGCTAACATGCTAGTTCTGTATTTTGTCAACAAGGAAATTACCAATATCATCTTATGAAAGTTTAAAATGCAGATTTACTAGTTACTTAACTTCCATTGAGCTGCTTATGGTGGCAGAAGTAAATTTTGCTGCTTGTCCTTTTTTTTTTTAAATTTACAAAGAAAAGTATTTGAGGAGCTAGGATTGTAATCTTAAAATGTTTTCATTATGAAACACTGCCATAACAGTACAGAGTCACAGATTATGAGGTGAAAGTGACCCACAAGAATCATTGAAGTCCAACAGTATTCCGTTTGCTTTCAAAAGATTAGAGAAAAATACTTAAATGTTAGGATGTCAGCTTTTAAAGATAGGACTGGTATCAAAATGGTTGTTAAAACCTGCCTTTGCTTCCTGACTTGATACATCTTCAGGATGAGCAAACCAGCTTTATACATAGTTTTTCCAGAAAGACTAAGGACTTTTTGTTGTAAACTTATGCACCATTAAAAACCCCCCAGATTTAAATAAGAAATACAGTTTCAGTGGTCAAAAAGCTGGGAACAATATAATTGTTGGAAGCATAGTATTAGTGGATACTTAACAGAAAAAATAGGTGGATTTGATGACAAAGCCAAATGTTTTGTGTAGATTATGAAATTGGTTATATAATGCAGTATATTAAAAAAAGTTACAAGAAACATTTGAAGGGTGGTATTAAAAAAGTACCACAGAAAATATCAGTAGTGAGCTTTGCAGAAAAAACCCTTCCCCTAGTAATCGTTGGTTTTTATTTTCTTTTTGTAGTAGATGAAGCTTTGACAATTTAAAGTTTGTAGTGTGCTATGTCGTATGTTTACCTATTTAAGCTGTGTCATGGAAAGCAGTGATTTCTTTTTTAGGTAGCAGGAAAAAATGGGCTTTACTTCTAGTTTTTGCATAGCCAGACTTGCTCTTACGTTTGTAATATTTAGAGAAGTTCAATAGGGGGCCCTTGGTGCTTTGATCTAGTGCCATGGTGCAGTTTAATGAGAGAGGGGTTTTCAATATTGTCTGTGATATTGCAAATTCTGCCAGCTCTGTCTTAAATAAGAAAATGTAAGATTTACACCTCAGAAGCCTTCTCCTTTTTCTGGGCACTCTTTCTGTTTGAAACAGGTAATTACAAAAACCTCCGGATCAATTTTTGTAAAGGGGCACCCTGATGGGTGCCATGACTGAAGTGTGACATGAGCCTTTTCCAATACAATGGGTGGCCTAACATTCCTTGGGAAGGCCAAGCTCATTAAATATTCTCTTCTTTTTTTCCACCCTCTCCCCCTCTTCATGCACTTAGCTTGAGTTGTGCTAAGTCTGAGGTTTCTTCACTGAGGACTTAGGAAAATTGCATAGAGTTCTCAGATTGAATTTTTTATGTGTATGACTTCATGATGGCATTAGCATGTGCTTTGATCCATGTGTGAATGGCACTGGGTCGGCTCTTATTGCCATATCCAGATGGTGTTACAGGGAACAAACAGTTGTGTTTTAGGATTTCTCAATAGACTGTCTAGACTGGTCTTGCAGCAGACAGATACAGCCACCCATCAAATTAGCGTTTGTCAGATTTATGGTAATGGTTCACCAAAGCCTTCCTGTCATTGACATTAAGATTTACGCCTCCAAAGTTATTTTGTCTTCCGCAGTGTGTAAAGTCTGATCATATGTATGTGTGTGATTATCTATATGTAGATGTATATTTGCATATATATAAATTTTTAACTAAAGGGAAGGAAAGCAACTGAAGAGAAGTAATTGCTATGGTAAAAGGCAGAATTTTTGAAGTATTTTTTAAGAGACTGATTCCTACAGCTGGATTGATTAGGGAAGCTTTCCCTCGCCAATCCATCCCCTCCCTTCAAATGATAATACGGATGTTCTGTTCTAGCCAGTGTCTCCCATATGCCCTTTTTAGAAAGAAAAACATGTACGTGGATTACTACGGCTAGATTTTGCACTTTCATGTTACACTGCAGTAATATGAGCTGCTCCCTGTACGCAGTGGGAATAACCTTTTGACAGGCAGTATGTCCATTCTCAGTGGAAATGTTTTTCCAAGTCTGGCCAGCACTCCTTTGATCATGCCACCTCAAACGTAGGGGTCATAGCTACTATGCAATGTAAGAACCACTGATGGTTGACCAGGGGAGAGATGATTTTGAGGCATATTTAAAATAAGCCAAATGTTTTGAAGTACCTTTTTGTTTCTGTTTTTTTGGGGCATCAATAATTTATGTTGCAGTGGGAATGCTAAGCAGGAGAGTTGAGGAAATTTTAGGTTATCCTAAGACATGCTGGTACATTTGGTGGTGGAAACAGGAGGTGGTGTAAATTTAAAATATCTGAATTGCAGTGGCAAGCTTTGGGCTTTAACATGCCAGAGCATGTTTTGAAAGTGATTTCCTGTTACAAGGATATTTCAAGAATAGCAAAGGGAGTAATGGGATGATGAAAGGATCCAGATGTTATAATAAACTATATATTTGAGGAGCACTACCACTTAATGAAGAAACAATTTTACACAATACTTGAATTAATTTGCAAGTCTGTCTGTAGTATGTGCTTTGGAAAGTCTCTCCTCTCTCACAGATTATTACGTGTTTATAACTCTCTCTTATTCTCCCAGGAATAATTATTACTGGTCAGGAACAAGAATTCAGTTAAATATAAATCCATTTTACAGATAGCTTTATCCTCGTCTATTGCTATTTTTCTTGCTTTAATGAGCTTTGTGACATTAGAAAAAAAATGTGGTAAATATGCAAATAAAGTTAAGTATGTAAACACTAATTGACAAGAATCAGCTCCAGGAAAACAGTGTTCCCTGTGAACTGTTCTGGGGACTCATCACCTCTCTGCTACACAGCAGCAGTGTATTACTGAGTCTTGGAAAAACATACAGTTTATACTTTGCAAATTTGTGATCAGAGACTTTGATGGTATAATACTTGTTCATGTTTTTTGGTAGATTTCTGTGATGTATGTGTCCTGAGCATGTTTGACTGTTACACAACTTTCCTCCCTAAGTCCTTTAGTGAAAAGAATATTAAATATCAAAGAAACAAATCTATCAGGAGAATAGGAATACTTTTAATGCAGAGAAGACATAGGGCTGTTCTTTCTTTATTTTTTTTTCTCTTTCATATTTCTTAGGGATATTATCTATGGCTGTTGGGTCTAATAGTTTATCAAACTTTGTCTCTTGTTTTACCTTCTCTTGTCTCAGTGGCAGCATATTTTTCATTCTGCCTTTTAAGCAGAGTAAGATAAATATTCTTGGTTATGATTTTATTTCCTGTGCTCCAGTTTTTATCAAAGTAAGCATATGTTGCATTCAGATTTTTAATTAACCTGTTATTTTCCCATATTAACTTAAAATGTACTAGTATTAATACAGCATTTAAATAATTAAGTAAATGCTGCAACTTCACTATAGTTTTTTTCTGATTTTACCTGCATATTGTGAAAGATGTATCTACAAACAATAAATACAGTTTTTTGATGTTTAATTTTTTTTTTTTCCAAAGCCAGTAAATTATACTTGGTTACTTTTTTTATTTCTTGCTCATGGTGCACTGGAAAACTATATACAGCCTGGCAGGCTTTTGATGCAAAATTTTTCTTAGAAGTTGAAGGATAGAGATTTTTCTTCCAGCATACTTCTGGTTTTGTTTTGATGTATTGAAAATGTGGAATGAAAGATTACTTCATACTGCTTTAACTTGTATCAATCAGCTTAAAAATTTTACATAGTTTAAATTTTCAAGAATTTTTACTTCTACAGCTACTTCTACTTACTTATATACAAGATAATGAGACTAATTACATAAGCACTGCTTAATTAATATGGTTTAACATAACTTTGTTGTTCATTGCAAGTGAATTTGTCAGAGATAGGCTAAAATGTTCACGTCTTTGTGTATGTGTGTTTTGGTTTCTCTCAATCCCCTAAATTTCACTTTGAGGCAGTCTAAACTTAGAAAAAGTAAGAGGGACTGATAATCAATAGTGGGCTGGCCAGGTTCCTGGCAGGATTGTATTGTGCTGCCTGAGGTTGGTGCATTACAAACTCTTGTAAGTTCTGAGAGGCAAAGACCCCTGATACCACAGGGAAGGGTGGTTTGCTCTGTAAACATGTGGCTGGAGTGGAGAAGGAAAACTTAAGAGCTTCTGAATGGTGGAGCTGGGTACTGCCACCACAGCGGCCAGAGGTGCTTCCTCATTATATGCCTTTCTAGAAAGTGGTGGGCCACCCACATTGCCTAACTCAGATGTGCAAGCAACTAGATTTAGAACTTTTTGTTGGGTGAATCACTGTTTTCTTTTTTTGTTTGTTTTGTTTGTTTGTTTGTTTTTGTTTTTTTTTTAAGAGTTTTTTTTTGACAGGTGATGAACTTTGAAAGAAGGTGCTTCCATCTCCCCTCTCTTCTGACAATGTGAAGAGAGAAGTGGGAGTGGGGAGGAAACAAACTATGGCAACTGATGTGTGAGACATGAGGGCAGAGAAGTGGAGTAAGTGATGAAAAGCAAGTGAGCAGCTGAGAGGGGCATGATTTTTAAAATAAATGGAGACCAGCCTGTCTCTGCCAGCCCAAAGGCAGAAGCTTTCTGCAGCTTGCCTGCCTGAACAGAAGAACCAGGGCACTCTGCTGCTGGACTCTGCCTGGACTACCTCTCTGAATCCCAGGTCCATTACCTGCAGCTCAGAGGCAGTGTGGTCTCCAGTTCTTCCCCTCACTCCTCCATCTGTACAGATGTTGAGGAAGATTGGGTGAGGGGGAGTGCCGAGCTGCTTGTGCTAATCTTGCATCAGAAGAGAAATCCTGTAGAGCCATGGCCTAATTCCCTTGTCTACGCATCCCGCTCTCACACCCAAACTTCACGTGTTTTAAATCCTGGCTATCTGGCTTAGGTGGGAATATAAACTAGACCTCAGGTATTGTTTAACTGAGTCTGGCAACCTGCCTGTCATGCAAATGAGGATAATGAGTAAGTAGATCTGGCAGTCCTTCAGAGCTGTCGAGCAGCTCTCCCAGAAGCACAGGCAGATGCTTGATGATTCCTTTCCAGTTAATGTGTGATAGGATTCTCTTTTCCCCTGACTGTAAAAAAAAAAAAAAAATCAAAAAAACAACCTGGTCATTGTGATACACTTCTAGAGATGTTTTTCACTGGTAAAGAAACAATAAATTGGGTACTGACTAGTCACCCTCTGACTAAGCTGGTGTGGGTGCTTTGGTTTGAGCACCTGGGCAAAAGTGGTAGTGAATCAACATGCCTACATTGGATCAAGCAGTCTGTGGAAGTCTATTTAAATTAATAAACTGTTCAGGATTTTTGAGGGCCCTCCCCAGTAATGGTAGATTTTTAAGAGCACTGTTGACTTACAAACTGTGTTTTGTTGGAAAATGTTGTCACTTAAGATTTGTGTAGATGAAATATCAGAGAAGGGTGCTGTAGAATTTCTGTTGCTTTCACAGGACAATTGAGGTGGGAAGGGATCTTGCAAGGTCTGTAATCTAACTTTGTGGTCGAAGAAGGGTCAGCTTAAGGTCTGACTAGGTTGTTTGGCTTAGTTCTGGTCTTGAAACCAAGTGGAAGAAACCATCAAAGATAAGGGCTGTGGAGCCTGTCTGGGCAATGCTGGAGTGTTCCCGTGGGCAAAAAGTATTTTCTTCAATCCCGTCTGAAACTCTTCGGCTTCAATTTGTCCATTGTTTTTTGTCCTCACTCCATTTACAGCTGCATGCATCCCTTCAGAAAGTTCCCAGGACATTTGTCTGGATATCTCAATTGCTTTAGATTGTCTCAAAGATTATTATGTGTTTATAGTGCTGTGGCTTGCTTAGATTTTGAAATTTCCTTTAGAAGAGGGTGCAGCTCAAGACTGCACTGTGATTTTTGAGAGCTGGCACATTCAGTATGCCACATGTAGTATAAGTACAAAATAAATTTGAACAAATAGACATTTGTACTTTTGGCAATATTGTCATCTGAAACATAAGGAAAAATATGTGATGCCTTGATGCATTTGCATTAACAAATGCCTGTTTTGAAAGAGGGAAATTAATGTCTCTGCAAGTAACAAAGGGAAGTGGGTTTATTTATTTTTATACATGCCTTTACATTCAAGGCTCAGAGTTGAGAGACGGATTTTAATTTCATGTAGGAAACTTAGGGCATCCACAAAGACAGTAAAAAATAGAACCAAAAGGCATCAACATGTTAGTATGCTACTGTTTCTACATAGCAGGGTAGCCTGAAATTGATGTTAACATATCTAGCTCTATGAAAACAGATGTCTTCATTCTCTCTGCTCCACAGATAGATTTTTCTTTAATGGCTATCAAGTAGGTAAACAGTTCATATGTTTCTCTTTTGTTTCCTTATGACTTTTTGACAATCATAAGGAAATATGAGTTGAGCTACATGTTACATGACTACATGCTGAATGCCAGTCTAGCCTGTGCACAATTTTCAGTGCAATTAAAATGAATTTGAAAACAGTTGAGGTATGTAAGCACTAATGTATGCGTGAAAGTTCACTGAGTTAAGCTAACTTGCATGATGTATGTATGTTGGAAGTGCTACTATTATATGAAATATATTGGAAGTGCTAAGAATCCACTTCTTAATTCATGTTTGCTTTCTTTTTGTGCATTACCTGAAAGGGCTTAAGTATCATTTGTTTGTGTGTAGCTCCACACTGCCATTTGAGCTGTCTAGGGGCCTGTGTAGAGCACATTACTTGTTTTATTTTTAAATCAGTGAACCGCCACTTTTAAAAAGTGACTGTGCCATGTTCTCTTCCTCTGCCTGATCTTGAAGCACTGGAGCTTTTGTTGTCTTGCACAGTATCTACAATGATTGCTTTCTAAAGTGTATGCCTTAGGTAGTTAATTTTCTGGAGTTGTACAATAGCATTTTTGGTGTGCAGAGCTGCATGTGAATAGCCAGTATTAAAAATCTAGCCAAGGCCAGGAACTATTTTGTAATACAAGGTTTGACTTACAAAAAGTACTGTTTACTGAAGTGAGTAGCTTGTTTATTAGAGCACAAAACTTGGGAGTTGCTAGGACTGGGAAGACATGGGAAATCTGAACTTCAGAGTGGTCTCTGCCTTAATTGATATACTTATTAATGTTACCTCTGTTCCAGCTGAAAATAGAATTGAATAAAAGAAGGCTATTGAAAATGTTTTGTTCCACCCTACTGTTACTTCTATGTAAAGCAGCGTGGTTTTTTTTTTTTCATTTTTAAAAGCTTTCTGTGCAACTTCTTATATACTATTTTTTGTTAAGACAAAAATGTTGCTCAAATGTTCTGTTCAAAATGCATGGTAATGTGATACAAGTGCCTAGTGAAATTCAATGTGGTACTCTGAGATGGTTCTTTACTTTTCTATTTGTGGGCATTGAACCCATTCCTGTAATCACAATGCTATCGCAGAGGAAATTTTGCTGAACTAATAATTGTCTTGTGGTTGAGACACTACCACAAGTATTTCACTGCTGAAGTCAGCTGCAGTAGAAATGAGCCTCCCTCCCCTGATTTGGCCCATGGCAATGATCTCTCAACTGCCATCATCAGAGAAATTCATGGAGAAACGGATCCCCTCCCACACGTTAGCATGAAATCAAGCACCCAATCTTGGAAAGAATCTGGTAGCAGACCAGCGGGCCGCCTGGCGTGGGTGAGCAATCTCCACGTGCCGCTTCCCAGGGCAGGGTGCCTGTTGATTCAGTTGGAACGCCTCATCCCTGGGGTGTAGCACTCTGTGATATTCAGCCTGGGGGTGATGAATACATGGATAGCTATGCTTGAATTCACATTCCTAGAGAAGGGGTGCAGTCTCTTGGACAGCTAAAGATGGCTAGAGTTTTTAGCTACTGTTACTATGTAAGTATCTAGGACTACTACAAATAGTTCCCCCCAAAAAAAGCCTAATCAAATTCTTCCTACATTCTTTGGGATATATCAGTCCTTTCAGTAGTCAGGTTTCGAAGCCCTAGCCTCCTAGGGTTTAAAATTGGCAAATACAAAAGGAAAAAAATATTCCCCCCCTAAACAACAAATGAGCAAATATCCCTGAAGGAATGAGATCACACCGTTGGGAAGATTCTCTTGTTCTTCATATGTTCATTTTGATGGGCCCTACATATGCACAGTATATGTTGATACTAAAAATAAAAACTTGACTCTTACCATGCAGCACAGTTTAACGTGGGATGATTTGACTGTAGAATAACCACAACTAGGTAATAGCATCTCTTCAGTATTGAAATGTTTTCCTTTCATTGTTTGAATGGAAGCATGAACTGAAGTGAGTTAAGCACTGATATTATCAGGCTATAGAAAAGTACAGAAAAAGCAAATTGGAACTTGATGCCATATTCCAAAGTCCCTACCTACAGACCGATGAATATAAATGATATTTTAAAGAAATTACTTGAATATTGGGTCAGCTGGTGAAGAGAAAACTGTTTTTACTAGATGGGGTATAAAAATCCAGTGAAATAATTCAGGAGTCTTCCCTTCCATGATGTTGAATGCCTTTAGTACTTGTAGATCCTCAGATTTCTGAATGAAACTTTCCAGCCTGTTGCACGTGTTGGGAATGAACAAAGTTATGTGCCCATTCATTTACAACGTGAAGAATACCCAAGCTAATGAGCAGGAAATGCTGAAGGGTATGGCTAACATTTCTGCCACATGATCTGTAGTGTAAAGTGGTTGAAAACTGTGGGATCATTTTGTCAGTATTTTTTTTAACGGGAAAACATGTTTGTGAAACTGTAAACTGAGATTTTTTCCCTTTAACAGAATAGAAAAGCAAAGGTTTTGTTAGTTCTTTTTTTAGATAATGTTATGTCTGTATTGGAGGAGAAGTGTTTTGTAGTGTTGGAGCAATATTTTTCCCTATGGGTGGTTCAATGGAGAAATCCAGAAAGTATAGAATGTTTGCTTTCTTTGCCAATATTTGTTTTCAGTATCAATTTATAATGGCAAAAATGATGACATCAAAGTCTTTAAAAACAAATCCATGCAATCTGGTTTTTGTTTTCACTGTCCTAAGGTATCAGTGATGAAGTCTGTTTCTAATAACTAGCTAATGAGCCACTGAAATAGCTCTAGTTGCTGACATTCTTTCTGGGAAGATTGATTAAATTCTCCAATATGCTACAGTAAAAAAGTAGATCTAGAGTGCAACCAACACAGGAAGTGTTATGAGCAAATTGGTGTTCCACTTGTGATGGTTCTTACACTGAGACTAATGAATATTGCAGGAATTTGGAATGCAAAATAGAACCAGTATGACTTTTCACATATATTTGGAATTTGTGGAATGGCAGGCATGAGCAATCTTGCTTAATTTTTAACCCTAATGTGACTGGAAAAGTATTTATTTGAAATTTTATTCTAGAGTTTCTGACTCTGCTGGCCAGAGATACAAAGTACATGGTACAAGTATATGGAGATGATCTTACTCTACTTTCGAAGGATTAATAGTTTCAAATTAAGATTAAAAGAATGTCCAATGTATGTAGCATGTCATGCATCTTAATCTACCATAAGCACATAACATATACATAACACTGACCTTCATGTGGCATGTTAGAGATGCAAAGGAGTTAAGGGTTTAGATTTTGTCTGAGCCTCAAGGTAGTGTTAATTCTTGTTAAAATAAGTCATCCACAATGTGCACTTCAGGGAAATTCAAAGCTATTATAGCAAATGGCCTGCCAAAATCTTAAGTCATTTATGACAGTCTAATAATGTTAAATTCTTTGAACATATGTAAAAATGGGGAAACTTGCAGGTCTAATTCCTGAAAATGTAGGAAGCATAGAATTGTATGAGATCACATTAGTGATTGCGTTGCACTTCTAATTCACACCGTTCTTTGTCATGTGTAGTTTAATCTAATGGGGTATTTATTTGTTGATAGAATTTCAGCAATTTCTCCAGCAAATATGTTAATATGGTTTTGTGTACTGTCAATGAGATCCTGTGTGGCACCTGCAAGGTAACCATTTTTTGTCTTTTTTTTGTCACTGTTTTTTTCGAGCAAGGCAGCACCAAATTATTTTTAACCAGAAGATTATGAAGAGAACTTTGGTATGCTGAAATGCCACATATGAGCTGCTTTTGTTTCCCAAATAAAACATTCATGATAGTATACTAATGCAATACCATCATGCTGCTTCTCATATGTAGCCTTTTCAGTTTATTTTTTTCACAGTTGGTCTTTCCCACTGCATGGCGTTTTTCAGATGCTTCTGAACCCACACAGCTTTAAAATTATGGAATTAAGTCCAAACCACATGCTTGATATAGTTAAATTTTGCTAAAATATGAACTTCTACCACATTTTCTGTGCTGATAGGCTCACTAAGGAAATTCTTAATTTCTTCATTTGGTATTACTTCAACTGGCATCTGTGGTATATCAAGCTGTCCCTGAAGGATTTTCTTCTGTATTTATCTGACACACAAAAATTTTTCTAGGAAATACCACTGAATGGTATGGTTGATTGGAGGAGAAAATATATTGCTATTAGGCTGGAATGTTAGGCTTAGAAGAAGAGAAAAGCAGGAGACAGCAAAGAAGAATCATGATCCATTTGTCATTAAAATACTTCAGTGTGCCTGGAAGTCCAAGTAGGTTTTAATGTTTTTACAATGGACTTCATAAGTATGCTTAGTGCAGAAATATTTACCTGGTTTCATATTGTTGAATGGTGTGCTTTTTGCTGTCAATGTGATTTTTCTAATGTGAACATTTCCAAATCAATTTATGGTCTGTTGGAACTTTATCTTCATCTTATTTGTAGAAGATTATTTTTCCAAGGATTTTTATTGGGATAGGACTTAACTGTTTTTACCATTTAAGGCTGTATAATGTCCCCAGCTGAAAAAATCTTCAAACATTTAGACTGCAGCTTAATAGTTCATTTTGATTCTTGTTTCTGGACACAAATCAAATATGAGACTTCTCAGCTCAGTTGTGTCCTCTTACAATAAACTACTTTAAATTGCTCTAGTTCCCTTGTGCTTGATGGACATCACAGTCATGTTCTCATATTTTTGATGCCTTTAAAAACAAAATTAGCACTGAATTTTGCATTTTGTTGTTGCTTTAGACTGTTTCCATGCAGAAGGATGGTTTTCTTTTGAAGTACATGTAAGTTGAATCAGTGCCACAACTAAATTCCAATTCTGAACAAAATAATGAAAAAAAGGCTGTGTAATTATTGCTTTTCTTCTAGTGTCTGGAACTTAGACTCTTGGCTACTTTACACTGTGGCTTGGATTATGTTGAACTTCAGTGGTATTTCACTCGAAGTATTACATTAATAGCAATATATTCTTCCCCTTCCTGCTTGTTTTCATAGGGATTTTTCCCCTATTCTTTCTCTCAATTTTACATTAGCCTCAAGTTAGGGAACTTAGGTACATTTAAAAATTGGTTTAATAAGACTTGTTTCTAAGAATGAACTTAAAAATAAACTAATTTACTGCTAATGTCAATTTGAAAATTTTGGCAAAAGAGCATTAGTTTTGGAAATCACAGTGAGCCTCCTAATATCAAAGACCTTTGAGAGAGTTTTTAGGAATATGACTCAAGACAGCATATATTCACTAGAATTTCTAATTATTTACTTAATTTTGAACCTTAGGCCTAGATATTTTGTTGTTTTCCATCAAATTATTTCTGAGTTTGGAGAGAGAACACTTATTGCTTTAAAAAAGGTCTGAGATAGTTTAGTTTCCTGTGGTAAGGAACTTGGAAAATTCAATAGGAAAGACAGTAGCTGTTAGCAAATTTTCAGATTTGACTAGTATTGGTAATAGTGGCAGGAGAACTGCTTCATCATTCTGCCTAAATAGTGAGTCTTGAGGAATGGTTACTCTTATGCTTTTTTTGATATGTTGCTCCATATTTTTAATTTTGATTTTCTTGATTTCTCCTCAACATCAGTTGAGGAGAGTGACCTGATGCAATTTACTTCTTCTCTGTTGCTGGAGATCTAGGGGCTCATGCTATCCTTTGGGCTCCAGAAGTTTCAACTTACCAGAGAATGCAAACAGCAATTTTCATTCTCATTTATAGAGGCTTTATAAAATGCTTATATAAAAATGAGTAGAAAACATTGTTTTGCAGTAAGTACTTCAAAATCAGATCTGCTCTTGACCTGCAGAACTGGAGGTGATTGCAGTCTTGGAGGATCTCCTCTTTTAATTCCTTTGGTTCAATATCTATCCAGAAGGTCCCTGGTACTTCCTGCTCAACTGTACGTGTCCAGGCTAGGTTGTCCAAGGTCGTACGTAGAGCCGATGCCTCACTATCAGATCTTATTCTGTTGGGCTGTGGGATCTGGGAAGTTTTTGCTTCCTACTGGTCTACAGAGGTCATGTTTCTAATACAGAATAACACCAACACCCTGTTCTTTGCTCTATTCTGCAAACATCTCATGTAAAAATTCATCTGTGTGCATGATGATTCTACCTCCAGGCATCACATAAAGATTGTGTGCAGTGCACTAGGAAACCAAGGTTTAATGTCTCTTTCCTTGCTTTTATAGATTGCCATTTCTTCCTGATTAATCACTGATCTTTTTAAGACATAATTTGTGATTGTATGCTTTTCTGGCAATAACCTTGACAGCATAGTCTTAACAATTTCTCGCAAAGATGAGGAAACTTGATCAATTATACACATTTATTGAAATTAGGAGGCCTATATTATTATTTAAGAAGGTAGAATTCTTCCAGTGCTTTTTCAGTTACTGTGATTTTTGACATGTTTTAGAGCAGTTAGTTTCTTCTGACGTCCTACACTTTGTAACTTTATTCCCCAATAACATAATCAAAGTGTGCTGCACTCCTCAATCCTTGTATAAAATGGTATGATATATCTCACACCTTGTTTCTTTCAATTGTAAGAAATTACTTTGAAGAATTACTTGCGAGCTGTGAAAGCATCCTTTTCAGTGGATGCTTTCTCTGTGGCTTGAATAGAACTGTATGCATTTTTTCTCACACTATATGTTTTCCATGTTTCAAAAATACTGATTTAGTGATATGTAGGTAATTGGCAGTTGCTGAAGTGTTACTGTTAAATTTTGTTATGCCCTTATATTGCAAAACCACAGCTTCCAGTACTTTATTACAATTCTTTAGTAGACTGCCAGTCTTGAGGAAAGTGAATGTAAAAATTTATGATCCTTAAAATAAAAAGTTGAGTTAAAGCCAGTGTACTGCTTTTACAACTAATTATATGTCTTAGTCTCTAAAAGACAATTGTCTTCCTTTTCTTAAGCCTATTTTTATTCCTTGTCTCACTCTGAATTATGCTACCAGCTACATATTGCCTATGTTTCTCATAGACTCTCATCATTATGGCTATTCTCCCTGGTCTTCAGTGATTTTTTTCTCTCTAGCCAGCATAAAGGAGTTTCCTAGCTTGGCAAGATTTATGCTGATCTAGAATAAAAGATGAAGTTTTTGTTCCCGTAAGAAGCAGTGAGTCAGTTCTTACTGAAGTGTCTGCAGCCTCCTTAGAACATATATTAAATCTCCTACAGCTAAGGATTCAATCAGCTGAAGAACTAAGCATCCCAGAGCTGTACTCAGTTATCTGAACAACATGTTAAGTGTATTTCTGCTTGGATTTGTGATAGTGTTCATAAACATCAGGTGTATTCTTAAGTAACAATCTGTTTCTTTTTTAAATGAGAATAATTTTTATGGAATTGTTGCATAATAATTATCTGAGAAACACCACGATACTCATACACTTTCAAAGAAAGCAGTATCATTGGGAAACAGATTGCACAGGAAGGGTTCAGGCGGAGGGCTTTTTTAAAAGTGTTTGTTTCCTAGAATTGACTGGAGGCTGCACCTACTCATAGGAGAAAAATTTAATTCCCCTTAAAAGGCTTTCAGCAGTTGTGATACACTCTTGTGGATTGAAGTGTTTCATGCCCCTTAATTGATAAAAAATGGTGTTTTTTTCACCAGGAGAAATGTCTTGGTTTGGGCTGTCAGCACCACATAACAGGCACACTGAAATATCTGTGAGTCTGCATAACTGTATGGAAGCTATATGTTAAAATTCAGCTGTGGCTTTTCAAAGGCAACATAATCTGTGTGTCCAAAATTTGTCTACAGAATATTCTTTGCCATTTATTTGTTTGTTTTTTTTCCCACCTGACTCAAGAAGATGAATAGGCATTGGTCAATACTTAAAAAAACATAAAATCCTGTTTGTGTTGTTGGTGTGTGAGTTTTTGTGGTTTTTTTTTAAATTTGGTTTTGTTCAGGTTTTTTTTTAGCAATGCAAGATCATTACCTATAGTTGACACATTTCTCTGTAGGAGCTGTCCCCTTCCCTATCAGTTGAAAATTCCCATTTCAAACTGAGTTGTGTTCCCCAAACTTTCAGGCACTAGAAGTAGGGCATCTCTTGGCATTGTCTTTAAAACGGTTTAAAGGCCATGTAGTCTTTGATTTATGCATGCTCAGGAATAATACATTTGTGTTTTGATTTTGCAGTTCTAAGTGAACAAAATACCCAAAGGAAGCTTCATCAGGCAGGGTGTCAGCTGAGAAACTCCATGGTAGATATGCAGGCAGAAAAAAAAAATTAAGACTTGCAACTGGAGTCGGGAAGAATGTGAAATGCCTATATTGGAGCATGAGATGTTTTCAATGGCTGAAGCTTCTCAAACCTAACTCATTAAGAGTTTGATTGAGGCTAAACCGGTTCTGCATTCCAAGAGGCTCTCATTGATTAAAATTTGAAGAATATTTAATGGTACTTGAGATTCATATGCCTTCATCTAATTGTATATTTTGGATTAATGTTTTTGTGTGGGTTGGTCTGTTTCCTCCTATGGTAGTAATGTGCTGCACTAGCCAAGTAAAACTGTTATGCTCTGTAAGGGGGAGGGAATAGAGGTTCTGTATATGTTACTACATGTTTTATATTCCCTAGTGTCTTTTGGTCAAAAAAGGTATTCTCTTGAAGTTTCTCATTTTTTTCTTAATATAGTGTATAGGGAAAGTAAGAGAAAAATGCCACACGAGATTGAAATCATTCTTAGGGAGCCTGATGAATTAAGAGGAATTTATAACCTGTAATTACCTAGTGTTTCAAATTCAGTGCTGAAGACTGGTAACACCCTGAACTGGTAATAGTCTATTGGATCTCCCATTTGTGATTGTACCAGTACAGGTATAATTCTTACTCTATTTTCTGGTGTTGAAAAGCAGTCTTGTCTTTAGTGTTCCAAGCAGAAGAATTCTTTGGCCAGAAGACTTGCACGGTCTGCAAAATCAGGCTGTCCTTGTTCTGTCTTCCTCCTTCTATTTTATAAATCCTCTGATTACTTCCTGTTGGATTGTGTATACTGGTAATGCTATTTTGATGTTAAGTGTGTACATGGTTTCTGTTTTAGTAACTTTTGTTGCATCAGTTTCTACTTGTATCTTCTTTCCTTATCTCTTGAAAATTTTAGGGCAATCAAACATTTCTTGGTTTGGTAATGCCTAAATTTGCCATGGTGTGCTCTGTGTTCTGCATGAGCAGAGGGCAGCAGGGATTCCTGAGCAGGTTTAATAGTCACAGTTGAAACTACTTTGCTTCTTAATGTATTGTCACACTATCATGATTGTGTTTAATTTTGCTTCATGGTATTTTGTAAATTGATTCTAAAACTCTCCTGTTTGTGGCTTCCCCCCAACCACCAAATGTCAATGGGTCCTTTTCGTCTATTTTTGTTTGTTTGTTTGTGTTTGATTTGTTGGCTTTTTGGTTGGTTGTTTTGTTGGTTTAGTTTGGGTTGGTTTTTTTTGTTTTGGTTTTTGTGTTTTTTGTTTATTTTTTTTTTTACTTTGATACAGTCTTGTTTTACTTACTATTCTATGTCAGCTATGAACTTGTTCAGTAAGACTAGACTTTATAGAAAACAGTCTGGACTGCTGTCCTCAGAGATTTCTCCTCTTTTCTCTTAGATTTGATGTCAAATGTTAGTTTTGAAATCCTTCATAAGAAGGATCAAGATACGTCTTGGGGCTTAATCTCAGAGGAAACTTTGCCTCAAGTAAACATTAGTAATTTCTTCTTCTTCTTCCCTCAAAACATTTAGAGTTTCTCTAGGTTACTTTGCTTTTTGATACTCAAGAGAAACACAGGTCAGGAATTATTTTTTTATTTATGATTATGATGCCAAACAACTCTGGAAGCATTGGATGAAATTGGTTGGGAAAAATACACTGGAGTTTGCCTGTTTCTGTAATGTTACATATACAATGGATGGAAGAATTCAGCTTTTGTTACTTTTTTCAGGGATTTAATCACTGGTGTCACCTGAATCCCCCTTGAGATCTTCTGGCTTTTAGTGCATGGGGACACACTTCTCTTGTTTGCACTTGGCTATTCCCATGCTTTTTTCAACTGTGTTTCAAATGAATTTGTGTTTATTTTAACTTAACTAATTTCTGGAGACCCTTTTGTAAATTTCAGAAGTTTCATTTCACAGGGCATGATGGGTCTTACTTTCTTAGTGTACTTTGAATTTGCCCACAAATTTTAAGACTAGGACAGCAGCAGTAGCTTTTCTTGTTCTTTACTTTTTAAATATGTGAAATACAATGCAAGTCCTCATTTACCTCCATCTAGTGTACAGCTAGATTTCTCTTTGCGCCAGATATATTTCTCTGATTTTTTTCCCCTTGACTCATTCTGGCATGAGGCTTGAAGATGACGCTTTACTGTTTCGATTAAATCCTCTTTTTGATATTGTTGCCAAAGTAGTCCTATGTGTGCCATGTATGTTGAATACAAATGTCCAAGGTCTTGTGTACTTGTGAATGGTTTTTAAGGAGAAAAAAGAAACAAAACATGCTGTTGCATATAGTCAGCTCAGAAAAAAAAATGTAAGAACACCATGTAGTCTACTTTTGTGATCCCATGCAAATAGAACAGAATTATTCATTCTGTGCTGAAAAAAAAAAAAAATGTTTAGTAACCCACCTTATAGCACACATAAATCATGGAAAAGCTTTTTATGGTTTGGCTCAGAAACTGTACAGAAATTACTTCTAGCAAGCCTGAAAGTTCAGAGGTGTGATTTTGTTTTAGTTGTTGTTATTTGTGTGGTTTTTTTGAGGAGGGGTATTAAGAAAAAAAAATGTGTACATCTTTTATCCTTACCAGATATTAGAAGTCACAGGAGGTGTCACATTCTTAACTTTAGCACGTTTGGGTGGTGCTGCTGCTACTGCCTTTTTTGCTGGTATTTTCAATGATTCTTCAAGGTTTTTTTAGTGTGGCTGTGTTTCCTTAAGTTGTGAAACAAACTGTTTGCAAAGGCTTTCATTCATCTTTTTTGTTGCCTTTGTCTCTTGCTGTTAAATGTGAATGGATGGGTGGATTGAATGAATTACTCTTGTGCAATAAAACAAGTGGAAAGCAAACTGTCAGAGAGGAAACAACTTGAGCAATAATTCTACACTTGGTGGAACTTACAAGTGTCCAAAAGCCCCCTTGGAGCTTGAATTGACACTGCGGTGAAGTGAGTGATTATCTTCTGTTCAGAGTACCACCTGTGCATTTGCTTATAACTGTTTGCTGACTCAGCTTTGGTTTATCATAGCTGTCTGACATTTAATTTTATGTAGGCTTTTAAATCATTCTACTTCACTGAATATCTGAGTACATCTAGAACTTGATATTTATTATTTCATTCTTTCTAGTGTGAATGTAGGGGTGAATCATAACTTGATTTTGATTTTATAGGGAGTGTGGAAAAGATTAAGGTCAGAGAGGCTTATTTTCCATTTTGGATGTGATGTTTGTGGTTTATTTTGGCTGATGGTTGGGAAAGGACTCCTGTTGCTTTACAGCTTCTTCCAGGGAAGTTATGTCTTTGACTGCATTTATTGAATTTTTATGATTCCTGAACTTTGGGTCAAGCCTTCATCTAAGAGCAGTTCATCTGATATCATATAAAACAAATTATCTCCTGCAATTTGACCCACTGTAATTGTATTATCATGACCATGAAGTCCTTTGAAATTATATGCTCTGAACAGCAGTGTCATATCTGGCTTGTCAGAAGTCATCCGATTCTTTATTATTAACTGTATTTCCTGTAAGCCTTCTCTGTTGGTAGCAGAGTTATCAAATATGTTAAAACATTAATATATTGGTGTCATTTGTCCAGTTTTAGTGCTTGAGCCTTGTCTTATGTATTGTTCATCTGGGACTACAAGGGTTGTAGAATTTTTTTAAGGCTATTGCTTCTTTTGAAGTTCTAGAATCTGGCTTCTCTGAAGTACCAAGAAGCTTCTGATAGGGGATGGTAAACAATTTCAACCAATGAATCCAAATGTATTTCTTTACAGCCAGAAGGCAGAATTTGAGCTTCCTGCTCTAGACTGTATGTTACTGCTTTATCTCCTGTAGTAGAGAAGGATCTATGTGAACCACATGAAATTCAACAGGGTCAAGTGCAAGGTTCTGTACCTGGGGCAAGACAATCCAAGCACCTCAGACTGGCAGGGTTATAGGTTGTGAGCAGAGAACAGATTCTAAGCAGCCCTGGCCAGAAGAACTTGGGAGTGCTGGTTGATGAGAGGCTGGACTTGCCCCAGCCAGGGCACTCACAGCTCAGAGAGCCAAACGTGTGCTGGGCTGCATCCAGAGCAGTGTGGGCAGCATGACAGGGAAAGGGCTTTGTGACCTTCTCTGCTCTGGTGAGATCCCACTTGCTGATCCAGCCCTGAGGTCTGCAGGAAGGATATGGAGCTGTTGGAGTGGGTCCAGAGGAAGCCTGAGCAAGGAGGCCTGAGCACCTCTCCTATGAAGACAGGCTGAGAGAGCTGGGCTCACTCATCCTGAAGGATAAAGTGCTTCAGAAGACCTTATGGCACCTTCCAGCACCTGAAAGGAGCATCCAAGAAAGTTGGTGAGGAACTTTTGACAAGAGCATGAGGGAATAAAACAAGGGGAAGGCTTTTAAACTAAAAGAGTTTAGATTTATCCAAGGTGTTAGGAAGAAATTATTTACTCTGAGGGTCGTGAGACCCTGAAGCAATTTGTCCAGGGAGTTGTGGAGATTCATCCTAGGAAGTGCTGGGTAAGGCTTTGAACAACCTTGTCTGGTGGAAGTTGTCTTGGCCCCTTGCAGGGCAGCTGGACCTAGATTTTTATGGTCCTTTCCAACCCAGCCAATCATATAATCTATGATTCTATAATTTCTGTGAGGTAGAATACCACCAGGACTGTTTACTCATTAAAACTGCCTCACTTTCTTGAGAAATTGTTTTCTTCTGTCCTTTTTAATATTATCCTGTCTTTAATGCCTATACTTGTTGGTTTTTGTGCAGCACAGGCCGATATAACGTTGAAGAGGAATAGATGCATGTGAAGAAGGAGTGCTTTTGGTTCAATCTGTGGGCTGACCACTCACTCCCTAGCCAGGTTAAACTAGAGGATTGCTTTATCCTATGTAAGGAATGGTATAGCAGGTCAGGAGACCTTGAACCTTCCACTGGAGTTTGGATCATTACCCTATTTGGTAATAGGTATTTGGGTGGAGGATCTTGAGTATAGTAGTCACTGCTTAATGAGGTTGTGGACAGTCAGACAAGGTGTCTAGTCATGATGCTGTTTTTTTTTCTGTGGTGAACATCACTCAGACTGGTAGTGGGTACATGCATTTACATTCATCTCTTTTGGTAACCACAAAACGAACAGCAATCTTCAGTTTTGTCCTAATTACTGAAGTCATATAGATGAAGATGAACCCTGTTTTGTTTTGTTTTTTTTTTTTTTTTGTTTTTTTTTTTTTTTTTGTAGAGATGTAAGCACCTGTACAGTGGTATGGAAACTGAGGGACCTGCAACTTTAGCTCACACTGTGAAATACATGAAATTTTGTTGTACTAATTTAAAGTTAATATGTTCATAGTTAAAGTTAAGTTTGTATATATAAAGTTTATTTATTTATATATATATATATATGTATCCTTGACACCCCCACCCCTGCATCATGTATAATTTAATTCTGATGCCTTGTGTTTTATTACTTGCATTCAATTATCCCACTGCTGTTCCCAGTTGTTTCCTATTGTCAACAGTATAACCGTCTGTCTTGTGTCATTGTGCCCCCCCCCTCCCCCCCCCCCCTTCACATTATCTCTTCAAAGTTTGAGGTTTCTTTGTGGTTATCTGATCTCAGTCAACATCAGAGTTATAGAACCTACTGTGTGCAAATTTTTCATTTTAAAATAAACTCCTTTAATTTTATCAGCAGCTTCAGATGATTAACTAATCCTCTGGATATAAGTGTGTGCAAGTACTAGAAGTCTGTTTGTTCAAAGATACCTTAAATGAAAAACAAATTGTAAAAGGAGACCATATCCATAAGTATAACAAAGGGGGGGAAGGGAGCAGAGTTAGGGTTGAGCTTTCAACCTTAATTCTGCATTTCAGGAGTTCTGAATGCTTGGTTTGTTAGCATTAGTGCTGCACTAACTTGAGGTATTTTTCCATGAGTGTGTGTGTGTTTAACCAACTAAGCATGAAATCCCTTGCTTCTGTTTGTCCCTATTAAATAGTGGCAACAAAAGAAACAGACAGGAGATGGGTCCAGAACAAAGCAGAAATAATAGAGTATTTCACCCCAAAAAGGAGAGTGAAACGAGAAGTACAATGAGTAGGCAAAGACAGACTCAACAGCTGGAGGCAGTTTAATGTGTTGTAGAGAGTACTAATTCATGGGCATTTGCTGCCCAGAGCTTCAATCTGTGATCTCAGAGTTGCATATATATCAGAAGTGTTTGGCCATCCCTGCTATAAACACAATATGCTTTTCCCAGAAGAAATCTTCATAGGACTTTAAAGGGACACTGTCTAGGATATCAGCATAAATATTGATCTGACTAAAACCCAGAATCATCTGGTTGGGTTAGAAATCTGTAAGGAGAAGTAGAACTGGCTAGTTTCTTGTCTTAAATCTTATAAAATGATTATATATGCGCATGCAGCATTCATGCACACTGACAAGTAAAATGGAAGTAACAGTGCTGCTGAATATTGCAAAGATTTCTGCGGAGTGCGGCAATTACTCCTGGTTTCCTGTATAAATCCGTCCATTTTTTTCAAAAACTGATTAAATGCTTATGTTTTTTTAAAAGGTACCTTATTGTTTTATTTTCAGTACTTAAAAATATGTTCATCACAAAGAACACCTGACTTTCCCTGCCTGCCTCTCTTTGCATGCCTATTTTCCCCATCCAGTGGCTATAGTTTTAAGTGTGATATTCTCAAAAATTATGAAAGCTGACATTTGACATGTTATTTCCTTTATACTAAATTTGGTCGTATCCTGATAGGATGAGAAGGCTCAAAAAAATGTTCAATTTTTGTTGCTAGCAGTGGTCTCTGAATACATGACCATATCCCAAACAACTTTTCAGTGATTGTGCCAGCTAGCTCTGCTTTACCCTGTATTTGCAGTAGTCCAGTGTTTTCTTTTCTGTCTGCTCTGACACTTCCTCTAACAGGCACTATTTGGGTTTAGAGTTTGTTTTGTAATACCTAAAAGGCAGGATTTTATTGCCCATCGAGCAAGTCAGATTTGGGAATCAATGGAGGAGACTTACAGGTCCACATCTGGCAAGTTAATTCAAACTTCTCTTATGTCTTTTGGATTGACTGGAGTGGAAAGTATGCTGGTTTGGGAAAGAACTGACCACTAGTTGTAAATTGAGCAACTCTCTCAATGTTTTTGATATATTTATGTTTCGGAATTCTGGAATGCATCTTTAGTTATTGGTACAAATTTCTTTCAGTTCTGTGGTTTTCAGAGTCCACTGTAATATTTGATGACATCTTAATTAATGTGTAACTCTAGTCCATGATTATAAAATATTTCATGATGCATTTCCTGTCTATAATAAAATGCAGAATATAAGATACAATTTTATTTGCCTGGTGACTTCTGAATTTTCTACTCCCCACAGATACTGTGTAGCTACTAGATGCAGCTGCCACAGTTGCGACAATAAAGATTTAGTCTCTATAATGGATGCTTGACTTTGTTAGGGAGCAGGTAGCTTTAGGTTGCTGAGTGAACAGGAAGAGAGTGATCAGACTGTTTGTGTAGTGATATTTCCAACGGGAAAGATGTTCACTGAGCTTGAGTAAGGAGCATTGTGAAACAAGTTTGCATCCCCTACAATGTGCTCCAGAATTTCTCATCTCAGCTGCTGCTAGCTGCTCTACACAATAGCTTAAGTTTCAGCAGATTTTTGAAGCTGGAATATTAAAAAATTGTTTTCATTATAACTAAACCAATTTCCTGAA
The DNA here is from genome assembly GCF_963662255.1 of Cinclus cinclus. Lineage (NCBI taxonomy): Eukaryota > Metazoa > Chordata > Aves > Passeriformes > Cinclidae > Cinclus > Cinclus cinclus. Next base: position 68,709,450 of record NC_085084.1, read on the forward strand.
GGAATTAGCCTAGCAGAAGGACAAAGTTGTGAATATAGCAAAGATAGGGGAATCATATCAAGTAAAATACAGGAGTGGTCTGTAGGGAGCCATGTTCTTGTCTTCTAAGGATCTGTCTGGAATTTTCATGCCTAACTGTGCTTAATAGTGAGGATAAGTGAGAGGGTGGTGAGTCTGCATATGCTACTTAGGAAATGCAATCTGACTTGAATTTTTGATCATGTATTTCATCCACAGCATATAAAGATTCTCCAGACTAAGTTAGACTTAAGGAGTTTGCAATAGAGAGATCCTGAAGGTCACAAAACCTGCCTGTCACCCACAGAGCCTCCATATATGTTCTGCTGAAAGCAGAAATTATCTTTCACAGAACTATTTGTTATTAGATGTTAGGGCTTGAAAGTCGTGTCTGGTTGCATAAGAACCAGCACAGTGGCTGGACAGAGGAGCACAGAATTCCATCAGCTCATCTATTCCTATATGTTTTTCAATGTGACATCAAGAGATTATTCAAAGATGCCATGATGACAGGGACAAATTGAATCCTTTTAAAGAGTGGCTGTAGAGGGTCTGACACAGCCTCGAGAGCTCTAGCAAGCTCTGAAGGATTTTATGTGGCCTTCACCTTGATATCCATTAAGTGGAAGTTCTCTGTAAAGGAATTTATCTTGTTCAATGAACTCAGTTGACCTTTCTCACTTAAGTATCACAGTAGAATAGTGTGCTGTGGCTTTGTAGAACCTGTGAGATAACTATAAACCAGTAAATAAATAGAACATCAGTAAATAAAGATAGGAGGCAAGTTTATTCCTTTAACGTGTGGACACATACAAGAGCAAACCTTCTCAAAGAAATCAATTTTTTGAATCAAATCTTGATAGAGGCAAAGCTACTGTTTTTAAAATCTGCTGCCTTTATTCAGCTTAAATATTATTGTAGACATTCTTACTTCTTCTAAAGTATTTGCTTTCACTCTTCTATAAGGTGCTGAAGTAGTTTTGTGGCTTTCACCAAATTTATGTTTTGCTTCTTCAGAGCAATGAAAACTGTTTTGGCAGCATGTATAATAGCTTACCATCTACAATGAAAGAATCCAATTAAAGTTCTGCGTTGAGTGAGCCGTCCTTTTATAATCACATTCTCACTGGACGACTTCCTCACAGGGTCAGACCCCTCTGTTTGCATTAGAGCCTTACTGACATCAGTTCAGTTTCTCTGCTTCTCCAGCAGCCCTCAGTGAGAAAACCTGGGCAGTTGTCAAGACAAACTAGGTTAAGGTTGTAAAGGCTGGATTTCTTTTCCTGCAATCAGTGCAGTGCAGACTTGTGGTTAAGATGGAAATAAAGAGCTTAGGCTATGTAAAAACAGAATATGTGAGAAAGGGCTGATTGCACAGACATATTTTCCCTTCCCTATTAGAGCAGATGTCATCCTTTGATATAAAGGTGGCAGATACAGGGGAAAAGGTTATTTATTTATATATATATGTAAATGTGCTGGAAGTCTACCTTGCATCAGAGTAATTATGCTTTATACATAAAATACAAACTTCCTAGCTTTTCTTGGAATTAATTGTATGCTTTTATATTTTTGCATAAAAAGTTTCTAAATTGCATATAAACAAAGAACTGAAGAACTTAATGAGGGCCTAAGGAACCTTTTGGATGAACTTGGCCTACTTTGGCAAAACTGTTTAAGAGTAGTGAGCAGAAATCTGAAGTAGGCTTTGTGTAAGAGAAGCAAGCTTTGTTTACATTGTGATTAATTATATTTCTCCAGGGAAATTGATAGATGTATCTGTTTTTTACTAGATCTATGTCCAGGAAGATGTATTTGTTTATTTATTTATTTACAAGCTGTACCATTTAACAGCTGTTGTTGTGAGCTAAAATGTATGACAAAGCAAGCACAGAAAAGACATTAGTGGAGCAAAGGTCTCTGACAGGTGGAGCCTGGTCAGTAGCTACTCAGGATTGGCTCTGATACTCACACCAGGTATTGCATGAAATTGGTACAGGAAGGAAACTCAGGCATAATCAGCTGCAAACTGTATAGGGCACATGCCTGTCTTGTGGTGTGAGTGCTTTGTTCTACTTGGGAATTGGATGTCATATTTCTCACACCAACTTTTTGAGGTTTTAGGTGAAAATAACATGTATATTTGTTCTCTTATGAAGTTGTTCTAGATTTAGTTGAGGTGGTCTTAGTCTATTAATTGTTGACTTAGTCAAAATAATCAGTTGGAATCAAAATTTGCTTCTATCCAATGCCTTTAAGTTTGTAAACTTCCTTCTTAGAAGGTTAAATGAATAAATATTTGCCCAAAAAGAAAAATAACTTTTTGTTTTGTTTTGTTTTTTTGTTTTGTTTTGTTTTACTTGTTTTGCCTTACCCTGGCAGTGTTTTAGAGCACTTTGCTGCAAGGGACCGCCACCACCACGACCTGAGTATGACTTGGTTTGCATAGGCCTCTCTGGTTCAGGCAAGACAAGTCTTCTGTCTCAGCTCTGCAGTGAAAGCCCGGAGAATATCGTGTCTACCACAGGTAGGATTCTGCCTTTATTCCACGGTGTGCTGGAATATTGCCCAAAGATGACTCGTAAAACACATAGCAAAAGCTGTAGAGAGCTAAAGTCTACTTATCTTGCTCTTGAAAATACCTAATGGATCACTTTATGGATCACTTTTAATGGAGCTACCCCTACACTCTTTCAGTATTTGTTCATACATTTGGGAATATTCATGAAAACATACAATTTAGAATATGTTAGAAGTCTAATCAAGTGCAATCTAAGGAAGGAGAACCATAATGTAGCACTGTACTGTAGACACACATTAAAATGTTTCTTTCTTCTTTACTTCAATTTTTTAAACAGTCTCAGTATATATTGGAGAGAAAGGAGGAGAACATGCTGTAAAATAGAATAGGACAGTGATGCTCTGAAACTTAAATTGGGATTTATTTCTGTACATATTTGATCCTTGCTGTCTTGTGGTATATGCTAGCAACCAAAAGAATAAATGCAATGGAAATATGTTTTTTTGGTGATAATCCCAGATTTTTAGATGAGCAACAGGCATGTTTATATTGTAAGGACAGATTGTAATTGAAGAATCACTTTGCAGAAAGTTTCAGTGGTAATAAGAAGATACATAATACAGATAGTACAACCACAAATAAGAGGTATCTTAAGTCCAAAAAATTTGAATAGGCATCTTGATAATGGTGAACCAGAATGCCTAATACTGAAAAGCATGTTTTGATTGAAAAATCCCCAAAACAAAACCAAGCAACTAACAAAAATCAAACCAAGAACAAAACAGTACCAGAAAAAATAGAAACAAGCATGTGAAGTAAGAAGAGGGAATACCTGGCTTGCAAGTGCAGAAAGAGGACAGATTAGGTCATGGGGGTTGAATAAATCTAGTTCAGTGGCTGCAGCAATTGTTAAGGTTGATTTGCTGTTGAAACTGATACTAGGTGTTGTGCAAGTACCTTGTGTTTACAGTTACATGACTTTGTACTGTAGCTGTGGCTCATGGGCTTGAATTTCATGGTTGTACTTTAGCAACCCTAACTGGTTTTCAGTGTAGGTTTTCTTAATTTACGAGAACATAAGATCATTTAATACAAGTGTAAGTAAAATGTAGAACAGGTACAAGAAAATAGCGTTTTTATTAATCTGTGAATAATTAACCTGTGGCCCCTACAGTGGTGTTACTGGCAATGTTAGAGAGATCTGATAGTTCGTTGTGAGAAGGTGACTAATTCAAGAAGTTTAAAGGAAAGTGTACAATAATGAGCCTTTAAAAAAAATCCATCTCTTGAGCTTTATCTCTCATTAGAAATTAGAAAAAAATTATACTTTAACACTTTAGACCCTGAAAGGAATAGTAACAGCAATATAAATTGAAGCATATCAGAGGAATTAATGAAAATACCATTAATTAAAAATTAAATTGATTTTATTTTTCTATAGAAATGCAGTAAAATACCATTATATGATTAGACAACTTGAGGAAGGAAAAGCAACTAGATAGGCATACCAAAATGATGCACATCTAGAGTATTCAGCTTATAATAAATCTTCTTAAATGTGGCACATCAGACAATATTGTGGAGAATCTAAGAATACAATGTGACAACTTCTCCACTCAGCTTTCAAACATGTGTTTTGTTTTTTTCATCAATGCCACTCAGGTCCATTCCATTTTTTCCTTTTTCTATGAAGAGTTAGGATTTCTTTTAAGACAACAATCTTCAAAATATTTCATAATTGTTTCCTTGAGATTTTCTTGTACTTTCTTCTACTGCATCTAGCACTGACCTTAGTAGGAGTACTGTAACATCTTATTGGTCTAACCAGAGAGAAGAAACATCTTGTTTCTGTTAATGGTAGCTAATAAATGTGAAGTGGAACACATTTTCTCAAAACTTCTTTACTCAGTTCACAGATATGTAATTATGTTGAATCTGCTTGTGCTAGATGGAAATAAATTTAATATCTGTTGGGATATTTTTTGATGAAAGAGCAGACAATTTTTCCTTTGTAAGGCATTAAGTACACTTATATATATGTATGCAGTGAACATGCAAAATTTAGTGTATAATAATACATTAATATGGCTGGGAGCATTTCACATTCCCTTTCTCTTGTCTGCTTGCATTTTCAATTAAGGGCCACATTTTGGTGGTGTTTTTTTGTTTGGTTAGTTTTTTAATTTTTATTTCAGTTTTAAGTGAAAATCTGACAAATAGAGGATTCAGAGATGTTTCCAGTGTGCTTATGACCATTTTAATACATCCATCTAAAGTCTGTAGAAGGATCTTTCAGTCAATAACATTTATAGAAAGGATTAATAGCCCAGGTGCAACCAAAACCTGTGCAGTTTAAATAAATACATGAAGAATACAGTGATTTGAATTGCGTGTTGTCTTTAATGTCTCCTAAAACTTGCAGTATGATCACCTCGTATTATTGGTAGGCTGAATTATCCACTTTAGCTCCAGATGCAGTAAAAGATGATTTTCTAGAAGTATATTCTGGTAGATGGGTCTGGATGGAAGTTTTGTGCTAAATCTTGTGTGCCAGGTACTTATAATTGAAAATTGCATTGCTTATCCTGATTTATTCTTGTCCAACTCCATGGCACTCCTCCACCTCTTACCCCCTCCCCATCTCCTTATAACTGACTTTTTAAACACATTGAAATAGAAGTTGTCAGGCTAAATCCTGGTTCTTAATGGAAAAATTGGGTTTTTTTTAATATATGTAATTGATTTCAAATGGCTGCTTTAACAAATAGCTTACTAATGCTCTTTATTTCTTTCTTAGGTTTTAGTATAAAAGCAGTGCCATTCCAAAATGCAATTTTGAACGTAAAAGAACTTGGAGGTATGGTATTTATTCCTTTGTTCATAAAACATGCAGTGTCTAAATCTCATCATAACTGTCAGTTGTTTTAAATTGTTAGTTATTTTAAATTTAAAAATGACAAATTGGTACAGCTGTAGTTAAAAATCACAGCAGATAAAGCTGAGGAAAGCTGTACAAATCCTGATCTCAACAAACAATGGGTAAAAAGCAGGAGGAGTGTAAGGCATGTGGTGTATCTCCTTAATGTAATTTCTTGTATTGCAGTGGTTAAGTTATACAGAAATACAAACTGAATTGTAATTTTAGTATGGCTCATGTGGCAACTCAAGGAAGTGTATGTTCCTTGTGTTTATTTTATGTATAAACTTTCACTTAAGAGAACTGGCTCAGGTAACTATGTGAACATTTGTCAAAACCAATATATTTACTGCACCACTGAAAGTGTTGCAAATGCAGCCAACTTTTAATGAGTTATATTGTTTGAGAACTGTTCTCTTGTTGCATTTATTGGATTCTGGAGCAATGGCTGTTTTATGGTTATAGGACTTTAAAAAAGTTTTCTGTGTACAGACAAC